>NC_143476.1:36025777-36328808 GCF_987193195.1 Phasianus colchicus | reverse complement strand
GTGCTGACCGACTTTGCATGGCCTGATGGTGACAGGGCAAGGTTTTGACCTGAGAAAAGAGGAGGTCTGGTGAACTGCGACAGGAATTCCTCACTCGGAGGGCGGTGAGGCCCTGGCACGGCTGCCCAGAGAAGCTGTGCGTGCAGGCGCTCCAGGCCGTATTGGACAGGGCCCTGTTCTAA
The DNA here is from genome assembly GCF_987193195.1 of Phasianus colchicus. NCBI lineage: Eukaryota > Metazoa > Chordata > Aves > Galliformes > Phasianidae > Phasianus > Phasianus colchicus. The sequence continues at coordinate 36,328,626 of NC_143476.1, read as the reverse complement.
GCTGACCTGCTGGGTGGCAGCGCTGCCATGGCAGGCACTTGGGGTTGGGTGGGTTTTATGATCCTTTCCGATCCATGTCTTCACACATCAAGGCTCCAAGCCTTATACAGTTCCCAGAGGCAAAGTGGCATAGGCAGGGCGCGATTCCCTTCAGCCTGCATATAAAATGAGTCAGGAAAAGTTCTGAGGTTTGCTTTCTTTGGCCTGCTGGCACTGTCACCATGCCAGAGACAGGAGAGGAGCTGTCCCTTGTCCAGGGCTGCAGTCCTGGAGTCACACTGGAGCATCCCTGCTCATCCAGCCTGACCGTGAAAGTCAGCTTCTGCATGGAAGTCAGGCCAACGCCGATGGGAGAGCCCCCACGCTTTGAGAGCCGCCCTCTGTGGAGATGCTCAAGGCTTCACGGGACAGGGCTCCAGGCAGCCTGATCTAGTGGGTGGCAACCAACACACTGCAGGAGTTTGGAACTTGATAGACTTCAGTGTCCCTTCCAACCCAAGCCATCCCAGGATCCTGCGATTCAAAACACCTGTCAGATCCAGCGTTAAGCCGGATTACTAAGGCACCTACCCAGCCAGTCTTGACATCTACAAAGGCTACCACGGTAGTAGTCAGGCATGATGTCTGTGTAGTAAATCCAAGTTTACTACTCTGGATAACCCTTCTTTTTCCCCACCTGCTTTGAGATGATATCCAGAATGAGTTGTTCCAACACTTTCCCAGGGATGGATGTGAGCCTGACTGGCCTATGTTTTCCTGAGTCCTTCTTCCTGACCTTTTTGAAGATTGGAATGACATTGGCTATCCTCCAGCCTTCAGGCATCTCTCTTGCTCTCCGTGAGGTTTCACAGATGATAGACAGCTGGGCTGTAAATGCACACTGCTGGCTCACGTCCAGCTTCTCGTCTACCAGGACCCCCAAGTCCTTCTCCGCAGGGCTGCTCTTAAGGAGATCCTCCCCCAGTCTATAGAAATAGCTGGGATTGCCCCGGCCCAAGGGCAACACCTTGCATTTGGCCTTGTTGAACCTCATGAGGTTCACGGGGGCCCACTTCTCCAGCCTGTCCAGGTCTCCCTGGGTGGTTTCTCTTCCCTCCAGCAGATTGATGGCACTGCTCAGCTTGGTGTTGTCTGCAAACTTGCTGAGGGTGCACTCGATGCCATCATCTGTGTCACTGATAAAGGTGGGGAAGAGCACCAGTCCCAAGAACCACCACTTGTGACTGGCTTTCACCCAGACATAGAACCATTGATCACAACCCTGTGGCTGCGACCAGCCGACCAGTTCTTAATCCATTGAATAGTCCACCTTTCAAAACCATACCTCTCCAATTTAGAGAGAAGGATTTGGTGAGGGACCATGTCAAAGGCTTTGGAGAGGTCTAGGAAGATACATTCATCACCCTTCCCCCATCCACCGATTGCTGTCACTCCATCACAGAAGGCCACCACACTGGTCAGGCACGATCTGCCCTTGGTGAAGCCAAGATGCTGGCTGTCTCGCATCACCTCTTTGTCTCCTATGTGCCTTAACACGGTGACTAGGAGGATCTGCTCCATGATCTTCCCAGGCACAGAGGTGAGGCTCACCGGCCTGGAGTTCCCCTAGTCATCCTTTCTCCCTTTTTTAAAAATGGGAGTAACGTTTCCCTTTTCCCAGTCACTGGGGATTTCGCCCGACAGCCATGATTTTTCAAACATGATTTGGAGCAGCTAGGCACCCACATCAGCCATCTCTCTCAGAACCCTAGGATGGATATCAGCTGGCCCCATGGACTTATATACCTTCAGTTTCATCAGGATGTCTCGGACTCATTCCGTTGTTACAGTGGGACGGAATCCACTTCTCTCACCCACACCTAGAAGTTCAAGGTCCTGGCAGACATGAGGAACCTGACCACCCATGAAGACTGAGGCAAAGCGCTTATTGAGCACCTCAGATTTTTCCATGTTTGAGGAAGCCACTTTTCCATCCTCATCTATTACAGGGGGAACACTCTCCTTGGTCTGTCTGCTCCTGCCTATATACCTGTAGAACTCTTTCCTGTTATTTTTCACATCCCTTGCCAAGTTCAGTTCCACTGATGCCTTGGCTTTCCCGATCTTATCTCTACACATGCAGACAGCGTTCCTATATTCTTCCCAGGCTACACAACCCTGCATTCATTTCCTGTACATTTCTCTTTTCTCTATCAGTTTTAGCTGCAGGTCCTTGCTCAGTCATGCTGGTTGTCCGTCTCCTCTGCTCCATCTCTTCTGCTGGGGGATGGAGAGCTCTTGCGCTGGCCGAAGGGTGTATTTAAGGAGCTGCCAGCTGCATTCTCTTTCTATACCCTTAAGGACAGTTCCCAAGGGGATCCCATTCAGCATTTCCTTGAGCAGCTGGAATTCTGCTCACCTGAAGTTCAGGGTGCTGACTCTGCTTTTTGCCAAGCCTGCACTCCTCCAGATCACAAACTCCAAAAGGGCATGGCCACAACGGCTCAGGCTGCCTCCAATCTTAACTTCTCTAACACTCAGTTCTGCACTGGTGAGCTTCAGGTCCAGTAGGGCTTCACCTCAGGTCGGTCTGCCTAGTACCTGGACGAGGAAGTAATCCTCAGCAGACTCCAGGAATCCCCTGGATTGTCTGCCACCTGCTGTGCTGCTATCTCAGCAGAGATCTGGGTGGTTGAATTCCCCCATCAGGACAAGAGCCCACGAACACGACATCTCCAGCACTGAAGCAAGAAGGCCTCGTCAGCAGGCTCCCCCGATCAGGTAGCCTCTAGCAGACCCCAACCACAAGAAGCACTTTACTGAACCGATCCCTGATTTTCACCCACAAGCCCTGAAGTTATTTTCGATAGTTGCTGATAGTTATTTCTGTGCCGTCCTGCACAAGCTACCGCACCTGCTGCTGCAGTATGCTGTGGGTGCTGCGCACATGCTGCCTGTGGGCCTGTGGGCATGCTGTCGGATAGATCTAAAGATAAGGCCACGACAACCATCTGGGAAGGTGCTGGGGAGAAGACAACCCCGTGGTCTCAGCTCCTAACACTGCCTACCGCAGGACAAGCAGAGAAGAGAGAAGCCAACATGTGGGGAGTATGTTAAAGGTGTATTTTTTTTTGAAAGATGGAACCACAACCGTCACGCGGGGATGGGACATGGGTGTTTCCGCGCTGTCTTTGGGAGTTTGGGTTGTGGGGGCGTCTTCTCTGATGTTGGACCCGGGAGCGGCTTTGTGCCCGGGCTGGTCCACTGAAAGATGAAGGTGGTATGCGTGGACTCTCTTGAAGGTTGATTTCCTCTGCCGCTTGGGACCACAGCCATCACCTGGGGATGGGACACGGCTGCATCAGCGCCGTCTTCGGGACTGGCTGTGGGGCCGTCTTCTCTGGTGGTTTGCCCGGGAGCGGCTTCGTGCCCGGGCTGGTCCGCGCTGCCTGGACCGGCTCCCACGGCCTCGTCGGGGCCGGCTGCGGGAAGTTGAAGCGCGACGCCCCACTGGGGATCGGCTTCGAGTGCAGGCCCGCCCTCGTTGCCTGGATTGTTGTCTCCTGCGTGCAGGCAGCGGGGAAGCCCTCGAGGACCTTGATGGTGTTGGTCTGGCCGAGGTGCGGGTGCTGCTCTGAGCACCTCGGGGTGTTGCACGGCTCCCACCACGTTGTCTTTGGGGCCGTCTCTGGGAGCCCGAGGCCCGGCCTCGCAACGGGGAGCGGCTTCTTGTGCGGCCGGTTTCCCGCTGCCTGGGACGATTTGTGGCCGCAGGTGCGCGGGAGGTTCTGGAGGACCGCGTGGTCCCCCGTCTGGTGGGGCTCTGGGAGCAGGTCTCAGCGCCTGCAGCTGGTGCCCCTCTTCTCCCGCCACGTCCTCGGCGCTGCTGAGATGTGTCCCGCTCCTCAGATGGATGTGAGCGGGTTGTCTGCTCGGTCTCCGGCACTGTGGGCTGGGCACTGAGCTCAGGCAGCTGGGAGTTGCAGGATGAGCTGGATGCTGCCTGCGTAGCAGGACCAGAGCTGATGTCTTCAGGTCCTGTGAAGACGGGGGAAGGCACCGGTACCTCCTGGCTGGAAGTGCTGGGGCTGGCAAACTCGGAGTTGGTGCGGGAGGCTGTAAGGGGAGACAGGAAGCTCAGCAGGATGAACATGCAGCCCCAGGGCAGAGAGACTGTGGCAAGGCCACTCTGAGCACTCGCTGCCAGGCCTTGCCCGGCCCCAGTCCCACAGCACGCGGCTCTGTGCCTCTTACCGGTGCCCGCACCAGCGCAGGTGTCGCACTCCCAGCCATTTCTGTCAATGGCCCAGAAGGAGCAGCTCCAGTGCGTGCCTTGTGAGCCACAGGAGTTGCAGATGAACAGCTGCCAGAACCTGGGGAAGCAAACGGATTGTGGGTGTGAGGACAAAGCGCGCCAAGGCAGGGAGCAGCCGGCATGGCTCTGGTGCTCTGTCTTGCTCCAAGGACACCTCCAAGCCTGTGGTGAGGCTGAGATCCCACGCAGAGCCCCAGAGGACTGTGGAGGTCACTCACCCCTTTTCCTGTGCCGTCTCCCTGCCTCTTAGGTAAAGGCACTTTGCGGCATCGCAGCGGCTGTGCCTTTCTCGCAGCAGCTGGTATGCTGCATCGTCCCACCAGGATGGTCGTCTGCCAGAGGAGAGGGGGAATCTGATGAGTCCCGGGTGCCCCAGGCATGAGGCAGATTCAGGGCATCTCTGCTCATGCCCGTTGAGCTCATTCCCAGCTTCTCCATGAAGCTGAGACCAGTGCTCGCAGGATGGCCTGCCAGGGCTAGGGGCAGTTCCTGGGCAGGCACAGCACCTGTGCCCGAGTGTCTGCGTAGCCGGGCAGAAGGACACCAACCTGACTGGGATTTGGATCCCCAGCGTGCTCATTTGGGAGCGGAATCGTGTTTTTCCTCCGCAGACGGGGCAGAAGAAGCGCATGGTGGCAGCGTGCAGGGCATGTTTCTGTAGGAGAAGCACAAGCGTGAGCGTGAGCGGGGCTGGCTGCTGCTGAGCACCGGCCGTGCCCACAGGGTGAAGAGAGGACTCCTACCCTGATGCAGCCCCGGTGGAACCAGGCCTGTTTGCACACCGGGCACACCATGGTGTGGTAGGACGTGCTGTCCCCCACGGGCTCCAGGCAGATGACGCAGATGGTGTTCTGCGATGGAGCTGCCTCCGCTGCCTGCCGAGGGCGATGCTCCCAGCAGAAGGACCTGGACAGGAGGACAGAAGGGATGGGCATGGTGAGAAGTGCTGTGAGGAGGGCAGAGGACCAGGAAAGAGCACCAGGCCCGGGCTCTGGCTCTGGCAGGAGGCTGGAAGGTGTCGCTGCGGGTTCCTCCCTGGAGCAACAGGGAGGGACGGCAGCTTGGCTGCTGCTGACAGCCCCTACCTGTGCCGCCCAAAGTACTGCGTGACGCATTCCCCGTCCTCGGCGCAGGGCAGATGGAAGCTGCGCTCGCAGCCTGTCTCCGCGCAGCTGATGGCAGCTCCCCTCTTGCCACAGACAAAGCAGTGCTGGAAAGAGCAGAGCAGCCCCTGTTAGCGGTGGGCTCGGGGGCTCCACGGCCAGCCCCACTTCTCCGGGCAGGGCGCAGAGCTGCCTGGCAGACAAGGCTCGTCTGCTGTGTGCGAGCCTCTGCCGGCACCAAGCTCCCCATTCCGTTCAGGTCCTCACCTTCTGGCTTGCCACCTGGATTGTGTGCTGGATGGCGCCAATGGGGAAGCCAAAAATTCCCCCCACTGGGCATCTCCATTCTAAAAGGCCATTGGCAAAGAACTGTAGGAGAGAAAAGAGCGGGATCTCGTGAGGCCGGAAAGGAAGGGAGCATCCCTGGCAGGAGCCCTAGCCCTTGCGGGAACTCACCAAGCAGAATTCGTGGGCACAGAGCCCACCGCTGACAAACATCTGCCCACAGATGTCCGGGTTCACCTGTGCCCGGCGGCACAGCACGCACACTGGAGAGGAAGGAGAGAGCAACCGTGAGCAGCGGTGAGCACCTGGCAGGGCCGGGAGTTCCTGGGGGCCGTCCCCAGGGCCTGCTCCGTGCCTGCCGTGCCGGCTGAGGGGCAGGGCTGGAGGGGGTGAAGGGAAAGGGGGCATTGCAGGCCCAGCAGCTCCAGCGGGCAGCCAGAGTGCAAGCTGGGGCTCTCACCTGGCTCCCCAGAGTTGGGGGCCTCCTCTTTTCCTTCAGGCATGTTCGGCATCGACGGCAAGAAACGAGAGAGTCAAGAAAGTCCCTGCTCTCTCCGCGCCTCACCAGGCCGCAATGAGCAGGGCCCCAGCCCGGCAGCCTTTGCTCTGCTCCCGGCCCCGCGGGTCACAATGGCCACCACTGTGACATCACGGTCACCGCCTCACGGAGCTGAGGGCGTGGCAGGGCGGTGGCTCCTATGGGCAGTGTGGGGTGAGGGGCCCGGTGCTGCCATCAGCAGGGAACAAGGATGGCCTCCCTCAGGCCTTTTGCACCGCGCCCGCGCTGGGACGTCGCAGCACAGAGTCTAATAAAGGTCTGCGGGTCAACAGCACGGCCAGCGTTTCTAGTGTGTGTGTGCTGACCGACTTTGCATGGCCTGATGGTGACAGGGCAAGGTTTTGACCTGAGAAAAGAGGAGGTCTGGTGAACTGCGACAGGAATTCCTCACTCGGAGGGCGGTGAGGCCCTGGCACGGCTGCCCAGAGAAGCTGTGCGTGCAGGCGCTCCAGGCCGTATTGGACAGGGCCCTGTTCTAAGCTGACCTGCTGGGTGGCAGTGCTGCCATGGCAGGCACTTGGGGTTGGGTGGGTTTTATGATCCTTTCCGATCCATGTCTTCACACATCAAGGCTCCAAGCCTTATACAGTTCCCAGAGGCAAAGTGGCATAGGCAGGGCGCGATTCCCTTCAGCCTGCATATAAAATGAGTCAGGAAAAGTTCTGAGGTTTGCTTTCTTTGGCCTGCTGGCACTGTCACCATGCCAGAGACAGGAGAGGAGCTGTCCCTTGTCCAGGGCTGCAGTCCTGGAGTCACACTGGAGCATCCCTGCTCATCCAGCCTGACCGTGAAAGTCAGCTTCTGCATGGAAGTCAGGCCAACGCCGATGGGAGAGCCCCCACGCTTTGAGAGCCGCCCTCTGTGGAGATGCTCAAGGCCTCACGGGACAGGGCTCCAGGCAGCCTGATCTAGTGGGTGGCAACCAACACACTGCAGGAGTTTGGAACTTGATAGACTTCAGTGTCCCTTCCAACCCAAGCCATCCCAGGATCCTGCGATTCAAAACACCTGTCAGATCCAGCGTTAAGCCGGATTACTAAGGCACCTACCCAGCCAGTCTTGACATCTACAAAGGCTACCACGGTAGTAGTCAGGCATGATGTCTGTGTAGTAAATCCAAGTTTACTACTCTGGATAACCCTTCTTTTTCCCCACCTGCTTTGAGATGATATCCAGAATGAGTTGTTCCAACACTTTCCCAGGGATGGATGTGAGCCTGACTGGCCTATGTTTTCCTGAGTCCTTCTTCCTGACCTTTTTGAAGATTGGAATGACATTGGCTATCCTCCAGCCTTCAGGCATCTCTCTTGCTCTCCGTGAGGTTTCACAGATGATAGACAGCTGGGCTGTAAATGCACACTGCTGGCTCACGTCCAGCTTCTCGTCTACCAGGACCCCCAAGTCCTTCTCCGCAGGGCTGCTCTTAAGGAGATCCTCCCCCAGTCTATAGAAATAGCTGGGATTGCCCCGGCCCAAGGGCAACACCTTGCATTTGGCCTTGTTGAACCTCATGAGGTTCACGGGGGCCCACTTCTCCAGCCTGTCCAGGTCTCCCTGGGTGGTTTCTCTTCCCTCCAGCAGATTGATGGCACTGCTCAGCTTGGTGTTGTCTGCAAACTTGCTGAGGGTGCACTCGATGCCATCATCTGTGTCACTGATAAAGGTGGGGAAGAGCACCAGTCCCAAGAACCACCACTTGTGACTGGCTTTCACCCAGACATAGAACCATTGATCACAACCCTGTGGCTGCGACCAGCCGACCAGTTCTTAATCCATTGAATAGTCCACCTTTCAAAACCATACCTCTCCAATTTAGAGAGAAGGATTTGGTGAGGGACCATGTCAAAGGCTTTGGAGAGGTCTAGGAAGATACATTCATCACCCTTCCCCCATCCACCGATTGCTGTCACTCCATCACAGAAGGCCACCACACTGGTCAGGCACGATCTGCCCTTGGTGAAGCCAAGATGCTGGCTGTCTCGCATCACCTCTTTGTCTCCTATGTGCCTTAACACGGTGACTAGGAGGATCTGCTCCATGATCTTCCCAGGCACAGAGGTGAGGCTCACCGGCCTGGAGTTCCCCTAGTCATCCTTTCTCCCTTTTTTAAAAATGGGAGTAACGTTTCCCTTTTCCCAGTCACTGGGGATTTCGCCCGACAGCCATGATTTTTCAAACATGATTTGGAGCAGCTAGGCACCCACATCAGCCATCTCTCTCAGAACCCTAGGGTGGATATCAGCTGGCCCCATGGACTTATATACCTTCAGTTTCATCAGGATGTCTCGGACTCATTCCGTTGTTACAGTGGGACGGAATCCACTTCTCTCACCCACACCTAGAAGTTCAAGGTCCTGGCAGACATGAGGAACCTGACCACCCATGAAGACTGAGGCAAAGCGCTTATTGAGCACCTCAGATTTTTCCATGTTTGAGGAAGCCACTTTTCCATCCTCATCTATTACAGGGGGAACACTCTCCTTGGTCTGTCTGCTCCTGCCTATATACCTGTAGAACTCTTTCCTGTTATTTTTCACATCCCTTGCCAAGTTCAGTTCCACTGATGCCTTGGCTTTCCCGATCTTATCTCTACACATGCAGACAGCGTTCCTATATTCTTCCCAGGCTACACAACCCTGCATTCATTTCCTGTACATTTCTCTTTTCTCTATCAGTTTTAGCTGCAGGTCCTTGCTCAGTCATGCTGGTTGTCCGTCTCCTCTGCTCCATTTCTTCTGCTGGGGGATGGAGAGCTCTTGCGCTGGCCGAAGGGTGTATTTAAGGAGCTGCCAGCTGCATTCTCTTTCTATACCCTTAAGGACAGTTCCCAAGGGGATCCCATTCAGCATTTCCTTGAGCAGCTGGAATTCTGCTCACCTGAAGTTCAGGGTGCTGACTCTGCTTTTTGCCAAGCCTGCACTCCTCCAGATCACAAACTCCAAAAGGGCATGGCCACAACGGCTCAGGCTGCCTCCAATCTTAACTTCTCTAACACTCAGTTCTGCACTGGTGAGCTTCAGGTCCAGTAGGGCTTCACCTCAGGTCGGTCTGCCTAGTACCTGGACGAGGAAGTAATCCTCAGCAGACTCCAGGAATCCCCTGGATTGTCTGCCACCTGCTGTGCTGCTATCTCAGCAGAGATCTGGGTGGTTGAATTCCCCCATCAGGACAAGAGCCCACGAACACGACATCTCCAGCACTGAAGCAAGAAGGCCTCGTCAGCAGGCTCCCCCGATCAGGTAGCCTCTAGCAGACCCCAACCACAAGAAGCACTTTACTGAACCGATCCCTGATTTTCACCCACAAGCCCTGAAGTTATTTTCGATAGTTGCTGATAGTTATTTCTGTGCCGTCCTGCACAAGCTACCGCACCTGCTGCTGCAGTATGCTGTGGGTGCTGCGCACATGCTGCCTGTGGGCCTGTGGGCATGCTGTCGGATAGATCTAAAGATAAGGCCACGACAACCATCTGGGAAGGTGCTGGGGAGAAGACAACCCCGTGGTCTCAGCTCCTAACACTGCCTACCGCAGGACAAGCAGAGAAGAGAGAAGCCAACATGTGGGGAGTATGTTAAAGGTGTATTTTTTTTTGAAAGATGGAACCACAACCGTCACGCGGGGATGGGACATGGGTGTTTCCGCGCTGTCTTTGGGAGTTTGGGTTGTGGGGGCGTCTTCTCTGATGTTGGACCCGGGAGCGGCTTTGTGCCCGGGCTGGTCCACTGAAAGATGAAGGTGGTATGCGTGGACTCTCTTGAAGGTTGATTTCCTCTGCCGCTTGGGACCACAGCCATCACCTGGGGATGGGACACGGCTGCATCAGCGCCGTCTTCGGGACTGGCTGTGGGGCCGTCTTCTCTGGTGGTTTGCCCGGGAGCGGCTTCGTGCCCGGGCTGGTCCGCGCTGCCTGGACCGGCTCCCACGGCCTCGTCGGGGCCGGCTGCGGGAAGTTGAAGCGCGACGCCCCACTGGGGATCGGCTTCGAGTGCAGGCCCGCCCTCGTTGCCTGGATTGTTGTCTCCTGCGTGCAGGCAGCGGGGAAGCCCTCGAGGACCTTGATGGTGTTGGTCTGGCCGAGGTGCGGGTGCTGCTCTGAGCACCTCGGGGTGTTGCACGGCTCCCACCACGTTGTCTTTGGGGCCGTCTCTGGGAGCCCGAGGCCCGGCCTCGCAACGGGGAGCGGCTTCTTGTGCGGCCGGTTTCCCGCTGCCTGGGACGATTTGTGGCCGCAGGTGCGCGGGAGGTTCTGGAGGACCGCGTGGTCCCCCGTCTGGTGGGGCTCTGGGAGCAGGTCTCAGCGCCTGCAGCTGGTGCCCCTCTTCTCCCGCCACGTCCTCGGCGCTGCTGAGATGTGTCCCGCTCCTCAGATGGATGTGAGCGGGTTGTCTGCTCGGTCTCCGGCACTGTGGGCTGGGCACTGAGCTCAGGCAGCTGGGAGTTGCAGGATGAGCTGGATGCTGCCTGCGTAGCAGGACCAGAGCTGATGTCTTCAGGTCCTGTGAAGACGGGGGAAGGCACCGGTACCTCCTGGCTGGAAGTGCTGGGGCTGGCAAACTCGGAGTTGGTGCGGGAGGCTGTAAGGGGAGACAGGAAGCTCAGCAGGATGAACATGCAGCCCCAGGGCAGAGAGACTGTGGCAAGGCCACTCTGAGCACTCGCTGCCAGGCCTTGCCCGGCCCCAGTCCCGCAGCACGCGGCTCTGTGCCTCTTACCGGTGCCCGCACCAGCGCAGGTGTCGCACTCCCAGCCACTTCTGTCAATGGCCCAGAAGGAGCAGCTCCAGTGCGTGCCTTGTGAGCCACAGGAGTTGCAGATGAACAGCTGCCAGAACCTGGGGAAGCAAACGGATTGTGGGTGTGAGGACAAAGCGCGCCAAGGCAGGGAGCAGCCGGCATGGCTCTGGTGCTCTGTCTTGCTCCAAGGACACCTCCAAGCCTGTGGTGAGGCTGAGATCCCACGCAGAGCCCCAGAGGACTGTGGAGGTCACTCACCCCTTTTCCTGTGCCGTCTCCCTGCCTCTTAGGTAAAGGCACTTTGCGGCATCGCAGCGGCTGTGCCTTTCTCGCAGCAGCTGGTATGCTGCATCATCCCACCAGGATGGTCGTCTGCCAGAGGAGAGGGGGAATCTGATGAGTCCCGGGTGCCCCAGGCATGAGGCAGATTCAGGGCATCTCTGCTCATGCCCGTTGAGCTCATTCCCAGCTTCTCCATGAAGCTGAGACCAGTGCTCGCAGGATGGCCTGCCAGGGCTAGGGGCAGTTCCTGGGCAGGCACAGCACCTGTGCCCGAGTGTCTGCGTAGCCGGGCAGAAGGACACCAACCTGACTGGGATTTGGATCCCCAGCGTGCTCATTTGGGAGCGGAATCGTGTTTTTCCTCCGCAGACGGGGCAGAAGAAGCGCATGGTGGCAGCGTGCAGGGCATGTTTCTGTAGGAGAAGCACAAGCGTGAGCGTGAGCGGGGCTGGCTGCTGCTGAGCACCGGCCGTGCCCACAGGGTGAAGAGAGGACTCCTACCCTGATGCAGCCCCGGTGGAACCAGGCCTGTTTGCACACCGGGCACACCATGGTGTGGTAGGACGTGCTGTCCCCCACGGGCTCCAGGCAGATGACGCAGATGGTGTTCTGCGATGGAGCTGCCTCCGCTGCCTGCCGAGGGCGATGCTCCCAGCAGAAGGACCTGGACAGGAGGACAGAAGGGATGGGCATGGTGAGAAGTGCTGTGAGGAGGGCAGAGGACCAGGAAAGAGCGCCAGGCCCGGGCTCTGGCTCTGGCAGGAGGCTGGAAGGTGTCGCTGCGGGTTCCTCCCTGGAGCAACAGGGAGGGACGGCAGCTTGGCTGCTGCTGACAGCCCCTACCTGTGCCGCCCAAAGTACTGCGTGACGCATTCCCCGTCCTCGGCGCAGGGCAGATGGAAGCTGCGCTCGCAGCCTGTCTCCGCGCAGCTGATGGCAGCTCCCCTCTTGCCACAGACAAAGCAGTGCTGGAAAGAGCAGAGCAGCCCCTGTTAGCGGTGGGCTCGGGGGCTCCACGGCCAGCCCCACTTCTCCGGGCAGGGCGCAGAGCTGCCTGGCAGACAAGGCTCGTCTGCTGTGTGCGAGCCTCTGCCGGCACCAAGCTCCCCATTCCGTTCAGGTCCTCACCTTCTGGCTTGCCACCTGGATTGTGTGCTGGATGGCGCCAATGGGGAAGCCAAAAATTCCCCCCACTGGGCATCTCCATTCTAAAAGGCCATTGGCAAAGAACTGTAGGAGAGAAAAGAGCGGGATCTCGTGAGGCCGGAAAGGAAGGGAGCATCCCTGGCAGGAGCCCTAGCCCTTGCGGGAACTCACCAAGCAGAATTCGTGGGCACAGAGCCCACCGCTGACAAACATCTGCCCACAGATGTCCGGGTTCACCTGTGCCCGGCGGCACAGCACGCACACTGGAGAGGAAGGAGAGAGCAACCGTGAGCAGCGGTGAGCACCTGGCAGGGCCGGGAGTTCCTGGGGGCCGTCCCCAGGGCCTGCTCCGTGCCTGCCGTGCCGGCTGAGGGGCAGGGCTGGAGGGGGTGAAGGGAAAGGGGGCATTGCAGGCCCAGCAGCTCCAGCGGGCAGCCAGAGTGCAAGCTGGGGCTCTCACCTGGCTCCCCAGAGTTGGGGGCCTCCTCTTTTCCTTCAGGCATGTTCGGCATCGACGGCAAGAAACGAGAGAGTCAAGAAAGTCCCTGCTCTCTCCGCGCCTCACCAGGCCGCAATGAGCAGGGCCCCAGCCCGGCAGCCTTTGCTCTGCTCCCGGCCCCGCGGGTCACAATGGCCACCACTGTGACATCACGGTCACCGCCTCACGGAGCTGAGGGCGTGGCAGGGCGGTGGCTCCTATGGGCAGTGTGGGGTGAGGGGCCCGGTGCTGCCATCAGCAGGGAACAAGGATGGCCTCCCTCAGGCCTTTTGCACCGCGCCCGCGCTGGGACGTCGCAGCACAGAGTCTAATAAAGGTCTGCGGGTCAACAGCACGGCCAGCGTTTCTAGTGTGTGTGTGCTGACCGACTTTGCATGGCCTGATGGTGACAGGGCAAGGTTTTGACCTGAGAAAAGAGGAGGTCTGGTGAACTGCGACAGGAATTCCTCACTCGGAGGGCGGTGAGGCCCTGGCACGGCTGCCCAGAGAAGCTGTGCGTGCAGGCGCTCCAGGCCGTATTGGACAGGGCCCTGTTCTAAGCTGACCTGCTGGGTGGCAGCGCTGCCATGGCAGGCACTTGGGGTTGGGTGGGTTTTATGATCCTTTCCGATCCATGTCTTCACACATCAAGGCTCCAAGCCTTATACAGTTCCCAGAGGCAAAGTGGCATAGGCAGGGCGCGATTCCCTTCAGCCTGCATATAAAATGAGTCAGGAAAAGTTCTGAGGTTTGCTTTCTTTGGCCTGCTGGCACTGTCACCATGCCAGAGACAGGAGAGGAGCTGTCCCTTGTCCAGGGCTGCAGTCCTGGAGTCACACTGGAGCATCCCTGCTCATCCAGCCTGACCGTGAAAGTCAGCTTCTGCATGGAAGTCAGGCCAACGCCGATGGGAGAGCCCCCACGCTTTGAGAGCCGCCCTCTGTGGAGATGCTCAAGGCCTCACGGGACAGGGCTCCAGGCAGCCTGATCTAGTGGGTGGCAACCAACACACTGCAGGAGTTTGGAACTTGATAGACTTCAGTGTCCCTTCCAACCCAAGCCATCCCAGGATCCTGCGATTCAAAACACCTGTCAGATCCAGCGTTAAGCCGGATTACTAAGGCACCTACCCAGCCAGTCTTGACATCTACAAAGGCTACCACGGTAGTAGTCAGGCATGATGTCTGTGTAGTAAATCCAAGTTTACTACTCTGGATAACCCTTCTTTTTCCCCACCTGCTTTGAGATGATATCCAGAATGAGTTGTTCCAACACTTTCCCAGGGATGGATGTGAGCCTGACTGGCCTATGTTTTCCTGAGTCCTTCTTCCTGACCTTTTTGAAGATTGGAATGACATTGGCTATCCTCCAGCCTTCAGGCATCTCTCTTGCTCTCCGTGAGGTTTCACAGATGATAGACAGCTGGGCTGTAAATGCACACTGCTGGCTCACGTCCAGCTTCTCGTCTACCAGGACCCCCAAGTCCTTCTCCGCAGGGCTGCTCTTAAGGAGATCCTCCCCCAGTCTATAGAAATAGCTGGGATTGCCCCGGCCCAAGGGCAACACCTTGCATTTGGCCTTGTTGAACCTCATGAGGTTCACGGGGGCCCACTTCTCCAGCCTGTCCAGGTCTCCCTGGGTGGTTTCTCTTCCCTCCAGCAGATTGATGGCACTGCTCAGCTTGGTGTTGTCTGCAAACTTGCTGAGGGTGCACTCGATGCCATCATCTGTGTCACTGATAAAGGTGGGGAAGAGCACCAGTCCCAAGAACCACCACTTGTGACTGGCTTTCACCCAGACATAGAACCATTGATCACAACCCTGTGGCTGCGACCAGCCGACCAGTTCTTAATCCATTGAATAGTCCACCTTTCAAAACCATACCTCTCCAATTTAGAGAGAAGGATTTGGTGAGGGACCATGTCAAAGGCTTTGGAGAGGTCTAGGAAGATACATTCATCACCCTTCCCCCATCCACCGATTGCTGTCACTCCATCACAGAAGGCCACCACACTGGTCAGGCACGATCTGCCCTTGGTGAAGCCAAGATGCTGGCTGTCTCGCATCACCTCTTTGTCTCCTATGTGCCTTAACACGGTGACTAGGAGGATCTGCTCCATGATCTTCCCAGGCACAGAGGTGAGGCTCACCGGCCTGGAGTTCCCCTAGTCATCCTTTCTCCCTTTTTTAAAAATGGGAGTAACGTTTCCCTTTTCCCAGTCACTGGGGATTTCGCCCGACAGCCATGATTTTTCAAACATGATTTGGAGCAGCTAGGCACCCACATCAGCCATCTCTCTCAGAACCCTAGGGTGGATATCAGCTGGCCCCATGGACTTATATACCTTCAGTTTCATCAGGATGTCTCGGACTCATTCCGTTGTTACAGTGGGACGGAATCCACTTCTCTCACCCACACCTAGAAGTTCAAGGTCCTGGCAGACATGAGGAACCTGACCACCCATGAAGACTGAGGCAAAGCGCTTATTGAGCACCTCAGATTTTTCCATGTTTGAGGAAGCCACTTTTCCATCCTCATCTATTACAGGGGGAACACTCTCCTTGGTCTGTCTGCTCCTGCCTATATACCTGTAGAACTCTTTCCTGTTATTTTTCACATCCCTTGCCAAGTTCAGTTCCACTGATGCCTTGGCTTTCCCGATCTTATCTCTACACATGCAGACAGCGTTCCTATATTCTTCCCAGGCTACACAACCCTGCATTCATTTCCTGTACATTTCTCTTTTCTCTATCAGTTTTAGCTGCAGGTCCTTGCTCAGTCATGCTGGTTGTCCGTCTCCTCTGCTCCATTTCTTCTGCTGGGGGATGGAGAGCTCTTGCGCTGGCCGAAGGGTGTATTTAAGGAGCTGCCAGCTGCATTCTCTTTCTATACCCTTAAGGACAGTTCCCAAGGGGATCCCATTCAGCATTTCCTTGAGCAGCTGGAATTCTGCTCACCTGAAGTTCAGGGTGCTGACTCTGCTTTTTGCCAAGCCTGCACTCCTCCAGATCACAAACTCCAAAAGGGCATGGCCACAACGGCTCAGGCTGCCTCCAATCTTAACTTCTCTAACACTCAGTTCTGCACTGGTGAGCTTCAGGTCCAGTAGGGCTTCACCTCAGGTCGGTCTGCCTAGTACCTGGACGAGGAAGTAATCCTCAGCAGACTCCAGGAATCCCCTGGATTGTCTGCCACCTGCTGTGCTGCTATCTCAGCAGAGATCTGGGTGGTTGAATTCCCCCATCAGGACAAGAGCCCACGAACACGACATCTCCAGCACTGAAGCAAGAAGGCCTCGTCAGCAGGCTCCCCCGATCAGGTAGCCTCTAGCAGACCCCAACCACAAGAAGCACTTTACTGAACCGATCCCTGATTTTCACCCACAAGCCCTGAAGTTATTTTCGATAGTTGCTGATAGTTATTTCTGTGCCGTCCTGCACAAGCTACCGCACCTGCTGCTGCAGTATGCTGTGGGTGCTGCGCACATGCTGCCTGTGGGCCTGTGGGCATGCTGTCGGATAGATCTAAAGATAAGGCCACGACAACCATCTGGGAAGGTGCTGGGGAGAAGACAACCCCGTGGTCTCAGCTCCTAACACTGCCTACCGCAGGACAAGCAGAGAAGAGAGAAGCCAACATGTGGGGAGTATGTTAAAGGTGTATTTTTTTTTGAAAGATGGAACCACAACCGTCACGCGGGGATGGGACATGGGTGTTTCCGCGCTGTCTTTGGGAGTTTGGGTTGTGGGGGCGTCTTCTCTGATGTTGGACCCGGGAGCGGCTTTGTGCCCGGGCTGGTCCACTGAAAGATGAAGGTGGTATGCGTGGACTCTCTTGAAGGTTGATTTCCTCTGCCGCTTGGGACCACAGCCATCACCTGGGGATGGGACACGGCTGCATCAGCGCCGTCTTCGGGACTGGCTGTGGGGCCGTCTTCTCTGGTGGTTTGCCCGGGAGCGGCTTCGTGCCCGGGCTGGTCCGCGCTGCCTGGACCGGCTCCCACGGCCTCGTCGGGGCCGGCTGCGGGAAGTTGAAGCGCGACGCCCCACTGGGGATCGGCTTCGAGTGCAGGCCCGCCCTCGTTGCCTGGATTGTTGTCTCCTGCGTGCAGGCAGCGGGGAAGCCCTCGAGGACCTTGATGGTGTTGGTCTGGCCGAGGTGCGGGTGCTGCTCTGAGCACCTCGGGGTGTTGCACGGCTCCCACCACGTTGTCTTTGGGGCCGTCTCTGGGAGCCCGAGGCCCGGCCTCGCAACGGGGAGCGGCTTCTTGTGCGGCCGGTTTCCCGCTGCCTGGGACGATTTGTGGCCGCAGGTGCGCGGGAGGTTCTGGAGGACCGCGTGGTCCCCCGTCTGGTGGGGCTCTGGGAGCAGGTCTCAGCGCCTGCAGCTGGTGCCCCTCTTCTCCCGCCACGTCCTCGGCGCTGCTGAGATGTGTCCCGCTCCTCAGATGGATGTGAGCGGGTTGTCTGCTCGGTCTCCGGCACTGTGGGCTGGGCACTGAGCTCAGGCAGCTGGGAGTTGCAGGATGAGCTGGATGCTGCCTGCGTAGCAGGACCAGAGCTGATGTCTTCAGGTCCTGTGAAGACGGGGGAAGGCACCGGTACCTCCTGGCTGGAAGTGCTGGGGCTGGCAAACTCGGAGTTGGTGCGGGAGGCTGTAAGGGGAGACAGGAAGCTCAGCAGGATGAACATGCAGCCCCAGGGCAGAGAGACTGTGGCAAGGCCACTCTGAGCACTCGCTGCCAGGCCTTGCCCGGCCCCAGTCCCGCAGCACGCGGCTCTGTGCCTCTTACCGGTGCCCGCACCAGCGCAGGTGTCGCACTCCCAGCCACTTCTGTCAATGGCCCAGAAGGAGCAGCTCCAGTGCGTGCCTTGTGAGCCACAGGAGTTGCAGATGAACAGCTGCCAGAACCTGGGGAAGCAAACGGATTGTGGGTGTGAGGACAAAGCGCGCCAAGGCAGGGAGCAGCCGGCATGGCTCTGGTGCTCTGTCTTGCTCCAAGGACACCTCCAAGCCTGTGGTGAGGCTGAGATCCCACGCAGAGCCCCAGAGGACTGTGGAGGTCACTCACCCCTTTTCCTGTGCCGTCTCCCTGCCTCTTAGGTAAAGGCACTTTGCGGCATCGCAGCGGCTGTGCCTTTCTCGCAGCAGCTGGTATGCTGCATCGTCCCACCAGGATGGTCGTCTGCCAGAGGAGAGGGGGAATCTGATGAGTCCCGGGTGCCCCAGGCATGAGGCAGATTCAGGGCATCTCTGCTCATGCCCGTTGAGCTCATTCCCAGCTTCTCCATGAAGCTGAGACCAGTGCTCGCAGGATGGCCTGCCAGGGCTAGGGGCAGTTCCTGGGCAGGCACAGCACCTGTGCCCGAGTGTCTGCGTAGCCGGGCAGAAGGACACCAACCTGACTGGGATTTGGATCCCCAGCGTGCTCATTTGGGAGCGGAATCGTGTTTTTCCTCCGCAGACGGGGCAGAAGAAGCGCATGGTGGCAGCGTGCAGGGCATGTTTCTGTAGGAGAAGCACAAGCGTGAGCGTGAGCGGGGCTGGCTGCTGCTGAGCACCGGCCGTGCCCACAGGGTGAAGAGAGGACTCCTACCCTGATGCAGCCCCGGTGGAACCAGGCCTGTTTGCACACCGGGCACACCATGGTGTGGTAGGACGTGCTGTCCCCCACGGGCTCCAGGCAGATGACGCAGATGGTGTTCTGCGATGGAGCTGCCTCCGCTGCCTGCCGAGGGCGATGCTCCCAGCAGAAGGACCTGGACAGGAGGACAGAAGGGATGGGCATGGTGAGAAGTGCTGTGAGGAGGGCAGAGGACCAGGAAAGAGCGCCAGGCCCGGGCTCTGGCTCTGGCAGGAGGCTGGAAGGTGTCGCTGCGGGTTCCTCCCTGGAGCAACAGGGAGGGACGGCAGCTTGGCTGCTGCTGACAGCCCCTACCTGTGCCGCCCAAAGTACTGCGTGACGCATTCCCCGTCCTCGGCGCAGGGCAGATGGAAGCTGCGCTCGCAGCCTGTCTCCGCGCAGCTGATGGCAGCTCCCCTCTTGCCACAGACAAAGCAGTGCTGGAAAGAGCAGAGCAGCCCCTGTTAGCGGTGGGCTCGGGGGCTCCACGGCCAGCCCCACTTCTCCGGGCAGGGCGCAGAGCTGCCTGGCAGACAAGGCTCGTCTGCTGTGTGCGAGCCTCTGCCGGCACCAAGCTCCCCATTCCGTTCAGGTCCTCACCTTCTGGCTTGCCACCTGGATTGTGTGCTGGATGGCGCCAATGGGGAAGCCAAAAATTCCCCCCACTGGGCATCTCCATTCTAAAAGGCCATTGGCAAAGAACTGTAGGAGAGAAAAGAGCGGGATCTCGTGAGGCCGGAAAGGAAGGGAGCATCCCTGGCAGGAGCCCTAGCCCTTGCGGGAACTCACCAAGCAGAATTCGTGGGCACAGAGCCCACCGCTGACAAACATCTGCCCACAGATGTCCGGGTTCACCTGTGCCCGGCGGCACAGCACGCACACTGGAGAGGAAGGAGAGAGCAACCGTGAGCAGCGGTGAGCACCTGGCAGGGCCGGGAGTTCCTGGGGGCCGTCCCCAGGGCCTGCTCCGTGCCTGCCGTGCCGGCTGAGGGGCAGGGCTGGAGGGGGTGAAGGGAAAGGGGGCATTGCAGGCCCAGCAGCTCCAGCGGGCAGCCAGAGTGCAAGCTGGGGCTCTCACCTGGCTCCCCAGAGTTGGGGGCCTCCTCTTTTCCTTCAGGCATGTTCGGCATCGACGGCAAGAAACGAGAGAGTCAAGAAAGTCCCTGCTCTCTCCGCGCCTCACCAGGCCGCAATGAGCAGGGCCCCAGCCCGGCAGCCTTTGCTCTGCTCCCGGCCCCGCGGGTCACAATGGCCACCACTGTGACATCACGGTCACCGCCTCACGGAGCTGAGGGCGTGGCAGGGCGGTGGCTCCTATGGGCAGTGTGGGGTGAGGGGCCCGGTGCTGCCATCAGCAGGGAACAAGGATGGCCTCCCTCAGGCCTTTTGCACCGCGCCCGCGCTGGGACGTCGCAGCACAGAGTCTAATAAAGGTCTGCGGGTCAACAGCACGGCCAGCGTTTCTAGTGTGTGTGTGCTGACCGACTTTGCATGGCCTGATGGTGACAGGGCAAGGTTTTGACCTGAGAAAAGAGGAGGTCTGGTGAACTGCGACAGGAATTCCTCACTCGGAGGGCGGTGAGGCCCTGGCACGGCTGCCCAGAGAAGCTGTGCGTGCAGGCGCTCCAGGCCGTATTGGACAGGGCCCTGTTCTAAGCTGACCTGCTGGGTGGCAGCGCTGCCATGGCAGGCACTTGGGGTTGGGTGGGTTTTATGATCCTTTCCGATCCATGTCTTCACACATCAAGGCTCCAAGCCTTATACAGTTCCCAGAGGCAAAGTGGCATAGGCAGGGCGCGATTCCCTTCAGCCTGCATATAAAATGAGTCAGGAAAAGTTCTGAGGTTTGCTTTCTTTGGCCTGCTGGCACTGTCACCATGCCAGAGACAGGAGAGGAGCTGTCCCTTGTCCAGGGCTGCAGTCCTGGAGTCACACTGGAGCATCCCTGCTCATCCAGCCTGACCGTGAAAGTCAGCTTCTGCATGGAAGTCAGGCCAACGCCGATGGGAGAGCCCCCACGCTTTGAGAGCCGCCCTCTGTGGAGATGCTCAAGGCCTCACGGGACAGGGCTCCAGGCAGCCTGATCTAGTGGGTGGCAACCAACACACTGCAGGAGTTTGGAACTTGATAGACTTCAGTGTCCCTTCCAACCCAAGCCATCCCAGGATCCTGCGATTCAAAACACCTGTCAGATCCAGCGTTAAGCCGGATTACTAAGGCACCTACCCAGCCAGTCTTGACATCTACAAAGGCTACCACGGTAGTAGTCAGGCATGATGTCTGTGTAGTAAATCCAAGTTTACTACTCTGGATAACCCTTCTTTTTCCCCACCTGCTTTGAGATGATATCCAGAATGAGTTGTTCCAACACTTTCCCAGGGATGGATGTGAGCCTGACTGGCCTATGTTTTCCTGAGTCCTTCTTCCTGACCTTTTTGAAGATTGGAATGACATTGGCTATCCTCCAGCCTTCAGGCATCTCTCTTGCTCTCCGTGAGGTTTCACAGATGATAGACAGCTGGGCTGTAAATGCACACTGCTGGCTCACGTCCAGCTTCTCGTCTACCAGGACCCCCAAGTCCTTCTCCGCAGGGCTGCTCTTAAGGAGATCCTCCCCCAGTCTATAGAAATAGCTGGGATTGCCCCGGCCCAAGGGCAACACCTTGCATTTGGCCTTGTTGAACCTCATGAGGTTCACGGGGGCCCACTTCTCCAGCCTGTCCAGGTCTCCCTGGGTGGTTTCTCTTCCCTCCAGCAGATTGATGGCACTGCTCAGCTTGGTGTTGTCTGCAAACTTGCTGAGGGTGCACTCGATGCCATCATCTGTGTCACTGATAAAGGTGGGGAAGAGCACCAGTCCCAAGAACCACCACTTGTGACTGGCTTTCACCCAGACATAGAACCACTGATCACAACCCTGTGGCTGCGACCAGCCGACCAGTTCTTAATCCATTGAATAGTCCACCTTTCAAAACCATACCTCTCCAATTTAGAGAGAAGGATTTGGTGAGGGACCATGTCAAAGGCTTTGGAGAGGTCTAGGAAGATACATTCATCACCCTTCCCCCATCCACCGATTGCTGTCACTCCATCACAGAAGGCCACCACACTGGTCAGGCACGATCTGCCCTTGGTGAAGCCAAGATGCTGGCTGTCTCGCATCACCTCTTTGTCTCCTATGTGCCTTAACACGGTGACTAGGAGGATCTGCTCCATGATCTTCCCAGGCACAGAGGTGAGGCTCACCGGCCTGGAGTTCCCCTAGTCATCCTTTCTCCCTTTTTTAAAAATGGGAGTAACGTTTCCCTTTTCCCAGTCACTGGGGATTTCGCCCGACAGCCATGATTTTTCAAACATGATTTGGAGCAGCTAGGCACCCACATCAGCCATCTCTCTCAGAACCCTAGGATGGATATCAGCTGGCCCCATGGACTTATATACCTTCAGTTTCATCAGGATGTCTCGGACTCATTCCGTTGTTACAGTGGGACGGAATCCACTCCTCTCACCCACACCGAGACGTTCAGGGTCCTGGCAGATGGAAGGAACCTGGACACCCATGAAGACTGAGGCAAAGTGCTTATTGAGCACAAGAATTTAATAAATAAATACTGAGCACAATAAATAAATAAAACTATTCTTTAATCTTCTCTGCTTTAGTCTGAAAATTTAGGCAGAAAATGTCATTGTAGATGGCATAATAAGTAAGAAACAAGCTAAATGCATTTGAACATCATACCTTCATGAAAAATATATGCCTCTTAAGTAGAGGTGCTTTTTTTTTTTCCTGTAGAATTAGACCTAGTGAGACAAATTCCTCAGTTCTTTCTGAAGGAAAAGCATACAAAAAAGGGAATCATGGAGTCACCCCAGATAACATTTTTTAAGCTTCCAAAAATGATAGAAAATGAAGGGTTTTTTGTAACTTGTCTTATGAAGTCCTGACTGTGATAAAAGCACAGAAGCAGTGCAAGTAGTTGTAAGGAAGAAGAAAATAATAATGTGTGGAAGCTATTGCTTACTTTTGGTGAAATGTTTGAAAAAGCAAAGCATTATTGGCAGAAAGACACTCAAGATATCTGCGTGTTGAAAGCACAGGAGCACATAGAGGTATTATTATGCCCAAATTAAAGTAACTACAACTTGGAAATTACAGCTAGAAACAACCTACTCTGCCCTTATATTTCCATTTTTTAATTCTTCATACAGAAAACATGTCCCTTAATGACAGTCTGAGCATTTCACTGTAGTTTTCCATGTACTGGAAGTAGAATGCAAATTAACTGTGCATTTTCTAATAGTCCCTGAACTATATTTGTCCATTAGAGCTTATCTCAAATTAGGAATACATAGTTTAGAGCGTATGTTTTATTCAGAACTACAATATGTATATATTTTAAAAACTCAAAGTAATTCAGCTCTCACTTATACTAAATACAGTTATGCATAAAGTGAACACTTTGACCTGTAATAAATGTTTAATACTGGGAATCAAAATCTTAAGCTATACAATTAAAACTTGGTAATACTTCCTGAGGAATGCATGGACTACTTATATTCCAGAAGATTCCGCCATTCTTAACCTGGCCAAAGTTGTTAGTAAACATCTGAGACATCAGAAACTGCTGTTCCTAGGTTACTTTTCTGATTTTGCGACTAAAATGCACTTTAGTATTGTAGAAGGAGCACAGCAATTGGTGTTTGCTACATACAATATTCCTCTCAAAGCTCACAAAGTGGGAAACAGAAAAATTAAACTCACACACACACACAAAAAAGGCATAACCTGAGCAAGTAAACACAGTTTGTATTACAACACACTGCCAGCTGTAACCTTTAAATTTGTAGGAAAAAAAAAAGCCCGCACAAAAATTTAAGCTTTACTGACAAAAGCATACAGAAAATCAATGAACAAACAGAACTGTCCTCGCTGAGCAAGAAACTTTGATGTGGGTAACATACAGTTAATACACAGCCTTGTTAGTGAGGTACTCCCACTTAATACTCTTCTAGCCTTCTTGAGGAACTTTAAGTACATCAGAAGAACTTGAGATTCAAATAATGCAAGACTGTGGTAACTAAATAATAAGTTTGTTTTTTTTTTTTTCTGCTATGCAATATACCATTTCACTATCTAATTATAATTACCATAGTTACTTAGTTCAGACAAATTTGAAATACAGATACTTCATCCTTTTGGGGCTTTGAGCAACCTGGTCTAGAGCGAGGAATCAGGGAGACTGGAACTAGATGATCTTAAAGGTCCCTTCCAACCCAAACCATTCTATGATACAATGATCATTGTAGAGTAACATAAATCAAATATCCCGATTTATAACTGTTTTAGGATTAAACAGTGTGCATTAACATATTATTTGTTAACATATTATTTGTTAATGCACACTGTTTAATCCTTGTAAGGGATTTTAGACTTCCTCCCAGTCTCCCAAGCCATAAGCAGAGAGTGTTTTATAGTTAGGCTGATGACATGGTCCCAACACTGGGAGGTTAAATGAACAGGTATGTATATTTAGATTGGATCCTGGGCTTTGGAAGGCATAAAATTCAATATTACTCAGCAGAATTTCTCAACATACATTCCGAATCTTCATCTGTATGATTGGCCTGCAAAATTATCAGCAATTTTCCTGTTAGATTACATGAGACAGTAAGCAACTAAGATATCCCAGGCAAGACAGGATGTCATTGCTAACATCTGATGGTTGTGTCAGATCTTTCAGAAATAATTTAGTGCTTATCTTTTTTTATTTTTTATATGAGTTTTCATAGTGACCATGAAAATATTTTTCAAGTACCTTGACTAAAATCTTGCTCATCAAAATTAAGATGAGATTATATAAACTCATCTTTCCTATCTGTTTACTCTTTCCATAAAATAAAGGCGAATCTATGACGCATAGAATAGCAAGCAGCTGTGTAACAGTTAAAGATAAAGATAGGCGGTAGTAGAAAAGCTTCCTCAAAGAAAAACAACCAGAGGAAAAATTTAAAAAAAAAAAAAAAAAAAAAGATATTTATGCATAAAAAAGGCTTAGCATCACAAAGCATGGTACTGTCTATTAGTATTTATATCGCTGTGGTTGAATTAATACCAAAAGCTCCTATCCTGACAAAGTGACAAACCTGAAGACACTCACTGCAGTAACAGGTACAGCTAGATGATCTTTTTGTTCTTTCCAGCCTTAATGATTCTATGATCAACAAACTTAAAGCTTATTTTCAACACGTTTAAAATTGGGATCAAGCTCCTATTAAAATGTACTAGTTAGACCAATGAAGTGCATCTAGGAAGGCTTCTGAAGCTTACTGATACACATAGAGGGAAAATGTGAACGTTACAACAATTTATGCTCTTGACATGATAATTAGTGCCAGCCAGAGAGAACCTGAAGCTATCCAGTCACCGTAAGAACACACACATAAAAAGGAAAACAATACACAAAGCAACAATTTGCAAATTAAGCAGACTGTAGGAACAACTTATGATCAATATACATGATAGAGTACTCAGCTACTAAAACCCTTTTGAAATGAGCTGCTGAATAGAAAAACTCCTTTCCCAGATTCTTAAAAGAGGAATCTTAGATACGTAATTTACAAGATATTTCCAAATTTGTTGATCAGATTTGTTAAATTCTGTATAGATAGAAATGACATTTTCATGAACTGTTTACATCACAGCTACAGAATCTCACCTTGCTATTGGGCTACTTGAACATGGAGAGAACGATAAATGGGCGTGGAGGGAAAGAACTGGTTAGAAGTGCTGAAAAAATAGCCAGTGACGTTCTGGTATTCTTTGGTAAGAGCTAAACCTGCTGATTTCTGTCCTTTCTCCATACTTAACTGAATGTTCCCAATCTGAAAAGACCTCACAATCCTCACTTCACTACCCATCCACACTGCAGTGACTGAGAGCTGCAGGCAGTACTGCCCAGACCTTCCACAAAATTCATAGCGATGAACAAAGGAACTACCTTGATCTATCTGCCTTTTGAAAAAACTTTAAAAGTCACTCTTATTGCAAGATCAGAATTTTAAAAAAGCTTCTACTTCATTTTTACAAGTGGTGACATTTACTCGCCAAGCAAAATTAGCAAAAAACATTATTTGAGAAGTAGGTAGCACACAGGGTAGAAACAGAAACTGCATTCTGCCACAGAGCTGCAAGCATCATGCCATATCCTTCAGCCAGCCCAAGTGCCCAAGCATGGAGGGACATGGCTTTTAGACAAAACTGTGCTTTGGAGATAAAAGTAAAGAAATAAAGAGAACTCTTTAAAAGCTACTGTAGATTTTTCAGCATACATGTAATATGCATGCATGTAAGAATCTGTTAAACCACAGCTGAAACAGTACTTTACAGAGTACATTTAACGCCAGGTCCTTTTCAATTATTTTCAATTAAATCATTTTAACGCTCGCATTAAAAGTGAAGATTCTCTCATATAAACACCAACTGGCTGTAGGTGAAACACATTCCACCTGGAAGCATTACGTCGTTCAACTGACTTAGCTTAAGCAGTAGGAATTATCATGAACTTGAGACTGAAACATTAATCTCCTTCAAAGATGTATTTTGGAATCTCCCTGATGATCTGTCTGGAAAGGCACTAGTTCAACCAGAACCTTGAGGTAGCTGATCTTCCTGAGAGCTTAGTTCTGCATTTTCCAGACGTGGACAGAATCCTTTATGTAGTGTGAGAAGATAGAGCCTTGCATATGCTGTATAACCAAGGAAGTCTTGAAGTGCATTCTAGCTTCATTTTGTTTCTGAATCCAAGCAATCTAAGTTCTTGGAAGGCTTATTAGATCAAATGCCTCTTGTCAGGCAGATCAAACTTTGCAGAAAAAGTTTGGATCAACTCTTGAACATCAGAAAGGAAGTTTGGTTTAAGGATGTGAATTCTTTGATAAAGAAGGGGTAGGACAAATACAGGACAAGAGTTCTCAATCATCTACGCTGTGAAATCACTACCTCAAAGAAGTCTGTCCCTATTATGACTGGGCAGTTTTGCTAATTTTCTCATACAATACCAGCACAATTTACACTAGATTTGTTCAGTGCTCTGGATTTCCACCAGAACACTGAGACTCAGACAGTCATTAAGTATACCTATGAGACTTCTGATTCTTCAAGATCTGCTAGTCTTAGACACTGTAGCAGACAAATATTTGCCGGATTGGCTGAGAATTTTAGCTCAGCAAAGGGGCATTGCATTCCCCTCATCACTTCAATACTCGTATTTAGCCTTTAGTGTATCAGCCCTAAATCCAAATTACTGTTGTGTAGCACACAGAAGGACAAGCAGGCAGTATGGAAGAGAAGCAACCAGAAAGTTGAGAAAGAGGAAGCTAAAAGCAGAGCATCTTTTTCAGCCAGTACTTAAGTTTTAGAAATCTGTATGCAAGAGTTACAGAGTTGATTCCTGTGGCTATAAAAGAGCACAGCCATGTTAAAGTGAAAACAAAACATTTCTCATTGATGAAACCCTAGGGCTTGAAGTGTCTCATCTCTGCCTCATAGAATGAAGTAGTCTTCCACCACTGAAATAGCTCAGGGTTGTTATTTTCATCCTACTGAAAATGAGCATTTCTACTCTGCTCAGGTGCTGTTTAACTTCAGCTATTGTTGAGGATGTGCATTAGTGCTCTCAAAATACATTTGATATAGCAGCCATGGCTGCCTAAGAAACAGCATGTTAAAAGGAAAAAAAAGTGGAAAATTATTAGTTGCATGAGAAAACAAACCCAAACCAATAGACAAGAACACAGGAAAAATTCAGAGTGCAGATGTAATGACATTTATTAAAAGGCATGCTACAACAACTAGAGTTAGGGAATTAGGTATAGGTATCAATTAATCAGCATATACGTGAACTTCAATGAAACAATATATTGCAGCAAAACAAATTCAAACTAACCATGCATTACACAATTAGAAAATAGGGTTTCTTTTTAATATTACATCTTTTTTGTACATATTACATTAGCAAACATAGAATCTTTTTTCTCCAATGCTAGAAGCTGCTTTACAAGTGAAAGCTGGTACTGTTGTTTATTAGAACATACAAGACAATTGATTTTTTTTTTTTAATATGAAACCATTTTACACTTTCATTTGCCCACCAAACCCATTTTTACCAGTTTTTTGTTTTTTTTTTTTAAAGATGTTACAAATATTTACATTATTTTCTTGTGTTAGATCAACATTTTTATAATCTGAAAATGGACTTTTGTGAACAGATAATGTAAATGAAGGAATTTCAACAATTCCTAGCCATGCTTTTGAATGTCTTAGATACAATACTAAAGGTAGTCCATTAACCCCTTGCCTACAGTATTGTTTCACATTACAATCTATTTCATTTTCTTTATGGACTAAGTGTTTCATCAACAAACAGCAAGTAAAGGCCACTTCGCATTGGCTTTTCCCTTCCAAAAGGAACTTGAGAGAAAAGTTTACACATAATGTATCACTCAGACCAGTACAGTCAGTCTTTGGTCAGAAAATGAGGTGATGTTCTGATGCAAGAATTGGCTTGCTTAGTAACCCTTTTTGTCTGCTGCTGCAGTTCTAGGGTGAAATTTTGCAGAAAGCAGATAACATGCTCAAGGAAAATTGGAAAGTGCTTAAAATGGACTAAGTGGTTAGATTCCCACTCTTCATAAGCAATGCAGTTTCCAGGAACTGAAGAACGTTTACAGCAATAAGATGACATTAGTCAAATGTAAAAGCTTTCATAGCAAGTGTCAAGGGCCTTCAGCTACACAAGACCCCTTGTTGGGGTCTGCTCCAAACACAAACTACTGTCACTATTCAGGTTGGAAATACATGGATTACACTTGGATTCTGCCATTCTGTGGTATGACCCTCCAAAATACAAACCCAAACCTGCAGCAGTGAAGGCAATTTTATCATTAAATCTGTACTGAAATTGTAACTGACTGCCTGTACAGTTAGCGGACAACTTTCTATCTTAACAATATAAATATACAATTTCCAGGGGAAAGGAATAGAGTATTTATTGTACATGAAAGAGCAGTAGATACGAGAAAACCCTACACACAGGACTACTGAAGGCACATAAACTTTGGTCCCGCTTTGTTATATCGCAGTCACCTCACACAGTATTAAATTGAGAATATTTCCATTATTCTCAATAATTGAGAAAGAATATCATGAATATTCTTTCATGAAATAATTCACAACTCCCAACCGTTAGGATTTTCTTTTAAAAGAACAGGTCAACAGTCTAGTACAGAGCAAACAAATCATCAGAAGACTGTTAAATATAAAAGAAAAACTGTGTAATCTGAACAGTATCTTTCCAGCACAACAGTAAAAGCTCTAAGTGTGATAGATCTGCTTTAGATAAAAACATACCAAGTCAAAAGTTAAAAGCATTTGAAGAACAGCAGCACATGCTAGTTGTATACAATGACAAGGAATAGGTCTGCATCCTTAACAGAAAAAAAAAATCTGTATCATTTTATGACTTAAAATTAACGAATCTGAGGAGGGGAAGTTGAATCTGTTGTTTTTTTTAGCATGGTTAAATAGTTTGAATACAAACAGGTTTGCCACCTGTAAACAGAAAGTGTCATATAGGCAAGTCTCTTCAGATCCGTGGAATAACTGAAGCACAAAAAAGACATAAATCTACCTCAGAGCACAAAAAATAGAATTGACAATACCAGCAGACAACGCAACCAAGTCAAGCTAAAACTCAAATTTTCAGCTGATGTTCCAAGGCATTTAAAGAAATTCATAGAAGCTGAAGCTTTACTATTAGGCAACATATTACAGGTCATTTGAAAAGCCACCAAGTTTCTCCTGGGTTAAGAATGCCTTACTACATTTTGAATCAATGTGCTGCCACTGAACAAAAGTAGGAGTTGGAAGTAACCCAGGGCTGATTTTTGACTTAAAAAACACAAAGGCAGAGAACTCCACCCTCATCCACTTCTGGTAGCTGTGAATTTAACCACTAGTGTTTTAGAGTACAACTTCTGTGTTACACATTACAACAGGCTTCACAAGTGACTTAAACAGAAATTATATTAAAGAAATTATAACCTATATTTAATAACTTAATACCATTGTATTGAGAGGATGAAGCCAGAATCTTTCAGGAAGTTGTGCTGTTATAGAAAAGGCAACATATTGCTAGGTGGGATAGTAGGAATATCTCTGACAGAGTGGCCGGCCCTAATCCCAGGGAGAGGTAAGATTAAGGCCTTAGAACTTCATTTTTAACATGCATCAGTGTAAGAATCTGTAAAATAAAGCCTGCTCTTCTCAGAGGTTCTGAGCTCATATATTCTTTAGAGATTCACAAACTGAGTGCAACAGTGCTTTTGCATTGATGAGTCAAGCACAGCTTAAGAATTACTCCTTTTGTCCTCATCCTTCACTAACAGTGCATTATAGTAAGATTTTTGCTTTTAATTAATTATTCAAGGCAGAATACTGAATAAGATAGGCTAGCCTTATCTAGTACCATCATTCTGTTAAGGAAACATTAAGATGTACAGCTATTTTTGAGGCTTGTCTGCACTTGTAAAAGCAGATCTCTTTAAGAGGCAGAGTCTGAGAAATACATAAATTTGCAAGTAATCTGACAAGAGTTATTTAATTAAAGAAACAATGATAACAAGAGAAAATGACAAAAAGATACAGGAGAAATATATAATAAAAGAAAAAAACCAAAAAAACTAACAGAAGATCACAAAAATCTACTATCCAGATTTTTCTTATATTAAAAATCTGTAAATCTCTGGCAGCCTAAACTGTAGGCCTCCATTTCAAACTGCAAGTAGTTCAGAGCTGACATTAGTTCTATTCTAACATTAAGACAAAATAAAAAGATTATTTCTTCTCTTTCTGTGAGAATGCTGTACATTCTCATCCCTTCAAATTTGTTTAAGTATTAGCACTAAGTATTATTAGATTACACAAATTAAAAGGGCATGTAATTTGTATGTTTGTATACATGTATAACGTGATATGGCATACACATACTAATATTATGTGTGTCAATATTCATTCTCAAATTTAAGGTTCCTTTTCTCTGCTTTAGAATTACATTCAGGTCTAATACGATTCCTCTGCCCTTTAGCTGTAGTTCATTAAAAAAGTGATAAATCATACATTATGAATAATGTCCCAATATTAACAAACCACTATGTGCAGCAACAAGGAACATTCTTAGCAACTGTCTTTAACTATTATCAGAGTGACAGCTAAAAAGGTTAAACATAGACATGAATTACAAATTAAGTATCCTGTTCATTTGCAGACAGGACCTTTTCAACAAGGCTTTTACAACATGGAACTTTGCTAAAAACATGAAGATGATATTTTTAATAGGTTGCTCTGGGAGCTCTGATTCTGCATTTCTTTCACTTCTTTTTTTACAATTCTTTTTTTGAAGTTATTTTTAAAAAAGGTTGACAGTTCACTAAATTGAATCAGTCATTTCAAAGAGGGGAAAATGGGAAGAGTACCTCAAATCCCAAAGATAACATTGTCTGTTATTCCTAAGCATTTCGCTTTCCATTAAATATAACATTCTGAAAAGTTATTTACTTGTGTTGAATAGAACCTACTATAGCTACCTACATAGTCAGCATTTTACTTACTGTCAAAAGGCCATGCTTTTGTTTATTTTAGAGACCCAGAACCTTCTTTAGTATGATTAGCTGTTGCAAGTCAAGTTACAGACATTAAAGCAAGGCAAGCTAGTACATCACTGATTTTTACAGAAGTCATTCAGAGTAACAGTCTGAAGAAGCTCACTCCAAAATACTCAGATATTTCCAGAATTATACCTTTGTTCTGGAAAGATAAGAGGAATTCTACAACTAATAAAAATTGTTAAAAAACAAAATAAATGAGTGGCAAAAAATTCTCCAGTAGTTATAAACAAGCAAATGTGATATGTCACATTTTAAAAAGTGATGTATTTTCGGTAAATTCTGAAAACAAATAGCCCTTAAAAAGAAAAAAGAACTCTTTAATGACAGAAATCAGCAATGTTCTTAACTTTCTATACAAAATCTAACCGCATCACAGCTCCAAATGGACATTCAGTATTGAACTTTTTGACAAATGAAAGACTGCTTTTCATGGTAAACTCAAGAACCTGAAAAAGAATTATTTGAAACACCATCCCTCAGGAAGTTAAACTGCAGAAACTGGAGTGGTGTTTGCTCTTTTGCCTTTATGTATAATTTTATTTTGTCTGTTTGTTTTTTGTGCATTTTTCTGGGAATAATTTTTTTTTTTTTTTTAGCCAAATACAGGTATCAGACAACTGTAACCAGATAAATTCAGAGAGGCCTACAGGACTCTGCTTTAAACTTAATTAATGTTTTAAACTTAATTTCCACCTCTACCTTATCTTTATACTAAAGCACCAGAGACTAGAAGTTAGAATATTACTGGGGATGGGGAGGAAACACAAAAGTAGCAGTTAGGAAAATATTTACAAGACAAAAAAAAGAATTTTAAAAGCCTGCAATACATTTTTCAAGATACTTCAGATAAAACTCAAAGCTGTTGTGTCATAAGCACACAGTAAGGCACATAATAAGAAATTAAGTAAATACACAGTAACTATATTGATACAAAAAACTCTTGAGGTTTCATTTTTCATCCCCAAAGATGACCTTACCAAAAATAACTTCTTAAAAATTCATTAAGCCATCACAGACCTGAATATTTTCTATAAGATTGTAAACATTTTATTCTTTAAAGAAATGTAAAAAACTCTTTGAAATCAGGACTATTTTCTCCTCTTATTTTCTTCAAAATACTATTACACAATACCACTTCATAGTAAAATAACACAGACTTCCATTCCAGGATGAAGTCAAGCTAAGACTCTAATGTTACAGCTTGGAGAAACTTGTCAAACATCTTTTACTCCACTAAGAAAAGGCACTGCCTTTCCTCTAATAATTTAACCCATATGAACAGCACAACATTTATGTTTTAAAAAAGCTATCGTAAGGATTTGCCAAAGTGTGAACACACACTCTAGTAACATAAATACTGTTCAGAGGGCATTTGCAATCAGCGCTTGGTTTTTTCTTCAAGAAAGCCAAGTGCTATTTCACATTCAAATCAGTGTTTAATATGGGTAGAGTGGATTCACCATTTTGTTAGAAACATTCTCAGTTTGGTATATTGAAAAAGCACTCTAAAATATTTCATAAGGCTAATTTGAAACAAAAATTCAAAATATATTCTCAAAAGTAAAATTAAAATAGGAAACTTGATGATAAATATTTCTATAGAAATTTAATCTTTTTATTGATGAATAAGATTTGATCATATACTGGCAGCTGAAATCAGAAAAGATTATCCCCTAATTCTTTGCTGTGTGTATGAACGAGATTTTTCTTTTAAGAGCAGAATTGGTCACAGCTACTTCAGTCTCTACTTGATTAGAGTAAGAAAACTGCAATGCAGTTTTAAA
Source organism: Phasianus colchicus (assembly GCF_987193195.1). Taxonomy (NCBI): domain Eukaryota; kingdom Metazoa; phylum Chordata; class Aves; order Galliformes; family Phasianidae; genus Phasianus; species Phasianus colchicus. Next base: position 36,295,615 of record NC_143476.1, on the reverse strand, counting down.
AGGAATGTTTGCAGAAAAGTCAAATTGTAGATCTTGAGAAGGAAACTCGGAGGTGATGATTTTCTCCTAGGTCATAATCGTGAAGTTCAATGAGAGCATGAACTGCTTCTTCCACAGAGCCCAGCTGGATAAGAGCCATTTTGCAATCTCTCCTGAAGAACGACAAATAACATTATTAATCAGAATCAAATTGTCATTGTAGTAATCAACACACAAAAAAGTGATGCAAATATTTTTTTAGCCACATCATATACAGCTCTTCCTACACAAAATGCAGGCGCAGTGACAGAAATAGATTTAGTCATACACCTCATAAAACAGGGAAACAACAGAACTGAATTTTACTGATTGATAATCTACAGCCATGCCATTCTTCCATAACACTGTATTAAAAAAAAAAAAAACCACACACCATCCAAATATGCCTAAAACCCTCTGAAAAACACTGGTATTGTCTTTCTATATGAGATTCTAGCAGGTGTGATCATGCACAAATAATATAGCAAAGATATCTTAATGAATGCTAGAACAGATTCATTGTAATCGTTTACTTGACATTTTACACGTACAAATCTTGTACATCTTTTCAAAGAAGTTAGAGTTACATTCACTTTCCTAAAATTTACCTACTTTGAACACGTGGAATTTATCAAAAGGTCAAATATTTTCCATTTAGTTATGCTAGCATCATATTTTCATTTAATCACTTAAAATTTTAAGATTAGAATTAGCATAAGCATTGTCACAAGCTGTTAAGCTTTTGCCTATAGATAGTGTTATACACAAATGGAATTTCTCCAAAAAGCAGTTAGCCATCTTTCAGGATGAAAGATTTCACAGCATTTTTAAATGAGAACTTACTGGAAAAATCTGAAGGCTTTCACAGTAGATCCAGTACGTGCAAAAAGACTCTTAAGGTCATCAAAAGAAACAGAAGTCCTATTTAAAAACAAACAAAACAAATCAAAATCTTCTCAACCTGTAAAAGAGCACAGTCTACAGCATAGTATCAAACCACGAGTTCTTATTGCTAAATTAAATTTAACCATCTAATAGTACTCCCACAAGCCCAGCTCAAATATCTTAGCTTTGACTCTGATTTAGCACTGCAGTGTGCTACAAAAAATATTTCAGATACAATCCATTGCTTTTCATCCTCTCCCATTCCTGCCTTGGATATATTCAGAAAGCGTAAAGATTAACTGGTAGCTTCTGAAATATTTTTGTCTTTTAATTACTGTTAGAGCACTTCATATATCTTCTATTTTGAAAGTCTATTTTACTCCAAGTGTCATCTCAGAGGTGTCCTATGTCTTTTTTTATTATTATTATTTGAACAAAATTCTGTAGTTTTCTCCCTTTTTTTTCCTCTGAATAATTGGAGAACTAAAGAACCCTGTGCAAACTTATGTTGAGCTATCACTTCACTGTTGGCAACATTCTAGCAAGGAAAAAAGGTTGCATCAGTTTTAGAGAAAATGCTTCTTAATTACTTTTTCTTAATAACTCTTTTTTTGTAAGCTTTCTGAATGACTGTTAAGACCATTCTTTAAACAGTACTAGAATGATTAAAAACTGTATCAACATTACATAACAATGTTAATCTTAAATTTGATGCAGTGTAACTCTCAAAAAGCAATGTCTTTAATATTCCATGAAAATTTATAACACAGAACTTCAGATGTGAAAAATTCATTTTTTCAAGAAAATATATATTAAAACTTGTCAAGAAGAGCAGTGATTTTCAATCCATTATCCTCTTCATTAACAATAAAAACAGAGGCAGTTAAACAATTTGCTTATTGTTAATTATACAGCAAAATGACCCATTTTGAGGAAGAGACAGAAGATCAAGAAAATTTACAGCTTATACCACTTAGATTTTGTAGCTTTAAGAGTACAACCCAAGAAACATTCTCTTTCCACAAAGATCATACACATTGGTACTCACGGGATGTTGGAGAGATGTAGGGTGGCAGATGGAGGAAAGATGTTCTGGAAGTTCTTAGAGCCAGGCTTCTTAAAGCGATGTAATGGGCTATTGCTGTAGTCCTTTGTCAGACCATTGTCATCTTCTCCTTCACGAGGGAGTTGAATATTCTGATGTTTTGAAAGAGTTGCACGGATGAATTTCCCATAAAGTTTCTGTCCATTCAAATTGCTGATAGCTAACCAATGGAAATATCATTTGGACACAAAAACAGATGATCGAAGAGGAATTAAAAATGGTTCTTTAGATACTGCTCTTGCCTTCTATTTAGTGTCAGATTTCATGTCCTCAATTTAAACAGCAAGCTCCATCTCTACAAAGTGGGCTAAGTTTTTTTCCCTTCATATCATTACAATTTAACAAGTGCGAGTCTAAATGCAATGGAAATAAAAATGGCATTATTCTTAAATAGCTAGAAATAAGATAAGATACATGAAAAATGTATGACTTAGTATGATAAACTACTGGAAAATTGTACAAATTTTTAATAGAAACATTTATTAGATTAAGACTTGCAGGGTTGTTTTTAAGCCACTACAGGAAAACCATTTGCTTACATGAAAGCAAGCTAATCAATGTCAACATTTGAAAGCAAAAGTTCATATATAGAAGAGTTCACAATGATGGATTTAATTAGGTGAATATAGCCACCGACAGAAGGCAGATTCCTGAGCTTTATCATATTCATGATAGTTAGGACCATAACTGCCTTTAAAATCAGTACCTATTTGAGCCTGGGTTGCATCTGCCATCTGAACCAAAGCATTTTCTTTATTCTTAAACATGATCTTCACACGAAGCACATCACCATAGGCACCTATGAAAATCCAGAAAGAAAATTTGTATTACTACAAAAAGCACATGTGCAAGTCTGTTGCTTTTCACTAAAATTAACAAAGAATAATCATCTCATTAAACAGCTTGGTTAGAACATTAATATGAAATATACTATTGTATATTATTTTTTGAGGCTCAGAAATAGGGGAAAAAACACATCAACAGGTAGGATCTCAGTGATAAAATTGCATGTTTATGTTCAGCTGTCAAGTAGTGCAAGTGTTAAAAGTCCTCTCAACAGAGGAGTATTAAAACATTACCATGTCAATATTCTTCCCTGCAAATAACAAATATGCCATTTCTGTAGCCCACTTCCTCCAAGACAACCTTTGCTTTTCCATCTTACTTTGCTTTGCCATTCTTTGTAGTGAAGAAACCTGAGCATACAGTGAAATTTTTCTGAAACTCAACAATTCTGTCTTTTTGGTACCTGTGTCTTACAGACACTGACTCAAAAGACCGTCATTTAAAACCAGCACATTCTCTTGTGCATTTTCTGGACAAAACCAGAAAAACTGAAGTTTAATTAATCACCATTTGCTACTTAAATAAAAAGAACTCTAGCTCTGTAGTTTCTAAAGGTATATTTGACATATCTTACCAAATAGGATGAAAAGTCCATGTGGTGTGATGGCCTGTTTAAATGATAAAATGAGTGTATTATTTTTAAAGCCAGGCAAATAAAGAAACCTAGACCTTAAGCACATGGTAAAACTAAAAGAATGGGAGAGATTCTAAGTACAAATACCATCAAACCATTTCACCAAAAGTATTTTGCATCAGCAACTAGGGCATATTCATTCTTGTTAATACATATTTATTATGCACATATCAAATACATAAACAGGCTAACACTTCAGCTCATGCATTTTCACCACTCAAAACTGAGAGTCTGTCATGCTGGAGAGATTATTAATATGTTAAGTGGCTTAATTACTTGAAATTATTCTAAGCTTTCTAAGACAGCATTTCATACACTGATAAATCAAAGCAATTTGCTACGCTAAAGGTAGAAAAGAGCATTCAATAAGTCATTTGTTTTTTCTGAACTGCAAATACCACCTAAAAAACTAGAACTTGTTGCTGCAACATGTATTTGCTTTGTTTTAAATTTTGTCCCTGTGACCATACGTTACTAATATGCACACTATTTAATTGTTTATACATGAAGCACATATGGAGTGATAATTAAATTTTGTCTGATTAAAAGCTTTGAAAAGAAAGCCTGAAATAAGTAATTTTTCTTCAGGATTTAATGAAAAATCTCTGATGTACAAAGTTCCCCAGTCACCAAAGAAGAGAATTTGAACTCTAATCAACCCAAACTTTATTCAGCTGAGACAAGAGTTTTGCCTGTAGTGAGCACTAAAAATTTATGTTGTATTATGCATTGCAGTATAAAGATCTAAATGGTAACTTCTTAGATAGAATTAATATTAAGTAAAGCAGCAAACTCCTAAAAAAAGATTTGATCTGTTTCACATATCCTTACTCTGAAAAAGCACAGCCTCTTGCGGCTCAGAGAATCATCTTAAATAATTATTTGTACAAAGCTCATCAGAAATCTGTAATTACTTGATAAGATACACTGACAAAACACAGTGTAATTGCTTTGTCTTACAATCTGAATCTATAGCTTTTTTATGGTTAATGTGAAATTTAATTATTAGTAAGAAAAAAGTATGAAATACAGCAATTACTTAAAAATTAAAGGAATTGGTAAACAGACTTCTAAGCTTTTGAAATATGAACGACTTCCATTTTGACAATAACTCTTAATTTCATTTATGGTTAAGTGTATCCAATGAGAGCATAAAACAAGAGTTTTACATTACTTTAGTAGACTTGCTTATCAGCAGTTAAGTAAAACTCTATATTATGTTATAGCCTCTCTAAAGCTTACTAAGAGATGTAGATTGCTTCTAGTTAAGTATAGATTATTACGTAAAGTTTGAGTAACAAGTGCAAGGCTATAAAACAAACCACTGTAAAAAGTAACTACCCAAGTTGTCCTTTTGCAGTTTTATTGTGAATGCATAGGAGAAAAAAACAATTACGTGGTACTATGAAAAGTGAATGTACATATTTATTGACGTTAAAAAATGGATTTATAGATATGCCATACCAAGGGACACCCATGCCCCTCCTCTTCAGTCTGAGAAAGCTTACCAAACTGGAATCACAGAATATCCTGAGTTGGATCCAGTGGTCCTTGGGGGTCCCTTCCAACCCCAGGCTCCACACAGCACCACACAAACCCAAATCCTATGTGTGAGAGCAGTGCCCTAATGCTCCCTGAGCTCCAGCAGCTCAGGGCTGTGCCCCTGCCCTGGGGAGTTTGCCATGCCCACCACCGTCTGCGTCACAGCCTTTCCCTGACCTCCTCTGACACAGCTCATGTGAGGAGCTGCAGCTGCATAAGGCCTTCCCTCCTCTGCTCTGGGATGAAAGACAAGGAATATTCTACCAATGTTTTAAAAAAAAGTAACTTGTCATGGTTTCATCTTTATTTCTCTTCCCTCCGGTTTCTCTGACTTCTCATGTATCAAATGAAAAATTCTTTAGTTTTTCTAATGATAAAATGGCATCTTAAGAACTGTAATATCACTGAGGAATCAAAGAGTTTAGCCCTACTCTGCATGTGTAACCTCAGACAGTTCACTAATTACAAACTCACCATTACGTTACTAACCTATTTTTTTTCCTGAAGTAAATTGTGCTTAGAACCTTTTCACTGCTGAACAGAATTTTTAAGCTTTATCAGTAATGGAAATTTGCTCAAACAAAAACAGAGATCCTAGAATCATGGAATCACCTAGGTTGGTAAAGACCTCTAATATCACCCAGTCCAACCCTTCATCTATCACCAACATTTTCCCAGTAGACAATGTCCCTCAGTAACACATCTAAGTGTTTCTTGGACACCTCCTGGGTCGGTGACCCCACCGCCTCTCTGGGCAGCCCGTTCCAGCACCTGACCACTCTTTCGGAGAAGAATTTTTTTGTAACATCCAACCTGAATATCCCTTGGTGCAACTTGAGGCCATTCCCTCTAGTCTTATCACTAGTTACATGGGAGAAGAGGCTAACCCCCCACCTTGCCATAACCCCCCTTTAGGTATTTGTAGAAAGTGATATGGTCTCACCTGAGCTTCCTCTTCTCCAGACTGAACAATCACAGTTCCCTCAGCTGCTCCTCATAAGGCCAGTGCTCCAGACCCCTCACAGCTTTCTTTCCCTTCTCTGGAAACACTCCAGGGCCTCAATGTCTTTCTTGCAGTGAAAAGTCCAAAACTGAATACAATATTCAGTGCAGCATCGCTAATACTGAGTACAGAGGGATGATCAGTTCCTTGCTCCTGCTGGCAACACTATTTCTGCTACGAGCCAGGATGCCATTGGCCTTCTTTGCCACCTGGGCACACTGCTGGCTCATGTTCAGCCGAACATCAACCAATACCCCCAGGTCCATTTCTTCTACACAGCCTTCCAGCCACTCTGCCTCAAGCATGTAGCATTGCCTGGAGTTGTTGTCGCCAAAGAACAAGACTCAGCATTTGGTCTTGCTGAACTTCATCCTACTGGCCAAGTAGGATGCTAGCTAGCATGCTCAGATCTCTATGTAGGGCCTTCCCACCCCCAGGCAGATTGATACTTCCTGTCAACATGGTGTCATCTGCAAATTTACTGAGCGTGCATTCAGTGCCCTCATCCAGATCATCAATAATAATATTGGAGAGGACAGGCCCCAGAACCAACCTTTGGAGAACACTGCTTGTGACAAGTCACCAGCTGGATTTAATTCCATTCACCACCACTCTCTGGGCCCAGCCCTCCAGCCAGTTTTTTTACCCAGCAAAGAGTGTACCTGTCCAATGCACGGGCTGCCAGCTTCCCCAGAAGAATACTGTGGGAGACAGTGTCAAAGGCTTTCCTGAAATCTACACACACTATGTCAACAGCCTTTCCTTCATCCACCAGGCAGGTCACTTCATCACAGGAGATCAGATTGGTCAAGCAGAACCTGCCTTAGGTGAACCCATGCTGGCTGGGCCTGATCTCCAGGTTGTCCTGCACATGCCGTGTGATCTCCCTCAAGATGATCTGCTCCATAAGTAATGCACAGATTTTGGTATTATCAGCATAGAATTTTGCTCATTTGTTGCTTCAACTAAAGTTAATTTGCAGTAAGGATTCTGGCAGCTGGTACAAGTAGTCACTTGCATCAATACTACTGATCAAACCTACCTCAGGGTTGAGGTTGCTGACCAGTAAAACAGAATTTCCTTGAACACCTGGATTACTCATCTGTACAGATGTCACAGATGTGGTGACTGCAAGAAAAGAAAGTACTCCAGGTAGAGGTGAAATTGAAAGATCTGAAATTGTACTTACAGCTTCACTTGAGACATTTTAGAAGACAAAAGCAGACTAGGCTTTTCAAAAAATTTGATCGTCAATAAAAATAATGTTTGGAAGTTAAGGTATTTCCTAGTATCTGATTAATAAAGCAAAATGCACTTCCCTTCTAATGATAAAGTAATATTGAGCCACAGCAACAGATCCACTAAAAAGGGGATACAAATCGCAGCCCAGAGTTTATCCTGTGCTAGAAAGAAAAAGATTGCTATGTTTAGAAGACTACTTACTTCTCATTTTATATTTAGAAAAGAGACTTCCCCTTTTACCTTTGAATGTCAAAGAGAACTTTCAATTCTTAGAAAAATAGATACTTAGAATTTCTTCTCTTGCAGCTAATCTTTTTCAAAGCATTACATTTCTTCATTTATTAAATTAAAAATTATATCAACATAAGTTTTTTATTACGGCAAGAAATTTTACTGAGTGCTATGATACACAAAGAGAACCAGAATGACTAAAATGTGTTCTGACTGCTACACTTAAAACACACCACTTTGAAGCCAGGTGTATTTGATAGACTGCTAGCCCCAGATGCAATGCAAGCACTGATGGCTTTAGGTTTTTTGTCTGTTTGTTTGGTGCATGCATGTTTGGTTCTTTGCTTGCCTTTTTTTTTTTTTTTTTTTAAATTGAAGATAGAACATTACCAGCACCTTGAGGAATGTATGCAAATGGGCCAAATCCACCAGTCGCTACATGTGGTTGGAAGATGATACCTTCGGACCCTAGTAATAGAAGACATCTAATTAAAACAGAGGCTTTGACATTCCTGGAAAACAGAAGAGACTTGAGGAATGAGACAGCTGCCAGCGCTGCTATTCTCACTTTCATCTGTGATTACATCTTCTATAAATGTTTGAATAAAAATAAAAAAACCCTTCTAATTGAAATCCACATTTCTGTGTTTACATTTTTTAGTCACTTCTTAAGTCTAACATTACATGTCTCTCAGTGTCCCTCTCTAAAATGCAATTTCGACAAATTTGACAATGAAAGCCCAGCATAGATTAGTATTCATTGAAGACATCTGCGGTGCAGTGTTTGCTAAGTATATTTTTTGTTAATAAAACTGAAATACATTCTAGAAATTTTCTGGAAGTAAATCATGCAATGTTCTACAATGATGAGATATCACTATTTCCTAGATATTTGTGCGGAAGTATGGGCTAAATAATTAAACAACCAAACCAGTCTGAGTTTCTGAATTATAGTAGCTATTAAAGTATATTTTTCTTTTCAAGCAGAAGCACCTTTCTAGTATAAATACATCAAAAAACCAGCAGCTGCTAGTTTTACAACTGCTAAATAGACTTGTGTAGAAAGATCTTGCTTCAAAGGTGACTCACTGGCTTTCATGCTACTATGTGGAGTTAAGCACTACCTTGGGTAACAAAATAGTCTTCGATGCAAGCTTGATTTCTGGATTCTTTCATATGTTAGCGCTCTAGACTATTGGATTTTTATTTTAACAAATCAGGACACACATAATCAGTACATGAAACCTACAAATCTGCAGTGTTTTAGTACTCAAACTTTCATCACTGACTAAAAGTAAGCTATGCTCACTAACAAATGGTCGATACAAATAATACAGCACCATATGAAGCATCAGTTATGAATCACAATAACAAAAAATGAAAGAGACACCGTAGATCAAGTACTCATAAATATTGCATAATGTTACACCTCCTCTTATCTGTAGTGTCAAAGCACCTTTAATACAAACAATGGAATACATTCATCAGACCAAAGCAAGTCATTGTGTTCTTCATAATACACCAGTGTGTGCATTATGCTGACAAGTTCTGGCAATAAAGATATGAATAAAGATACGAATCACTTATTCACAGTCCAAGAATGATAATGGAAATGTTAATGAAGAGATAAAGAGCTTTCATTCTGCCAATGAGATCTGCATGTTGCACACTGATACCAAAATCATACATGTAAAAGTAGTCAAACAGAACTAATGCAGAAAGATCTGGAACAATTTGATGCATGTTTTATTTGTAAAGTCATTTGCTTTACAGCTGGCAGGTAGCTTTCAAAGCATACTCATTCAGGCATTTCTGCCCATGCTGAATGGGTGAGGAAGATTTTAAAATTCAAAACATTCATAAAATCTGCCTTTTTTTTTTTTTTTTTACTGTGCAGTATCTCAAAAATTTTAGTTTTACTATTAGGATACCTTCAAGTCTACAGTAGAATTGGATGCATTATTCTGATACCTGCTTCATTTTAAAATTATAGAATGGCTTGGATAGTTCTCCATCAAACATGCCTGTACAGTAATAAAACAGGAAGCATAAGTACTGACAAGACTCCCAATGTCTTTTCATCACATAATTCAGCCAAGTGCTATCTGAACACACGTATGGCAGCATAATACATAAATCTGTTTGATGATTTGCACTTATTATCAAAGTTGAATAAACAAGCATGCATGTGCTGTTTATGCCAAAAAGGCTTCTCCAAAGTCTCTTCAAGCAGATATGCTTTCTCTATGCAATGGAAGTGACTTTCAAAATTTAGTAAAGGAATTACTAAAGTTCTCTTTCAGAAGTAGTATTATTTGTATCAACCATTCGTTAGTGAGCATAACTTACTTTTAGTCAGTGATGAAAGTTTTAGTACTCAAACACCGCAGATTTGTAGGTTTCATGTACTGATTATGTGTGTCCCAATTTGGGAAAATAAAAAGCCAACAGTCTAGATTGCTTTTAGAAGGCAACTATAAAATATAATTGTAATATTTGTGTATTTCTTATAGCTTAAGTAAAAGCAAACAGCAAGCAGTCATCCTAAAATAGCAGCAAACAAGAGCTAGCATACTTTAAAACATTTACTTTCAAGTAGCTTTAGGGAATTGGTCAATTTTGAATGGCTGCCATTGACTTTTCTGATATGCAATGTTTATTATATTGCCTTACACGAATGATATAATTCCACATCACTCTAAAAATACAGCTTTTTGATAATGCTTTTAGTTTGCCCACCTGAATATACTCTGATAACTGTTTATCTGAACAAGGTTTCAGATACTCATTTATGTCTGTCTAATAGGATTTTCTGCTTTCCACACAAACTTTACTGAATCTAACAATTAGAATTATATATAAAATATTCTTTTGTTTGTTTGTTTTTAACAGAATCTATTATACAGCCAGAGAATAAAACTCCCAAGAGTATGCAAAGTAAAAAGCATAATGATCATAATGCATATTTATCACAAAATAAGGGCTTCTTACCAAAGGCAGCAATTATGGCTGGATCCAGGGGTAGTTGGACATCAGAAGCTGGAAGGTCAAAGCGAGTGAAATCTCTGCTTTTCTCATTGTTGTACTTCACCTTAAGGCTTGTTAACTTGGAGAAATCAATATGTAGAGTGCAGCATGCATTGTAGATATTTCGGCCATCCAGAGCCTGGAAACAAATAGTTAAGTTTTCAGATACAAAACATTTTGTTACAAACCTCCCTCCTAAGTTCATTTTTATCTGTATCAAAAAAGAGAAAAAAGTACAAGTACCACTAGATAAATATTCTGTGCCTTTCATCTCAAAGTTGAGTATAAAGGCAACCCTTTTGGTCTAGACCCATTCCAGACAGTTCAAAAGGAGAATGCACCAGTGGTGCCTTTGTGATAACATTTTTAAGAAAGAGTAAAAAAAACAAAACTGCACATCAGCAGAGGGAGGAGCAGGAAAGATGAGAGAATCAAGGTCAGTACAGGAGGAGGGCCCTAATGTGCTCCATGCGTGGAGCAGCAGCTCCCTGCAGCTCAGAAGAGGCCCACAGCAGAGCAGGCAGCAGCCTGTAGGCACTGCATAGAGCAGATCTCCCCATGCAGTTGTGGAGAAGCCCCTGGTGCAGCAGTGGATGTGGCCTGGAGAGGTACAGCCTATGGTAGAACTCACACCCCTGCAGAAGCAGGCCTGGATTGGAGCTGTAGCCTATGGAAAAGAACCCAGAGTGGAGCAGGAGCTGCATGCAGCCCACAGGGAAACCAGTCTGTTCCTGAATGACTACATGCCATCCTGGAGCAATTCTTGATGAACTACATCCTGTGGAAAGGGGCTACACATGCAGCCTTTATGAAGAACCATATTCCACAGGAGAGACCCCACACTGTAGCCAGGGGAAAAGCGTGGAGAGGAAGTAGCAGTACAGACTAAGTGCTATGGACTGACCACAAATCCCATTTTGCACACACTTGTACTGCTTACAGAAGGAGGAAGTAGTAGAAGAGACGGGAATGAAACAGAACATGAAAAGAAGAGCTGTGAGAGGAAGGTGTGTTTCTAGTTTTGTTTTTAGTTCTCACTATCCATGTCAACGTGAAATAAATTTATCTTCCTCAAGTTGAATCTATTTTACCCATGATGGTAACTGGCAAGTGATCTCATTCTTATCTCAACTCACAAGCTTTTCATCTTATTTTCTTCCTGTCTTGCTGAGGAGTGAACTGACAGAGCAGCTTGGTGGGCAACTGGCAACCCTTGAGGGTTAACCCACTCTTCAGATTAATCCTCACCAAAAAGAGTTTAGTTAGTTTGACACAGAAAAGACATTGTCACAACCACAGCTACCATCAGTCTTCCCTACCAACAGCTCTAAACTTGATTTGGTAGAACCATGCTGATTTCTGTCTGTGTGCTATACACTTTCTTACATTTGATGGTAGAGTACTATTCTAATGAGGGTTGTCAAAGTTATTCTAGTGCAGTAAGAGAGTTAGAATGAAAAGAAATCAAAGTTAATAAGCAAGCTATCAGTAACGTTATACATAATGGCCATCTTACCTGTGTGAGGAAAACAGAGTGAGTGAGTACATTACACTTACCATTTTGGCATAATATGCATTCACTGGCTCAGCAAATTGGATCAAAGCTTGAAACTGATTATTCCTTGTAAAGGTGACAATCTTCAAGACAAATCCAAACCTAGAGAAAATCTGAGAAGAAAGAAACTTTTAAAAAAATGGACTTTAAAAAAAAAGAATTCATTCCCTGATTAAAAAAAAGCCTACATTTTAATACTTAATATAAATTTTCTGAGACATACGTTTTGTAAGAGCTGAACACAAGTAAATTGCTATCAGAATTTGTTTCAGGTTAAAAAAAAAGAATATATAAAAAATGGAGAAGAAGGATAAAATTCCTCTAAAGAATTAGTAATGACTAATTCTATCAACTAATAACAATGATTAAAAAAGATAAGATCAGCCTAAGGAGGCTTATGTCCCATGTCAAAGCTGAGTTACGAGAAATGGACTTTCACAAGTCAGTTAGATAGGAACTGCAAACTATCAAGATAGGTACCCTTACAGCCTATATCTCAAGCAATTTCTGCAAACTGATGATCAAACATCTCTCCAGTAAGTAATTTGTAGATACATTAACAACATAGATCCGCTGTCTTAAGTGGAAGACAAAGAAGGAAAGAAGCAAGACAAGCACTCGCTTGAGACCCATCCTTTTATCGATTTATAAATGTATCAATTTATAATTGAGTGGTGTTTGATTTACTCCAAATGTAGGCATTGTAGAAAAGTTTTTAAAGGCTGAAATTTTGTATATATATATATATATACACAATATATATATATATACAAACTACATTCAGAATGAGAGCATGTAATACATGAAACACTCGTGACATGATGACAGATTCTGGGGCACTCATGGAGAAAATGTAGCGAGGTTAAGACATATCATGTAAGTGCAAATAAATGATTACAGAAGTAAAAGTGAAAGAGGAAAAGTGAGTTTTGAAAGTGCCAATAGATTTAGAACAAAGTTCCAAAGCAACAAGAAGCATCACAGCAGTCAGGAAAGCAGAACCCTTTAGAAAAGTATTAATTCTAGAAGGGAAAGATACACAAGAGATAAGGACAAGCATCTCTTTCCAGCCTATCAGCCTTACAGTCATGGAGTCACTGTTCTAAAACTTCATGCTCAGTTTTTCAGGATTTTATGCTACAGTCATCATTTCCTGGTAGAAGACAGAACAGAAACTTTTTTTCAAAGCAATTTAAAGTTAGCTATCAAGTTCCTGTTCACAAAATGCTCCCCCTTAAGAAAGGTCTAAGTGCAGTTTCTAAATGTATGCTTCCATGCAGATTTCCACAAAAACAAATAGACATATTAAGATATACGTGTTTGTTTCTAAACCTAAACATCACAGTTTTGTTTCTACAAATATAACACCAAGTATTCTGTTTCTTACAATAGATATTTTAAGGTAGATTGTGAATAAACAAATAAAAAAACAAATACTATATGTAAACAGATGTCAGTCTGCCTATAAGTATATGATACTACACTTATCAGTGAAATTCTCTCATTTCCATTAACCTTCCACACTTGCAAAGTTATGTTTCTTTGCAGCACTGTAGCTCTCTACCATGCACAAAGTGCTGCTTTAACTAGAGGACTGTCCCTTATTATGAACTCCAATTAAGCTCCCTTTTCAAGCGTTACTTGATTTTCTAGACCTATTGCAAAAATAGTTAACTGAGGGTTACTGGACAACTCAAACACTGAAAAATACAACTTTGCTTCACAAAAGTAAACATTAGTCAGATTGAAGTAATATAATATGAATCCCTTCTTCCACTATCTGCTTTGTCAATATCAACAAAAAAAACCCCAAGAGCAATAACAAAAAGCACACAAGGTTAGATCCAGGAGTTGCTGTTGCTATGCACTGATACTTAGCTAATAGATTATTCTGTACAAGCTAATCATTTTAAACAGTTGACATACAACTTGTATGATTTATTGAGTAAAAAACACCTGAAGATATAAACAAAAGTTTAGATCACAAAGATTTTGACTTCTAAGTGACAGCTAATAGCATACAAATTAATCCATAATTGTTGGGAGGATAGAGATAAAGAGAAAAAATTAATATAAGGAAACAAGAGGAAAAAGCAAGTGTTGATAATAAGCATCTGAGACACTAAGTAGAGCAGCAAAAATATCTTTGTCCAGACTGCAGCTTCTTGTAAAAGATTGCTAATCATTTTAAATCATATTAACTCAGGAAAATCATATTAGGGGCATGTTTTCTGTCGCAAAGATTTACAGTATTTATAAAAGCTTCAAGTATGAAATTCTTTGCAATACCTGAAAGAAAAATATTGACAAATCCTCAATAATTACAAGCAGAAATTACGGTAATGTCTTTCATAACTATAGTCTACTACTATAGTTCTCAGTGAGTAAACAAAGTGACATTTTAAGAGCTTATGATAATTTAAAATATTTGCCCAACCAACTATATTTTCATGTAACATCCCTTGTACCAAACTTCAAAAGTGATTTTAAAATGCTAAAATATAATAAAATGCTAAAATATAACACAAACTTCAAAAAGTTACTGAACATAAGGAGTAGTAAAATAAGGCAAGAATTCACTTGTTCCTAGGCACAAATTCAAAGTAACCATTTGAGTTTATTATTCCTTCCACAGAACTCTTGCTACGATTTTAACTAAGTTAAAGAACTACAAACCAGAGAAGAAACAAACAAAACCACCCAACCAAAGCAGAAAAAAAATCATGAAAATTCAACTAGAAAAGTCCTGTTTAATTGGATTTTTTTGGAGTAAAACCAATTTAAGCCTAGATCTCTAAATTACAACAAATAATGTTGGAAGTGACAGTGCTTATTCAAGCTGAGTAATGCACAACTGAGGATCCATAGGTACTTAAAAAAAAAAAAAAGCTCTATTTATAGTGGCAACATAGAAACAGATTTTACTGTTTGTTTTACCAATTCTTATTACCTGATACAGCACTTCTAAAGTGACAGGGTAGAAAAGATTTTCAATAATAATTCGAAGAACAGAACTGTGACTTGGAGAGACCCCAGCTTCAGGAGCAAGAGTACTTGTAATAGCCACGTTTCCACACTGCACAGTATTCACAGCTTGCAGCGCAGCTTGAACATTCTGAAATCACAACACAGCAGAAACCACAATTAACTTACACACATGCAAACTATTTGTGTCTAAATAATGATCTCTTACAAAACAAAGATGTACAATGCAGTCAATGTGCAGCATTTAAAAGCCGTATTTCCTCTTTGTAAATATCGATAGAAATACAACATGGTAAGGGATTTTCAACCAGTCAGTAAAGCACAAACTGCTTGGTTTGCTTTATTAGGATTTGATTTTGTCCAGGAACTGAGTTTTGGCAAACACAAGCTTAAAAGGTGCACATCCTGTTCTTTTTCTTCCCAGAACCAAACTATGAGCCACAAAATATAGCATCTTTAAACTCACTTCTCAAACCACCTCACTGGAATTTGAGAAGTCTTTTTGACGGGGCTTTTCTCAAAAAGACCTTTAGATTGCTTCTTGGATAGCCTTGCAGAGAGACATTCCTTTCCAAACATGGCGTTGTGACTTGAAGCCATATCTCAGTAACACTCTTCTCTTCGAGGATGGACTAAACATGACACAAGGTGTGGATGTTACCTATTTTCTTCTAAGCTTCCAGAATAAACTGTCCCTCAGAACTGAGCCTAGACACTAAGACATCTGTAAATTAATGCTCAGTTGCTAAGCTCTCTAAAATTTAAATTAAAAAAAAAAAAAAAAAAAAAAAAACTCAAATGAAAGGGTCATAATTGAATATATATACATATAAATAAATTCAAAAAGTAGGCAATATTGTTTTTGTAGAAGGAGAAAAAATATTCCCTCATGTACGGAACTGAAAATGATAAGTAGTCTTATTTGCAAACATGTCATTTTTTTCTGAGGCTGTTACCTTCACCATACCCTTGAATCGTGTTGCCTTATTTATTTGTTATTGCAGATAACAAACCAATCCAGCAAAGAGACAAACGACACTTACCAGACTGACAAGTTAGCAAGATTCCAGTACCTTTCATGTTAGCACAAGTTAAAGATGAGCACTGATTTTTGCTGTAATCCCTATACGCAGTATTAGTGCAGAAAATAGAAACTGTTACCCAACCAACCACATTCCAGAACTTATTTAAGATACACTTATCATTAAGAAAACACAATGTAAAAATGAAGCCCTGTTTCTGTGGGAGGCCTGCTACTATTTTACTGACACATTAACAGGCAAAAAGAAAAAGTCAGTGAAAAGGGTTTACTGTAGAAGATGTGGTTATTTTCTTCAGGTCCTGAAGCTACTGAAATTATCTTCTAATATTAGAACTTACGAATGAAAATAGTTCTTTCAAAACATGCTATAAGTAGTATTTTTAAGTCATGCAGAACATAAAGGCCACAGAAGAAAATGTCTCAGTATCTCAAGCTAATACAAGTCAGAGGCTTCAAAAAAGAAAAAAAGAAAAAATAATCAAAGCAGTAATAACACTTCAAAAATAAAATCTTTAGAAGATAGACTTCACAACATATAAAAAAAATGTAATCCAGGCAAACTGACATGACTTCTTCTGAAGACAGCAAAAGTAGCAATCTTTTGGACCTACAAACCACTGAATCAGTTTGCTTTTGCCATTGTTCAGAAGTACATAGCAAGATTTCTTCTTCATGCATCTCTCACCCTCATTTCTCTAAGCAAGATTAGGGAGAGAAAACATGTCAGACTAGAGCAGGAAGGAGCAGAGAAAAAGAAATACAAATAGAGAATGGAAGCTGTGGTCTTTCTCCTGTACTGAATGGGAAGGGGAAGAGGTAACAGCAGTGAAGGGAGCAGAAGTGAAAGGAAAGGCCTTCAGGTAGAGATGGTTTTTGGGTTGTGTTGGGTTTTGGTTTTGTGGTGTGTTTGTTTTTTGTTCTTTTTCTTCTTACTATCTTACGCTATTTTCAAAGGGCAAAAAATTAAGTTTATCTTCCTCAAATCAAATCCTCTTAATCTATGATGGCAGCAGGTGAGCAATACCCCTGTCATTATCACAACCTATGAGTTTCATCATTGTATTTCTTTCCATTGTGTTCTGCTGCGGATGGAGTGAGCACAGCATGGTGTTCACCTAACAGACATTCAAGATTTACACATTGCAGGCATAAAAATGTGCATTTGAAATCACAGTATCATGGTTACTTTAACAATAATGAAGTTGATGACAAGTTCTAGTAAGCTGAGATTTCAAGTGCAGTTATTTAAGGTGTAATACACTGATCATAGAGATCACTACTACTGAGACAATCCCGCTACATTTTTTCTCTGAATTCTAAAGTATTCAGCATATTACCCCAGAAAACTGTTCAGTCTTTAACTTCCAAGTTATGAGGTGAATCACTCAGAAGAATCCAGGAAGCACCAAAGCTATAAAGCAGAGAGTAGAACATACAGATGGAAGCAGAAGAAACAACATCCAAGACTAGCTCATTTTGACAGTAAAATGCTGCTAGGCGAGTTCAATTATTCACAGAATTGCTACATCAAGAATATCTCAAGCTCCTTCAGTTTTTAATACTGCTAATTAACAAATGCTCATTAAAAGAAAGTATTATTAATGTCAGATTTCTACTAGAAACCTAGTCCAGAAGTCCAACTAGAGAGCAGTTATTGTTTAGAGTAGATGCCTCTGAGAATATCCCTTAGTCACTTCTTCCCCAGCTGTTCAATATTGAATGTAACAATGATAATACTAGTGCTGTGAAATACAAATAAAATATTAAACATAGAGACTTTTTAAAAAGTTACATACTTTCCATCCCAATTGATAAATTCATCATTTAAGAGCTTGCTTTCTAGGAATTGAGGGATATTACAAATGTCAGCTTGCACAAAGGGCACAACTAACAATATAATACGTCCATCAATGAAGCATGGTCATGTAGTTTCTAGAGATCAAAACCCTGGCATTATATGACTATTATTAGTACAGATTACAGTAGTTTCAGGTAAATGAAGCTAAGCCTTTATCTTGCATTAAGATCCACTCTCCAACAGAAAGTATTCTCAGTCACTGGAAACTGAATCTATAATTAGACACTTGCCCATCTCAGAGAAAGACCTGGGAGTCCTGATGGATTAAAAACTTAACATGAGCCAGCAGTGTGCTCTTGCAGCTCAGAATGCAAATGGTATCCTGGGCTCCATCAGAAGAGGGGTGGCCAGCAGGGACAGGGAGGTGATTGTTCCCCTCCACCCTGCTCTTGTGAGGTCCCAACTGGAGTACTGTGTCCAAGTTTGGAGTCCCCAGTACAAGAAGGACAGAGAGCTGTGGGAGAGGGTCCAGAGGAGAGCCATGAAGATGATTGGGGTCTGAAGCACCTTCCCTACAAGGACAGGCTGAGGGAGCTGGGCTTGTTCAGCCAGGAGAAAGGAAGGCTGAGGGGTGACCTCATTGCAGCCTTTCAGTACCTAAAGAGAGCCTACAAACAGCAGGGGAATCAACTCCTTGAAAGGATAGATAACAGCAGAACAAGGGGAAATGGTTTTAAGTTGAGGGAGGGGAGATTTAGGTTGGATGTCAGGGGGAAGTTCTTTACAGAGAGAGTGGTGAGGTGCTGGAACAGGCTGCCAGAGAGGTTGTGGATGCCCTGTAACTAGAGGTGTTTAAGGCCAGATTGGAAGTTACCTAGAAAAGCTTCATGGAGCTGTTTCGACATCATAAAATGATTCTTCTGACATTACGTGCAAGAAAACAAAAAGATATCTCAGTGCTAACAAGACAAGCATTTTATTTTTCAACAGTATATGTTTTACATAAGAAAATAATACTAGAAACAGTCATCTCTACATCTGCAAGACATAATATGAAATTTAGAAAACATAATATGAAATTTCATAATATGAAATTTAGAAAGCAAATATAGTTATATAGCTACTTGCTGAGAATTTATCACCAATTGTAGGAAAAGGGGGTTTAAGAAACAAAATTAGTCTACGTGAGAAAGAAGCTATAGATAATAACTTCTATGTACCAACACTTCCGATATATTTGAAAAAAAGAAAAATAATTTTGCAGCAGTCTTGACTATTCATCAACCAGCCAGGAACAGAGAGCTCTGAAGAATTCACTAATTTTATCTGTTAATTCCCAGAAAAATAATTAAGTTCTTAGAAACTACAAGGACAGAGAACCAGAAGCATTTCTTCCTTCATATTTTATTATTTGATTTATAATTTGTGGTTGAAAAGCAAAAAGTCATTTTCTGTTCAGGCATTTGGATTCTTGCAGGAATGTATAAGAGTGCATAATGCTTCTTCCCCAACAATCAAAGAGTGTATTTAACTGAAGCTCCAGAGCAGAATGGGGCAAACAATTGACTCTTCAGCACTGAATACAAATAGGGAAATTCCCAGAAGAAGTAGGGAACTTTCCTGCAGTAGGTAATAAGCTCTACTCTGACTATATCATGTCTCATAGGAGAGAGAAATTAGATTTTCCTGAAGAAGTTAAGTAGAACTTGAAGAAAAAGTTCACCATACAAAACTACAATGAATAGATTTGCTTTTTCAGAAACATATATTCAAGTCAGCTGACAGACCTAGTAGGATGATTACTTCCTAGTTTGTTTTCTAATTGAATTGAGCACAGCCTCAGTCTCCCTTTACATAAGCAAGACAGGTGCATCCTAAGTCTCTGAGTAGCTGAAAACACAATTAAAAAAACAGTTGAAGATGGAAGGTACCTTCAGAGATTATCCAGTCCAAGACCCTTGCTTCAAAGAAGTCACCTAGCTTAGATTGCTTACGACTGTTTCCAGCTAAGTTTTAAATGCCTCTAAGATGGACACTCCATACATCTGAGTAACACATTCTAATGTTTGGCCATGCTCAAAATAAAAAGCTTTTTGTTTGTTTGCTTTTTAAGTTTCAGTGCATTTTTCTGTATTTAAGTTTATGAACATGGACTCTTTTCAGTGATACTCAGTGACAAGAAAAGAGGCTGTCTACATCTTACCCCTTCCCAGGTATTTGCACACATTGATAAAATATCTGATTTCTCTTCTCCAGGCTGAATAAACCAGCTCTCTCTGCACCTGTATGACAGATACTCCAGTTTCTCAGCTACCGTCATGGTCTTTTGCTGCACTTGCTCCACTACAACTATGTCTCTCTATTGAGGAGTCCAGGACTGAACTCCATATTTGTGTCTCACCAGTGCTGCATAGAGAGAAAGAGTCACTCCCTGTCAATCTGAAGGCAGTACTCTGCTTTCTGCAGCTGAGGATGCTGTTGGCCTTCTTTGCTGGAAGGACACACTGCTGCCTATGGTAAAGTTAGGGTTCATGAGCAAACACAGATCATTCTGTAGGCTAGCTAGCTGCTTTCCAACTAGTTGCTCCTAACACACAATTGTCACCTGGGTCTACTCCTTCCCAAGTGTAGGAGTTAGCATTTTCCTTTGTTTAATTTAATCAGATTCTCATGAGTCCATTTCTCCACCATGTCTAGTTTCCTCTCAACAACAAGCAGTGCAACCATCTGGGATGTCAAACACTCTTCCCAGTTCTGCATTATCCACAAACATGCTGAGTATGTTTTCCATGTCATCACCAGTGATGTAAATGAAGATCACAGAATCACAGGATTTAGAAGGGACTCCATCAAGTCCAAACCCCTTACTAAAGCAGGTTCCCTAAAGCATATTGCACAAGAAAGCTACCAGATGGGTTTTGATTCTCTCCAGAGAAGCAGATCACAGTATCTCCAGGCAGGTTGATCCTGTGCTCTGTCACCCTGAAAGTAAAGAAGTTCTTCCTCTTGTTCAGATGGAATATCCTAAGTTCAGGTTATGCACGTTACCTCTTGTTCTGTCATTGGGCACCACCAAAAAGAGACATCCACTTGACTCCCTCCCTGTAGTTAATACTACAGTAGTTACACTGGTAAGACCCTGTCTCAGTTTTTCCTCAAGGCTGAGCAGCCCCAGGTCTTTCAACTTTTCCTCATATATGGAACATTCTAAATCCTCAATCATCTTTGTGGCCCTCTGCTGGACTCTCCACAGCAGTTCCCTGTCTTTCCTGAACTGGGGAGCCAAGACAGAAATATTACAGATGTGGTGTCATCAGGGTAGATTGGAGGATCACCTCCCTCACTCTGCTGGCCATGCTCTTTTTAATGCTCACCAGAATACCACTGGCTTTCTTGGCCACAATGGCACACTGCTGGCTCATGGTCAGTCTGTTATGACAACTCTGCATATTACAACAACTTGAGCTCCTCCACAGTAATTCTAGAGGTACCAAGTCTCTTTCTGAAAGAACTTGCTGTCCAGATTACAACTGACAGAAAAAAAATATCTATTATAATATGATCATTAGTGTAGTATTAATAGAAAATAGTCTATTTACTAGTGACTATTTACTATAGTCATATATCATTCCATATTACTGAATGAAAATAATATACTTACAGCTTGAGTATGTAGATTGTCAGTCTTAAGTTCTCTGTGGTTGGAATACTGAATATACACAGGTTGATTGTGGATGTGAGGTATAGCAGAAGAGCAGTAGTTCACCATACTAACCGCATTTTCCTCAGAAGCCATTTCCAAAAAAGCCTGCAGTAGAATTATAACAGTATTCAACACTGTTTTGTTTACAGGAAAGAACAAAACATCAAATCATAACATATTCCTAATACCACTCTCACCAGAAAAAGAACATGTGAAAGTATAGCACTGCATTAAAACGTATTCATTTATGCAAGTTTGTGGGGATATTTGATCTGAATCTCTTAATAGACTTATACATTTTAAGTACAATATATTATTAAAGAAGAGTTGGAATAAGTATGACATATGGGAAGGCATGCTAATAAAAAATCATTGCTAATGAATTTATTAGAATCCTGAATACAAGTTTATTGTTTCAGTTGCAAATGCATACAATGATTGAAGTAGGAAGAGGGCACTAAATATCTATTGGTTTATGCACAATATTAACCCAGCCCAGTGCTGTATACAATTTCTGAATGAATGCTTATTGGTTTTAGGATTTCAGTGATTATTGATGATATAAATCACCCAGCATCTGAAAGGATTTGAAAAAAAAAAATTTACATAAAAGAATTAATCTTCATGTTAATTATTTTATCAAGCAGATGATTTCAAGACAGCTGTCAACATAAATATCAGCAAAGTAGTTCTCAATCAGCATATGTTCTTACATAAGATGTATATTATGTTTACAGCTAATGTCAACGAGTTTCTAAACCATTATGTAATCAGAAAATATATGAAAAGAAATGAATGCCAAGACATTTTCCCAACTGTGAAAGAATGAAAATTTTGAGCCATAAATGAAGTACTTAGACATCACTGCAATCATTTCAGTCAAACACAGTACCAAAAGCATTAAAGAAATGAATGACTTGAGCAGGCATGCTGTTATAATTGTTACCTGACTTTTTCCTCTTAGAATCAGTACATTGGTTACTCTGCCAAAAGGGAGGCCTAACGAAATGACATCTGCTTCAGTGGCATTATCTGGAATTTGACGAAGATGAAGGACACGAGAAGGCATGCATGGCAATCTCACTCCTTTAAGTTTTGTTTTGTCATTCCCATCACCTAAAGTGTTTTATGAAAAAAGGACAAACAAATAAGACAAACTTATTATGCAGTATAAATGCCAAAACCTAAATGGGAGAAACTGCTGTCTCAGTACAGACATTAACTATTTCCTATAGCTTTTTGAATTCTAAGAAAGGTCAGCTCATAGTTTAAAAAGGTTCCCTTCACCTGTTCCAAATCTCCACAATAAATGTGAGGTCCTTCCACTTTCCTTTTTCCTTCTCTTTCATTTCCCTGTATTCTGTTGTTTTTTGTTTAAAGTCTTGCAACTGGATATGCTAATAACTTCTTTCCAAATATGCACAAAAGATATTTACAGAGCATTAATTACACAAAAAAAGGGCAAGTTATAGTAACTGGGAGGTAATATTCATTATTTTATTACTAACTTATCTTCCTGCATTGCTAGTTCTGCAGCCAGACTTAGCTGCTACCTCAAATAATTAACAACAAAAAAACATTAAAGAAAGACTGCTGTCCCATATGACTCAGTTTAAAAGAATTCCCTTTGAAAAGTATTCAAGGCAGTGAAGCATGAAATCCATAGAGCCATTTGGCAAATGGCTTTTTTTTTTTTTTTTTTTTTTTTTAGATTTGCCTATTTGAATCCTGTTACTGGTAAGTGATCAACAGTTGCTTTCCCAAGAGTTGATTCCCTGAGAGCACTTTTATGCAGAGCACCTCAAAAAACAACAACAATAAAAAAACCTGGCATATTGTTCTAGAGGGTATCACAATGGAGTAATACAAGTTAAAGTAATAAAAATGAAATTCACCAGCCAATCTACAGATGCTAGTAATAGATACTCCTAGAGGAAGATACAGAGATACAAAAGACTTGGAAAAATATCCCAAAACTGAATTTAAGTGTAACTGCATACTACGGTATACACAGGCTTTACTTTTGTTTTCCTCCTATTTATGTGCTACAAACAGCTTCACTCCAGCAAGAGAGAGAAGCTTAAGACCTCATCTGTTGCATCTGCCATTTCATAGAAGCACAAAAGATGACGAATCTCTGTATGAATTTAGCAAGTTATTTCAGATTTTCTTATAGATTTTGACTGCAGTGCAGTGTTTCACCCAGGTTATTTTTGTGCACAAGGAAAGGTATTTAATGCCCATATAACATAAGAGTTTGTTATGCTTTGCTTTATCCATCAAGAAATTTTAAATGCTATTGTATACTCCTTCTGCATTCTAGAAAACATGAAAAAGTGGCAAGCTTGCTGGGAAGGAGATTTTAAGACAAAGAGAAATATACTAAACATGCATCAGTACAAAACCAGGACAGGGTATATTACTATTAAACCCCAATGAACTGTACCATTTTGCTAAATGTAATTAGAAGGTTCAAAAAAGATAGGATGAAGTCTTTGACTTTACTAAGCTGGGTACCGCTTGACTAAATAAAGCAGAAAATGAAACCTAACAAAGATACTGACTTTAAGATGAGCATCTCTTGCAAGAGAGACATCTTGTGAGTTCTGAATCATTTCTGAAGGTGACAGGATGGAACTAAGTGGCAAGCACAGCACTATCTCTCTGCATCTTGCCTGTTAGAGGAGTTCACTGATCAGACATTCAGACAAAAAGGACAGTGCTTAACAGAACAATTTCAGCCTGTGTATCTGCAGCATACATCATCCATTTTACTAGCTACCCCTTAGTATATATGTGTTAAGGACTAACATCTGACCTAAAAATTTCATATTTTCTGTAACACTGTAAATACACTAAGTTTTCTGGGATTTGAGTTAACTCACTAAATTAATAATAAAAGATAGCCCTCCTTCCATCCCAAACACAAAGACCTCAGCATATTTTAAACCAAACTTTCTCTAGCTATTGTCTGATATGGATCTTGACAATCCACTTGCATTTACTGGCATCTAAGCTTCAAAATGGATACAATATTCTTCAAAGCATGCCCAGGATCATCTCCTCTTTGGAATTCCACACTCAATTGGGAGAAAATGGATATTGATAAGAGACACCTTTAAACAAAATTAAATTAGAGCCCAGTACTACAAACAGAAGCTCATTACAATCATGATTCATGACTGTATAGATGTATTTTCTGGGTGAATAACTTCAAATTGAGAAATGCAAAGAGATTCTAGATAAACGATCACTACATATAAGAAATTCTGCAGTTGAAGCTGTTGCATTTAGTAAAAAGCTTCATCTCAGCAAAGGTTATTAAAAGAAGTAGAGTCATCAGTGAGAACTAGGGTTTTTCTGGACTTGTTAGGAGCCACAAACATCCATTTTATTTTAAAGATCAATAGCATTTAGAAACCCTGGAAGTCACTGTGAATATGAGTGATTACACTGATAATTAATAAAAGCCAAATGAACTAAATACAAATTTATATTCCTTGCCAGCTGGCAATTTCTTACAAAAAGTACTATCTATGCAGGCCTGAAATATCTTTCAGCTATTAAATTACTGAATTATAGACTTACGCTATTTCACAACAAGCGAGAGGCTCTGGATGTCATACTAAAACAATTAATAGAACTATGAACAATGCAACATGTGCAAATAAGAAATAGAAAAGA
The DNA here is from genome assembly GCF_987193195.1 of Phasianus colchicus. Classification (NCBI taxonomy): domain Eukaryota; kingdom Metazoa; phylum Chordata; class Aves; order Galliformes; family Phasianidae; genus Phasianus; species Phasianus colchicus. Next base: position 36,270,315 of record NC_143476.1, on the reverse strand, counting down.
AGAATGTTCAGATTAGCTCCTTTGTCTCCTCCCTTAATCTTATTTCCCATTGGAAACACAGCCAGCAGATCCTAAGTGCTTATAAGGAGGTTGTTTGCACTGTCCCTTGCACTCCTACAAAATCAAACACTGATGGAAAATTGTCTGTCACAAGCTAATTATTTGTAAGTAATATAAATTAACTTTTGCAGTCATGGGCCATGAATACTTCAAGCCCACATAAACAGAAAATATTTCTAAAGGAAATAGTCCCAGCCTTTTCCCACACTTAACTTTTTGCTTGACCTAAAATTTCCTGTACTAGAATACAGTTCCTGCATCTTTCTCAACACATGGAGCAAGATCTTTTTTAGGTGGTAATATCAGTTCCATACAAAGAAACCATGGCAGTGGTTTGACTTTGAGCCACAAATCACTTAAATATAATGTCTCCTTACCCTGTCTTTCTACTGAGTTTCCCACCATTTCTCAAAGAAACCCAGTGTGCTGAAGAACAATCTGTGCATAAATGTGGTGAATCAGACCAAAGAACCTTCTGATCAAGAAAAATATACATATAATTTTTTCTACTGTTTCTCTTGCAATAAATAAATAAAATAGAAGCCCTGCAATTCATCTCTGTCCATGGAGAGTTCATCTGGGGACATGAACTGGCAGAAAAACAGCTGCAAAATATATCATTGGACTGTGTGCTGCTGCTCAAATCTTAGAAGCAGGGTAGAAAGCATGAACAAAAACATTTAATAAAACCAACTCAAATGTTTATCACAAATCCATACAACATGCCCTATACTCCACTAAATACTGAGACCAGTATTATGTATTCATCTCCTGGCTTTGTAGTCTAGATGGTAGTGAATACTTAAGAAGAAATTCCTTTAAGTGTCCAACTATAGAAAAATGGAGCAGGTGTTAGAGAATTTCCACAGAAGGCTACTTGCCTGATCATGATTACACAAAATTGGTGTTTCTTGGCGCATCCCAACAAGTCAGTTTTAGAGCTCCTCAACACTGCAACTGAACAAAACTGGGTAGATTCCAGTGCCTCTACTGTTAGAGTCACCTTACGCAGTTCAAGACTGGTGAGAATGCTAACTGTGACAATTAAGATCTAACTAAATAAATAAAAATTCAGAGAAAATACATACATTGAAGAACAACTGTGATAAAAATAAACTGTGATAAAATACATTTTTCTTATACCTTTAGCTGGAGTAGAATTGCTCACAGTAAGAGACTTTCCACTGTCATTGGAAGAAAGCACATTGTCAGGTCCATGCTGAAAAATAAAAGACAAGTTTACCAGTAAAAGTTGTTACAGAGAAAAAGCCTGATAAAACAAAGCTTAACAACTACTTCTGAAGAAAATCTCCTTTCTATGTGTACTATCCACTATTGCTGTGAATTTATTTTTCAGAAAAACAGTGCTAACCGTACAACTGCTCATTCGATCTCATGCTAGTTAGCAAATTCAGACATGTTACACTTATTCTCTCATTTATCTTACTATAGCCCATGTTTTAAAAGATTAAAAAATGATTATTAAAAGAAATTAGTTGGTAGCAGGCTCTGAGTCTGTGCTCAACTTTGCTTCCAGATACAAATAAACACATAGCCACACTGATCAGCAGTTGTGCTGATCTAGAAACACTAACTTGCAACATTTTCAATATACCTGTAATAGTTTTTTTAAACTTAGTTATCAGCCAGAGAATTTGATTGTGGATCATCCATACTTATTAAAAAAAAAAAAGTAGTAATGAATAGTACATTCTTTAGGAATATGGAGAATTTGTGACTCTACCCACTAACAGAAAAGAGTTGGAGCAATACAGTTTATTTGTCCAAAAATGCCAAATCCAAGACTTAACTGACAACTGAGCACTGATTTTACCCATTAGGTCTGCTCTAGTATGATAGCCAAGCATCATCTTTCCACACAGTTCCTCAAAATGCCAGAAAGGTACTTCCTAAGACAATTAATGTTCTTGAAATTTGCAGTACACCGCTCTATAAGAGTACTTACATGAAAAAATTGAGACTGAGGGAGATAATCTAGAAAATGGAGTAAGCAGATTCAGAAAACAACACAACTTTCCTGAAAGGAGAAGCTCCCATTGCCCTTGCCCCAGTATTCCCACCAGCTCCACAAAATAAGCAGTTTGTGCTGCATCAGTTCTGGTGCCTAGGAGATTCATTATGAGATGATTCAATCCTTCACTAGTGAATTTCAGCAGTTTGAATAAGTTTATCAGCTGAAAGCAAGATCTAGAGTAAGGGAAGGGCAAGGAGAGATTTTTCTATGAAAGCATCCTTTTGGCAACAGTAAGCCATACTGTTTGGTATGGGCTGCAGAAGTATTTGCCATTGAGGACTGGTTATAAACTGCATAAAGCAGCTATTCAGTCCTTTTTGTCCTTGCAGTTTGCCATGGGTTCCTGCTGCTTCCCCAGTGTTCACAGAAATATAGAATGGTTTGGGTAGGAAGGGACCTTTAAGATCATGTAGTTCCAACCCCCTGTTACAGGCAGGGACACCTCTCTACACCAGGTTACTCAAAGCCCCATCCAGCCTGGACTTGAACATCTCCAGGGTGGGAGCAGCATCCATGGCATTGCTGGTGGATTTGTTCCAATGTCTCACCACCTCCACAGTAAAGAATTTCTTCCTAATATCTAGTCTAGAGCCACCCTCATCCAGTTACTACCTGCCCTTATAAAGAGTCCCTGCCCAGCTTTCCTGTGGACCCCCTCCAGTACTGGAAAGCCACTATAAGATCAATCTCCTTGGAGCCTTTTCTTCCCCGGGCTGAAGAGTCCTAGTCCTATTAACCTGTCCTTGTAGGGGAGCTGCTCCAGCCCTTTAATCATTCTCATCACCCTCCTCTGGACCCATTCCAACATCTCCATGTTCTTCCATGTTGGGGGCCCTAGAACTGGACACAATACTCCAAGTGGGGTCTAGGAAGGTCATTCACAACAGAATGGTCTGTCTAGGTTAGGGTGGTAAAAAAAATTTCTCAGGCAAAGTTAGCTGCTCACAGAATATCACAAGTGTTAGAGTCAGGATTAAAACAAGACTGTGTTCATCCCTCACTGGCAGCAGAAAATACTTTTGAATCAAGAAATCACATCTTGACAGTACAAATGCAACATCTATTACAGTAAGCATTGAGAAATAATCTTTTAAAAAAAGAAAAAAATATAGAAAACATTTAAAGGAATTCTGATTCTAATTGTTTTCACTTGCCCCCAATTAAATCTGTTTCCAATTAAAATATAAGCTAATGTAAGGAGCAGCCTAATTAGTTGAGAAATACAGTACACTGTAAGTCATACAGCCCTACTCAAATTTATTTGCATGGCCATGCTTTAACTTTATAACTGTTTGTGGATGAAATGATTGCTGGATTTCCAATAATCTCATATTCTGTTTGGTTAGATGCTGGAACTTAATTAACACTCAAAACCAGTATTAATTTTTAGTTATTACATGTATCTTGAGTATGCGAACACCTGGGTTCTGAACTTCTAAGTAGGATATTTTGCTTATAAAATACTGCTGTAACTTCAGTTGACAGATTTTTTAGCTTTTTTTTTTTTAAATAAGTGTTTATTCAACAGAATAAATATCTGCATTTTTTAAGAAGGCTGAATCAAAAGTTGTTGTTTCAGCATGACAACCTCCAGCAGTAGGTGCCTTAACAGACCATCTTGTAGCTATTTGTTAAGAACTCTGACACCAAACATACCTATGATTATTTTAACAGATCAAGTTAGCTTCAAGGATGTAATATGCATTCTCACAATTTCATATTTAATTTAAATGAGCTGATACCCAAAAAATACGCTGAAGGCTTTTTCAGAACAAAATAATTTTCCAATCCCTTACATTTTAAAAGGCTTTCACAACTGATTCAACTCAGGATTCAAATAAGCATCTTCAGACAGAAATCAGAACCTATGATTTTAACAAGCAATTTACTTAAAATATATGCAGAAATTAAGTAAGTATATAAAGGCACGGTTTTTACCAGTCAAATTAAGTTGTCTAAGGCTGAGAAAAATCTACAAACTATGCACTATTAGATATAGATATTTCATGGGATTTATACTGCACAACAAACAAACAAAAAAGGTCTGCTTTCAACCAAAATTTTACTGCTTCCAATAAAAAGGAAGCATCAACAACTTACAGCATAGGATATTTTGCAGGTATGTCACATGAAATTGTAACTGGAATGTTTGACACTGACTTCTGGGCAAAATTCTTAGATTGCTTCCGCAAAAAATATTAACATTCAGGGTTTAAAACACCAAGAAGAACAGACAAGCCTTCACAGCAAATCACAAAGGCTGTAACTCACTATAAGAGATAACACAGAAAGTCTGTAAATCAAACAATCTTCCTCTTAATGATATTTCAGCCATCTCAGAACAAGTCCAAGCATATTCTGAAATCTTTGTGGGCCATTCCATGAATGCAGCTTCCTCGAGTAAGGAATTCCACACTGCTTGTGGATTGGTGCTGCAAACCAGATCAAGGAAACAAATCCAAGTTATTGACACATATGCACACGGACATACAAAATAATTCAGGTGTCTGCAACAGTCTATACTACAACTCTGAAGAACTGCAGTGAAGCTATAGCATAGAATGAACTGCTTCAGAAAAGTGGGACTAATCATTCCATTAGAAAGTGTAATCACAACATTCAGTGGTGACACGTGCCTGCACCTGAGCAGATGCATCATTGAACTAGTATCTCCTAACACAGCTGCATAGGTTCTACCTATCTTTTGACAGCCATTAACTTAGGAATATAGATAGCCATGACAGTGAAAGCTCTTTTAACCCACAAGGTCACCATCTTGTCAGCTGTTTTACTTGATCTAATGAAGGTGTTGAGTCTCTTACAATACAAGAAACAGTCATCATTACAAATATATAACTATCTTCATATCAACAATTTGCTTGCGTATCATGAAGTGTACTTAAGATTGTACTTAAATTTTTGTAAACAAAACAATGACATGTTAAATTAAGATGCTACAGAACAATTGGCCTGAGAGCCACACTGATTCTAGAGTGTTGTTTTTTTTTTTTTATAACAAAACTTGTTTTCTCACATCCACAATTTTTTATTATTCTATTATCTGAATACTCCACTGAAATACTGTTCTGATATGTAACTTTCTGTCCTAATACTAAATTACTTACCTACTCACACACAGTTACAGTCTATTTACTTATTATGCTGTGCTCCCTACAAGAGCCTGCTACAAGAGAACTGCTATCAACAAACTTTTTGCAGACAGATGACCAACCTACTTCAGAAGCACAAGAACACCACAGAGACAATGTTCTACATTTTGTCCTTTACCTGACCATGGAGCTGACCAGCTTTCTCAGTCACTGTCTGAAACAAAAATCAAACCCAATGTGGAAACATTCTAGAAGAATGCAAAGATTGACACAGTTCTCCTGTAAGCTGAAGCACAACATGCAAGTGTTGGGGTTAGTCTGGAGAAGGAAAGAAATAAGACATTTTGACCACCAGTGTCCTCCTACATATTTATTAACACAAGTCTACAAAGGGATGACAGAATTCAAGTTCTCCAATTCAGTCCTCTCCCTTTCCCAGAAAGCACTGAAAGAAATGCTTTGAAGCATAATAAAGTATGACGTAGGACAAAGCTCTAAACACTGCTCTGCTAAAAAGGCAAGTGCTAAAAATGACTACACAAGAAGTTACTTTCGTCTAGATATTATGCTACAAATCCTTATTAAGTCTTTCTGTTGTGGCTCAGTCTTGCCAGAGCTCCTACTTTCTCTCTGTACACAAGCTTTCAGTTGGCTTATTTTTAGTTAATTGCAGTTTAGAAACTCCAGCTGGGAAACCAGTCAGAGCAACCAAATCCTGTCTGCAAAGTTACTCTTGATATCCTTCTTGCCACTGATTTTGACACACTTGGCAGGAACTTCTTCCAGTAAAGATGTCAGCTTACAAGGCCCTTACACCTATGCTGCTGTTTCAGCTTTCACACCACAACAGTCTGAGTTAACCACGGTATCTTTTGTCCCCATTCTCATACCAGCATCCCAAACACATCAATAACCTCATAATGGGTTAAGATTATTTTTTCTTAAATCACAAGCTGACTTACACCTCTCCTCTTTCTCTACAAGATTTCCACATTTGTTTGGAATTACTGAGCATTGATAAGAGCAACAGAGCATCCAACAACTAGATCAAATTGATTCTTTAGTTATTGAGTAGGAATTCAAAAATGGTGGAAAGTATAATTTTAAGCATTTCTTTAAAATAAGTAAAATCTGTAGTGGCAAATTACTAGTCCAGCAAGTGGTGTCTACAGGATGCAACAACCAATGACAATTTCATGAAACAATTTTTCTTAATCTACTGTGGCCAATTTCCCTGACTAAAAGCATATTACAAAACTGCAGATTACAGCAAGTGATACCTTCCTTGAAATTACATGAAACTTCCTTGAAAACTGTTCCATGATTTTAAGATTTCTGATAGCAATGTGTCAAAGATTCCATAACTCAGGCACTTATAACAAAAAGTTAGAGCAACCTCCTGTCTTTCTTGCTAGCCGCAGATCTTCCAGTATAGTCACAGATTATTCCATTTGTAATTAACTAACTCACATTTCATCTGAAAGATATACTGTTTGTTTTCCTACAGAATATCTCCTTTCTGGACTGCTTCCAAGATGAAAAATAATAATAATGATATGATCATAGCATTTCTACCATGCGACAAATAGAACAACAAAAAAATTGTCCCAATAAAATAATAATTCATCCTGAACACACCTTTCTCCTTGCATATAAACTGTAGCTTTGATATTTTTCTATGTGATTCTATTCAGAAGCAAAAGAATTTGTCCCAAAATCTACACTGTGAATAATGTTTTCAAGTTATACTAGCTACAAATTGTTATTAAATATTCATTAAATGAAGTTCTAATGCACACCCTATTAATTTTTGCAGAATCTCATTGGAAAAAACAAAATTTAAGGGTCACGATCAAGTGAGAAAATTCCCATTATTTTCTACTTCTGCAAAAATCTTTCCAAGAACTTTTCACATTCCTTTATTCTTTCTTCCATAGACTCCATTTGCAACAGCAGAGATGAAAACTCTACTTTCAAAGTGAGGATTTAATGTGAGGTACAATGTTATTGATGTCAAAATGAAAACATTTCAAAGAAAATGGAAGTTAAACTAATAAAAATTTCAAGGTGATATATTTGCATTAAAAACAAACACAGAAAACTGACATTTCAATATGCTGAAACAGAAGGAAATTATAGTCAATGATCATAAACAGGCAAACCTTTCTTCCTCCACTGCAAAGTTCCCTCCCAAACACATTGGCTCAACAGCGTGATCATCAGACACCATCAAAGAAAGTTGTTTTAGCATAGATAGCTGCTCTTCTGTAGGCTTGAATGCTCTATGGTTCTTTTAGCAACACAGTCAGCTCTACTGTCTCTGTTATCAATTATTGAAGCTTCCTGCTACACCAGAAACAAGATACAGTACACTCTTAAAAAGCCATGCAATGGCAATTTAAAAAAAAAAATTTTTTTTAATTTAAAAAGACTAAAAATGGAATAAAAAAATGACCAAAGTATTAGCTTCACTGATTTCATTAAGAAGAGACAAAGGTCTCTCTTCAGAAGAAGAGATTTAATATCAAATAATTAACGAAGCTGAGACGATGTACACTGCTGAAATATGAAGTTACTATAACACAATAATAGCTTAAACAATTTCTAAGGGCAGATACCATACTTGAAGTCGAAGATGTAGTGCAGACTTCTAAGAAGTCCTGAATATACTGCATGAAATACTTAACTACAATTTCAAATTCAATAGTTTCAAGAACTGTACACAAAATAATTTTGAAAACTGTCTCACTGTCTTCTTAAAAACAGGCGTTTCTCATTTGAGACTACAGACAATTTTGTTTGCCTTCTTTTTTTGTGTGGTTTCTTCAAGATTCATGCAGCAATTTTAAAAGAAATGCAAAATAAATATATTTTTAAGTATTTTCTAAATGTTAAAGTACAATGGTTATAATCACACCAAGGATATGATTTACGCTTGTCTGCAGTTTACACATGGTGAGTGTTCATATCAGCAGAAAGAATATGGAAAAGGAGATTTGCTCTACCAAGCTATAGCATTCATCATGCCCTGCTGGGGAGGAAGGGAGAGGAGAGAGGGGAAGGAGGCAGTGGAAAGCTCAGGCAGTGTCTTTAATTCCTGCTTCTCACCATGCCAACCAGCACAGACATGTAATACACTTCCTGCACATTATACACCTAGGCCATTTACCTCCTTTGCTGTATGAACAACTCACATTAAAAATACAATATGGTTTTAATGTACAACATAGAAGACATAAGAATTACCAAACAGATTGATACTGAGAAATTCTTCCATGCTCAGATGTTTTCAGCAAGCAAAGCCAAAGTGCATAAAAATGAAGTGTTTTGAGTTTCAATTTATGATCACTGCTGCAGTTAGCAAGTAACAGAGGGCTTCTGGAGAAGGGAAAGCACCAGGTGACTCATCTGGGATCCTGCTGGGTGAAGGAGGTATCACCATGCTGCCCAGGGGCAAACCAGCTGTGGGTGTGCTCGCTGTGTGCATTGACTCCTATGCAGCAGTGAAAATGCAATAAAACTCTCACTCACTAACCATAAAAAGACCCTGTTTTATCCTCCATATCTAGAAAATACACAGGTTATTTCAGGTAGCAATGACTAGCATATTACATTCTGCCTTTCAAAGCAGACAAGACTGAGAAACAAATAGATAAAGTGATGCTTTCACTTTACAAGTATGTAAAGCACAACGAATGCAGCTGAATGTGCTGACAACATTCGTGGCTGTGACACATACATCTTTCATGATGTGGGAGGAGCCAGCCCCACCAACACAGACATCAGCTAGCCAACTGTTACCTGTTGTCAGCCAAGATAATTGCAGCAGTGCTCTGGGTAACATTCAGGCCTCTAAATCTTGGCCAAATTCAGCAATTACATACACCAAACTGAACAGAGATGACACTACCATTAGCAACTAAGTTTCTATTACTCTCACCTTATTTAAATAACTGTCTGCTGTGGACCATTTCTTTCTTTTTAATTAATATTACTAAAAATATTAAATACCAAACATCATTGATTTTTTCCAAGAATACTGGCATCATACTTTCTTTTTGCTTCTTTTAATAATTAAAACATTCAAGTTAAGATGTTATAACTTGAGAGATACTAGCACACTCCAAAGTAGATGTGACTGCTGTTTTAAGTACTGTTGCTGCCTCCAATTGAAGGCAACCTTCCAAGTGCCTTCAATTTTCCTCTGCTAACCAGGAAAATGAAGCTAGCATGACTAACAGATTAGACTACAGAGCACTGACAAATTATTCATGCACTGTAAAACACTTCAGGGTTACTGTTGTCAAATTAACCTCAAAAAAGTGCTGCTCAGATTGCCAGCAGAGCAACATCAGCAGCAACACCAAAACACCTCTTGGTACATATTCTATTATTGCATAAGTATCAAAATTAAGAAAATTATGAAAGGCCTTTTAAAAAAATCAGATAAATATTTTTGTAGTAAATGTAAGTATTCTCCTTTCTGTTTTCGGCTTAAATTGCAAGATTGTAAAATCAGTCACTCTCTTCATCAGACCTGAATACAGTTACAATTACCACAGAACAGTTGGGTAAGAAGGGAATGTTAATTCTCAGTGCATCCATGACAATGGCTGGAGCTCCAGAAGTAGAACACAAACCAATAAACTTTGCATGGAAAGCACCATTTTAAAGGTATTAAAGGAATCCTGTATAGTTTTTATCACTTAAATTATTAACAGACTCTGGACCAAGCAGAGAAGCAGCTCATGCAGGTCTAACTCAATGAAAGAGGCAAGTAAGCACTGAGAGGAAAGTTATTTTGTACGGGTCATACTATTTTACTGTATATTCAAGTTCAATCTTATTAATACACTGTATCTCACTGTTAAATCAGTATTCTCTCTACAAACAAAGAGAGAAATTACAAAATATAGTGACAACCTGCTAACTTAAAGTCATTTGAAGCTAGGGATACACCGTAGAAGTGCAAGGATAAAAATGAAGAATCCAACTGTTCTTGCACATACATCCTCAGGTCATCCATAATGGCTAACATATTGAACAGTAGTTTTTGCTTCCACAGCTACCTGGCAGCACAGGTCACAGTCTTTCCATTTAAAATATTTGCCTTGCCACAGGTAAAATGCTTTAAAAATTTAAAACACATCCTCCCCGTAGAAACTTTCAACTGAAATAGAGACATGTGGTATGATTCTAGAACAAAACTGACTCCTTGTATTTGAGGTAAAACATCATTTAAGTCATAAAACTATCTTAGATTTTGACAAAAATAAAGAAATCACAAGCTCAAAATAATGTGTACTCTGGTTTTATATATAGGGGATGAAATAAAGAAAAAGCAACTTTGTCAGTTAAAACCCTGAAGTCATACTCCAGCCATTTTCAGCTTTTTGCATACAGTTTCACCATAGCCATTCAGTAATCATGTTTGCCCCTAACTGCTATAACAGAAACCAGAAATCAAGGTATTTGCTTTTTAAACACTCAATGGTTTTATTTAACTGAACATTTTTTTTCTACTGTAGTTACTAAGTACAATAATGAAAAAGAATGAAAAAAAAAAATCAAAGGACCTCATCATCCTGCACTAAATATGACTGTAAACATTCTTTTTCCACTTGCCATCTTAGAGCAGATTCTAAAAATCCTTTTATTCCCTTCTTCCAAAAAAACAAAATGCAACTAAATATTTGTTAGGTGTAAGCACCATGAATTTTCATTAAGCAATAAGCTCAGGAAGAACTAAAGAGTCATTTAGTCTGCTTGACCCCTCTCAAACCTTAGGCCAGCATTATGCAAGGACACAGTAATGAAAAGTACTTAAACTGACAACAACTCAATCACCGTTTCAGTTAAGCACAGATATTAGCTCTTCTAAACATAACTATAATACTGTGTGCTTTTTCTCTTTCCTAAAGTCAGCTTGCCTAGGTCATCTTCAGCATTAAGGAATACAATTTGGACACTTGTTATAATATTTTTCTAAAAAAGTGAATTGCTGTTTTCAATTTTCGGTCAGAATAGAAAAAGGTACACCAGCAGTTTGATTCACTGGTCCTCACTTGTAAACACTACATATACGTACCAAGAAAACCTGTATCTAACAGTGTTATTATCCTATATTCTTACAACACTCAGATTGGATTAAATTAGGGCACAACCAAGACCAATGTTTGAACAAAAACCTAGCAATGAAATTGGATAACAGAAATTTATCCATACTGACACCAGAACTGAATTTTCTGTCGCAAAATCTTCAACAGGAATACCAGCTTAGACTCTTTTTCCCATATATTCCATACTATTTCCCCACTGTTTGTCAAAAGGACAACCTAACTGAATAAAAAAATAACTTATCATCTCTACAGCAGAATCACAGAGCTGTGGCTGCATACCTGATGGCACAATGCATCCCAGCTGAATTAACAGCTTACTGACACAAAGGTGAATAAGCAGCTTATTGAATCTTTTGCTTTCCCTCTACCCTGCTCCATCTTGGGAATCAAATTCAACAGGCCAAGATGGAAAACAATTTTTTAAATAAAGACAAGGTTGTTTCTTCCTCCTGTAAGTAATACTCAATCTGCTCCATGTTCAGATGAACAGCATCTGGAGGTCAGAATGAAACTTCACTTTATCAGCATCAATAGAAGTGTTGAAGGTCCTTCCTGAAAGCGTATCATGATTAGCAACATTTTGCAAAGGCCAGCCTAAGCAGCCATGCAAAGGGGAAGCAATTTTGTCTATATTGCACAGAACTTACTAATAAAGAGGTCAGAATTTATATAGTATATTCCATAGTAAGTACTTGTTGTCTCTAATAAAATTCAGCAATTAACATTTATTTTTCACTTAACAAAAGATATTTGCAGTCAATCAATATTATTCTAATATCTTTCTCCCCAAAAAATTTAACAAATGTAATATTTGCAATATTTACATGTCTCTTTCCACTTATTATTTAATGAGAGACTCCTTTTCTCCTACTAAAACTACACTTTCATTCACAGAAATACTAGCACCATCCAACTTAAAAGTTAAATACAGACAAGGCACAGTGGTGTTAAGGGGACTTCATCAAAAAAGCTAATGCTAGGTTCAGTCTCTCATGATGCCTTGAATCAGCATTACAGAAACCTCTGTGTACTTTTCTACTATGACAGGAGGAAAATACCAATGACAGGGACAAAAGCTTCACAGTTAGCAGCATGAATATCAAGTCCAGATTGGCAAAGTTTTGTAACTCACACATAAGATCTAATGAATGCAGCTTCACTTGTTCTGTATTAAGCCTGAGTTTTGAAACAGTTTCTCTGTACTGGATTCTGATTCACAACTTTGATTACATATACAGGTTTACTTGCCAGCTCAGTTTTTCACATTTAAACTCTTTTCAAACATTTTCTGACTTCAGCATAACTTACTTGTGCCAGGCTCAAATTCAGATGTGCTTACATGCTTTCCACGTTTCATGCACTTTTATGCATTAGTATGTCACCTCAACCAAAGCTAGCAAGTAATCCCAGAAGTGGACAGTCTCCATCAAAAGAAGCAAACAAGTGAACAGGCAAAAATAAAATTGTTGTTGGAAAAAGATCTGCTGAAGGAAATTCAGTTTGATTGACATATGTTCAACAGATTTGAAAGTTGTTATTTAACTAAGAAGTACTTAAAGTATTTGTCTACTTTAACAGCATTGCCATTCCTATGTAAACTGAGAATGTGACAGTCCAAAAGTTCACAAGGCCCAAAATCCTGTCTTCAACACTTGCAAAGAGTACCTGAGACAGAAGAAAATAAGCACACAGCAATAATTTGACAGAGTATTCTCCCCAGAATTACATAGACAGATCTAAAAATAAGACTAAAATGTTAGAGATATAAACACATTAAACACAGCAAGCACGTAAATATAGTGTATCATCATAGACACACAATAGAAAAATCATTACCTAAGTAAAGGAAGAAGCAAAAATGCCAATCCTATTCAAAACAAATTTGTAGACAAGGAATCTTGACCTAAATAACATTCACTGCTCTCTAAATTGCCTTCCAAAAACTTGTGGCAGTAAACCTACAAAAAAATGGCTAAAAAAATGGACTAAGATTCAGATAACAAATCTTTACATTTCTGGGACAGACATCCCTGAAACATTTCTTTTTGTTTTTGGCTTTGTGAAACAGATTTTATTACTAGAGGATACAAGGATACACACAAAGCCAGAAAATCAAAGAATCATAGGGGTTGGAAGGGACCTCTGGAGATCATTTAGTCCAAGATAACATTGGCCTTCTTGGGCATAAGGACATGCTGATTCCTCATGCTCAACCCACTGTCCAACAGGACACCTAACTCCTTCTCTGTAGAGCTCCTTTCCAGTCAGGTCAGCCCCTAACTTGTACTGATACATGCAGTTATTCCCTTCCAAGTGCAGCACTCTGCACTTGTCCTTGTTGAACCCTCTGCAGTTCCTCTCCACTCAATCTGTCCACGTCTTGCTGAATGGCATCACAGCCTTCCAGTGTTTCAGCCTCTCCACTCAGCTTCATATCCTCAGCAAATTCACCGAAGGTGCATTCTATCCCTTGACAGAGGTCATTGATGAAGATGTTGAACAAGATTAGGCACAGTACTGGTCCCTTGGGAAAAGCACTACCTAAAGATCCCCACCTAGACTCTGTGCTACTGATCACAACTCTGAGACAACGCTATTAGACATGCCTTGTCTGTTTACACAATACAGGCATAATTATCTCCTTATTTTAATAAAGTTAACAAATGCCAAATTATTTTGCATAGTAATCACACTTCTTCCTTCTCCAGAATACTAATATAACTTTCAAAATATCTACAAAGAATTATACCCTAAAAATGCAGATGGTAACACATTAGTCTAGAGAAAAGCAGTAAGAATTTCAGCTTCATAAAACATGGACTTCAAAGCTCTATAATGCCATGGTTTTGATCAGGGCAGAATAAATGCATTAATTAACTCACAACAACTTGGACAAATATCAAGTATTCGTCTTTTTATCCCTTCTGTAAAAGAGTAATAATTAATGTGAAGATCATTACAAAGTTGTAGAAAAGTGGTTCTCTCCACTTCATTGTTAAAAGGAGCAGTGAGCATCAGAAGTTCAAGGCAATGAGTGTGAAAGCTACAGCCACATGAGCTTGACCCCAGGTGTCCTGGGATATCCTCCAAGGCCAGATATCCCTGTTGTGTCTCATTCATTCAGGCTGAGGTAGATTAGATATTTACAAGGTGGAAAGCATCTACCAGCTTGTCCCTTATTAGCTGGCAGACAGTCCTGAGCTGTTATATGTGTAGTGAGTTACTGAGCACATGTTGCTATTTTGATTTTAGTTCTGCTATTTCTACCAATTTAACACTTCTTTTCCATAATACCTGCCTGTTAGCTAGAACTCATCACTTTAAACTCATCCTAAAGGATAAGAATCCATGTATAATTTTGAATGCTGCAGAGACCAAGCAGGCACTGTGACACACAAACCCTGCTGTGCATAAAAAAAAAAAAAGACAGCTTTTATTTGTACTGCTACCTTTAGCTTATAATTTTCAGTAATGTTGTTTTATGATAGTATAAATACAAATTTTACTAGCAAGAAAGATGAATGCCTCCTACTTAACACTTAAATATGTAAAGATGAAAATTACAGTTTTCCCAACAGGTTAAAACAGGCTTTCTGTTCGAAGAGAAAGTTACTTCAGTAGATTCTTTTCAGATATATTCCTTCTTTAAAGAAGAAATATGATACTCAACACAATCCTTACCAAAATTTCCATCCTAATTCTTTAAAAGCAATTGAATGTGTGAAGGCATCTGTAAATAAACACCACAGAATCCTATGCTGTGAGAACCTCATTTCCTTAATCTTAATACTTTTCCACATCGCAAATACATTATCTGTATGATGTGGTACCACGTATAGTTTTGCTGTATTTTACATTTTACTATCCACAAGTCTGAAGATATTTACATGATGTAAACAAACAGTCTCCTACTTAAATCATCAGCAAGCTTATCTGTTTTCCATTTGGTCAGAAAAAAAAAACCTTACACACACTTCTGAAGTATAGAAGTGCCATTACTGGACTATCTATTTTATAATATATTATTGTGAATGATTAATATTCAGAAAAATATGGTTAAGCAAAGCAGAACTAATAAAATAGACCAGTTAAACAACAGTAAAAATAAGCAGCATTATATTCTGACAGCACAGGGCCTTGAACATTGATTATATTTTAGGTCCCTGCCAACCACAAGTGTTTTACTGTTTTATACTAAAAGAAGGAACAAGTGCACAGGAAAAGATGAAAAATGATTCATACCTTTAAATCAACAGCTGAAACATCTGTAACAAGGCTGTATAAAAAAAATGAGAGAAAATGAAAGATGTTAGAGGGCAAATTATTGCAAAGATAGTGGTAAAAAGTCTAAAGAAAGAAAGAAAACAGTTGCAAAAGTAGAACTGTGATGAGCTGTGGACTTTTCTCTTGCAAAGGAAATGGTTTAACAATGTACAGTACGGAGAAAAAACAACACATGACAGTCTGGATCACAATAGCAACCAGTCAAAGTTCTTCAAAATTGCTATATAAACCATACCCTTTTTACCATTAGTTTTTAAAAATAGTTCCTTGTGAAAATAACAATAACAAAAAGCATGAACAGTATTACAGGTATTTATCAACAGCTAAACCTTATAGAATGAAGGACACCCATTTCTGTTATTATCTCTATTGTTTTATAAAACTAAATAATGTACCAAACTTAGCTCATGACTAGCATATTTGGAAGGGAAAAAAAAAAAAAAAAACAACCCCATAACACCACCACCAACCTCCCTTCCCATGCATCCAAAAAAACCTGAATTGATATGAAGCTACCAAAAAGATTTCCTCTTCGAATGATCATTCATTTAAAACC
This sequence comes from Phasianus colchicus, assembly GCF_987193195.1. Classification (NCBI taxonomy): domain Eukaryota; kingdom Metazoa; phylum Chordata; class Aves; order Galliformes; family Phasianidae; genus Phasianus; species Phasianus colchicus. Next base: position 36,254,151 of record NC_143476.1, on the reverse strand, counting down.
ATTAAACTACTTTGGTAAATATTTACTTCGGAGTGATAAAATCATTCAAGAACATAACAGTGATCCTATTCTCAACTTGATCACAACACTCCAAAGACACATATTTTGGATGTTTTTTTCTTTTCGAGTTTTTAATTTTTGGATTCACATTTTAAGCTTCTATCCACAACAAATGCCATGGATGTATATATTTTAATGAAGATTCATATTCACAAAACAATCATATAATTGCGAGATTTAAAAACTCTGAGAATTGCACACTTGAAATCAAGCAGATGTAAAGTAACAGAAGTCTGCACAATTATGTGCATCACGTAAATTAAGTATCACATGAATAAGCTACATGAAAGATTTGCATCAAGATTAACAATAGAGAATAATACTTTCATAAACAAGTTGAATTTCAAATTACTGCTTAAGATTTTCTAGGAGAGTAGTGTTGTTTGAAAGAAAAGCACAGTCATGTCTATGATACCCACTCTTCTTGTTCCTTTTCGCTGGTCTGCTTTGTTTCATCCTCGTTCGTCATTTCTTCCTGCATGGTATGTTCACATGCAGTAGTCTTTGATCCTCAGCTCAAGTCTGTTTCACCTGTTGAAACAAGCACTAATAGAACAGCCCCTGTTAGAATCATTTTTCAGAAAAAAAGCTTTGGTAATAGCATAGTTAATCATACAAAAAAGGACAAAATAATCTCTCCGATTGTCTACAGACTCATGAAAGCACACAACTTTAATGTAAACTACAGTAGAGTTTCATATTTCCCTATATCCATAAAGCCCACATCTCCTGTAGAAATGAATGCTGCATCTTTTCAGTATGCAGCAACAAGCGCCTCTCCCTCCGTCATTCAGTCCCCTCAAATCACAGAATGGCCAGGGGAAGAGACCTCAAGGATCATGAATCTCCAAACCCCCCTGCCTCATGCAGGGCCACCAAATATCATCATTCATGCAGAATGCAACTTTCCCTCCAGTGCATCCTCTAACAGCCCTCATTTCTTGAAACTCTGAATTGAATACATGAAAAATTATCTTTTTTCCTGATCAAAGTATACTGAAGTGATATAACTGTCAGAGTAAAATGACTTTAATGTTAAGTATGACTTCCTTCTGGTAGGGGGGACAGACCTGATTCTGATAAGAAAACTTATTTTTGAATTCTATTAATATTTAAATCGACAGATCGTGTTAGCATTCTAGGTATTTACACTGGTAATTCAACCAGTTATCACCTTAGAGCAGCCTACAATTTTAAATCAGATTGCTTTAGTTAAAAGTCAAGTTACTGGCACTCATTACACTAGAACAGTTTTAATCTAGGCTTCAGATGGCATTTTTTGAGAACTCCGGATCCTACTGAGACTTTGTTTATTATCAGTCTCCATTCATATCTTTTAAGACAAATACTAATATGATGACTCGTACCATGATAAAGAGCTCCTCCAATAAAACACTGTTCACAACAGTCCAAACAATGCTTGTCACAAGTATGTGTTAACAACATCTATTTTATACAAAGAAAAAAAAAAAAAAAAAAGATAAATCCCATGGCTGCAAAATAAAATTCACAAAACAAGAATTCCCACGGAATCACAACCTTGTTCCTTAGTGATTCTACAGCACTATTTACATTGCTACTGTCTCATCCTTTGACCAACAGAAAGCAAAGTATTTCAAGTGATTTTGCAGACAAGACTTAGCAGTGAAGAACTACTTTCAAGTTACTTTCAGACTTTTTAAGTACCCAAATTTATTTCCATATATATTTTTCTATTTTTGGAAAAGAGAACCATTATATGTAAAAAAATTGTTTCAATAAACTGAATAACACATTATTGGAGGAAGTGGTGTCATTCAGACAGAAAAGATCAGCCTGGAGTAACTGATCTACCAAACACTTCCAGACTAATGATGGATAAGACAACTCCATTTCTAAAGCAACAGGTAGCCAAAAATTACCTTTTCATCTAGGTAAAACAAACAAACAAAAAACATAACTAGTACCTAAATAGAATTATAGACACCAGTTTATTTTGTTTATCAGGAAACAATGTATATTTTCACTGACTCTTCCTTAGGGCACAAGCTAAACAATGTTACAGACCTATAAGACTGGGCAACATCTGTATTTTTTCAGTGTATATCTTCAGTTACTCTTCGGCACCCTTTCCCTATAAATATTTGGTCCTTCAGAGCAGAAAGAGCAAGGGAAAAAAAAAAAAAAAAAAACATTTAAAGACAAAAAAAAAAAATTCAAGAGAGTACCTGCATTCATACTTATCTTCTGAAATTGCCCAATCCTATATGGACAGCAAGCTTCTGTGTACTTCTACCAATCATATAGGAAGATTGTCAGCATTGTCAGCATTGCCAGAAGCCAAATGAAAGGTTAACAAATAATGTACGTATGAGTTCACGAGGCTTCCATGGAGGAAGTTTTCATACTACAGTTCCTACCATATCCAGTGCATTATACTGTGCAATGAATAACTTGAAAACAAAATAAACAAAGAAACCCTACAGATTACAATCTGATGGTGTTTTGGGAAAGGACAGGTAATGAACCAAGACAGAATGAACAAATGTAAAGCTAGAGTAATTCTTCTGGTAACACAAGATCTGAATGAGTATCTTGTCTGCATACATAAAGCAAGAAAAAGAAATTAGAGAGACTGGAGACTGGAAAATAGAGAGAGGGAAGTAAAGTGACATTTAAAAAAGTAAGAAAACATATGCATTATAGTAGGTACTAAAATGAAAAAAAAAAATGAACAAAAAATCCCAGAGAAATGAAACTAGAAGGAAAATCCTCATCAAGCCAAGAAAAGCCTGATAGGAAAACAAGACCTACGAAAATCAAGAGGGGTTATGTACAGCTTACAGATTGCACTAAGTTACCTGGCATGCATCTCAAATGCTGTATTCATTTAATTTGCAGTGATTTTTGGGTCACTGTGGCAACATGCATTTAACGCTGACTGGCAAACTGCATTCTAAGTGTTTCTAGTGTACAACATGTTCTGGTTAAGAGTTCGAAGGTGTGTGTCAGTCTGCTGTCTGATAATGAATGAAGCTTAATTCACATGCTTACTCAAAAAGAGCCCTACAAAAACATCGTCTCTCTGACATTTGCATAAACATTCTTGAAATCCTCCATGCTTTCCAAAAGTACTGGAATCTAGGAGTTACACAGAAAGCAAGAATCAAAGTTGGAGCAATGCTCTCTATCAAATCACTGCAAGATACAGGAGAACAAATCAGCAGCAGCCTGGTCTTGGTTACAGAGGGAAATTGCTTCGCGTACTTTTCACATGCTATTGTACACGTAGCAACCATGCCCCCTAAAGTCAAGAAAAGGGTTACCAAGTCCCTGATTTCTCTACATTGTCTGATACCAAACCAGAAGAAATTCTAAGATTTGATTTCTGCCTGTTGAACTGTCTGTGGATCACCCTTGTTTCCATGGTAAAAGCAATCTAAATCCCAAGGGCTGTTTGTTTACAGTGATAAGATCCCAGTGGGGATTACTGCGTGAGCATCTGGTGGGGTCAACCACATGACTAGAATCTATGTAAGAAAGCATTATATTGATTCCTGTGCTTCTGGTATGCACTTTTGAGGAAGTATGTCTTCTCCTAGCCTTCAAATGCCGCTACAATACACATGTCTTATAATGAATAACATCACCATGTTATACTATTTGTAGTATGGTGTGATTAAGAAAGTTAATTGCAGAGATAATGGTCAGATTGTTGAAGCATATGAGCATTCATCCCATCGGCTATCACCGGAAATTTAGGGTGCGGTTTCCTGGTCACTTTATGCTGATCTAAGGCTAAAGTGAGAGGAACCAGCCATACCGTTCCCCACCCACCTACTTTCACAGCTTTCCCTGAAGCTATCAGCAGCGTGGCAGCACGGTACCAGCACAATTTACCATGTAGCTCACACACACAAGTGCTTCACTATTATGCAAGTACAGAAATGAGCTGCTGAGGATGGTGCTGCACTTCTAGCAACTGACCTGTTAGAACAGCTTTAGTTAAATGGTAAACAGCAATAGCAAGGAAGAATGCTATCAACAGCAACAGTCAAAACACTTTTTCCTTTTCATCTACCTACTTGCAACAGTGTCAAAAATGTTGCCTTCAACTGCAATGTAAAACTTGCATCCACAGATTTGATAAGATGAACTCTGTATTCACATACTGATATGGAAAAACGTCTCAAACACAAAGCTCATGCAGTACAAAAAGAAATTTAAAATACATATGAACAATGGTCAACATCAGAAAAACTGAAAGCAAAAGTGACATTCCATGAAACACTGTTCCTTAGCAGAGCTACAGGCTTACTTTCATTATAGAGCTAAGTCCCACCCTCACATTCTGATACAATGCGGGTTTAATAAGCATGTCAGTCTACACACACTTATGTTTGCCAAAGGCAATCAGCTAGCACGGCATTCCTGCAGTGGGAACATTCATAAACAGCCCCTGGTGAGAGTCTGCATACTCAATTGCTGATCTCCCCCCCAGGGCACCAAAAGTTTTCTTGACTATAGATGAAATAATGTAAACAATATTTTAAGAACGAGTAAAGAATTTGTGAGTGATTTAGAATTCGCTATTTTCATGTTTCTGATGTCAGAAAAGTCATACTTCCAATTATATTAGATGCTGCTAGTAAGCAAGTTTATTCACTGAACAGTATTCTCATGTGCAGGGACGTTTTCACCCGATATTTACTTAGTATGAACATCTTTCCTGGACATATAACTCAAACTGCATTAGAATCAGATATCAACAGAGGAGTTATGTTAGAATTATAAATCCTACATTTTCTTATCATATGAAAAATATATAATGCAAATCCCGTAAATATTTGTGAACTCTAGGGATAATTACATATATGCATCTCTTTAAAAGCTTGAACATAGAATCATAGAATTGCTCGGGTTGAAAAAGACCCGAAAGATCACCAAGTCCAAATTCAACATCAGCTTCCAGAATTCAGAAGCTTTGTAAAACATAGAGGTTTGGTCCGATAATGGAGTGGATGAATTTAACTAGGAAATAGATATTCAGTTTCAGTATTTACTGCTATTCCTGACTTTTTCCCCTTAAGAAAGTCAGTATCTTCACTTAAAGAATATACAATATACATGTACACACAAGCTCTGCCATCAACAGTCAATTGAAAATTATAGCTTATATCGTTGCTAATGGCTTTCAACTTAATCACCTTAACTTGGATCACATTTACCTCCAAATGCAATAATATTAACAGACAGCCAATTGCTTTGCCATAAAAAGGGAAAATTTTCATTTAATCACAGAACAACTCAAGCTGGAAGGGACCCACAAGGACCACCGAGCTCAGTCTCCGACTCCACACAAGGCTATCTAAAACCCAAACCCTATACTTGAGAGCAGTGCCCAAACGCTCCCGCAGCTCCAGCAGCTCAGGGCTGTGCCTGCTGCCCTGGGGAGCTGTGCCATGCCTGCTGCCCTCTGGGGCACAGCCTTTCCCTGACCCCCCCCGACCATCCCCTGGCACTGCTCCACATCGCTCCCTCTGTCGCTGTCACAGAGCAGAGCTTATTGCTCATAGGCAGCTCATTGCCATGAAGCATCCCCTCAGCTCCTGTGCTCTACGCCGTGCAAAACAAGGGGCCGCAGCTGCTCCCTGCACCTCTTGTTCTCCAGACCCTTCCCCATCTTTGTCTTCAGACACTCTGATAGTCTGATGCCCTTCTCACACCAGCACGCAGCCTGCACGCAGTGCTGGACAAGAGGCCACACAGCGTTGAGCTGAGGGGATAAGCCCTCCACTCACCTGCAAGCAGTGCTGGACCCGATGCACCCCAGGGCACAGCTGGCCTTTTGGGGCTCCAGGGCACGGTGCTGACTCACATTCAGCTTGCTGCTGGAGAGAAGGTTCCTGATCCAAACAAAAACATTTCCTCTTTGTTTAACTTCATGCTTTCTTATCCCCACTAGAATTAAGTTTTGTATTCAAAGTAGCTTCTGCATCTAACAGGACACAACTACTCCCTGTAAGTACCATCCCCTGGTTCCAAAGAGTACAATTTTATTCTATCACTCTTCTTATTCTGAAAGGTATTTAACAACTAAAATACAAGACAGATTTTATTATTATTATTATTTTAATTATTCATTGTAGGGTAGTTTTACTCCAGTGCCTCAGCAGCTTGTGTTTTAACTGCCTGACAGTTCGGACATCCTGCAATCAAGTTCAGCTCTCAGAAAGCCCTCAGCACCTTCCAACAAAAACCCAGTCCCTTCAAGCACCCTGCAGAGCATGCCTTCCTGCAGTGCCAAGGCTGCATCACAAACCACAGCATAAAACCTGCAGTTATCATCAAAACCTGCATCACTCCCAAAACACCTGAAAAGCTCTGTCTAGGAAAATTTCTTTCAAAATGCTCCACTGATCTGCCTGTAACACGTCCCCAGACTTTGCCTTATTCTCACTCTCAGTGTGATGTTAAGTCTCTAAGACTCCTTCTGAAGTTTCTCAAAAGCTTATTTTGAAGCAAAGGGTAAAAAAAGCTGATGGCACTGAACATATGCTTCATTTTTTCAAGTACCTTCCAAAAAGATACCTTGCACCATCTTCCTTACACCATTTTTCCTGGATTAATCAGCACTTACTCAAGCATTGCCCTCAACCTGCCTCCCTATCACAGCTTCCACCCCAACCGTGTCGAAAGGCATCCGAGAAGGCTGGGCTGCACTGCCACCAGTCTTGAGGTAAAAAGGAGAGAAGGAAGCTTCTGACTCTCTGCTTCAGAGTACGTGGATCCCGGGAGCAGTCCGGCTGCTCCAGGTCGCAGTGTGAACTTAGCGCTGGTGATACCTACATCTCACATAAAGATGTACTGCCCTGAGTGATCGCTTTCACGCATAAGGAGAAAGAACAGAACAGCCCGCTTTTACCTGACAGAACTTACGTCAAGAACAGCTTCTCGGGACAGTCAAATTTCTCAGCACGCTGAAAAAAGCATCAGGCAAAGAAAAAAAAAAAAGGAAAAAAAAGCCCGAAACAAACAAACGAAAAAAAACCCATCCACAACCGCGTTCGTACCTAAGCAACGAGCAAAGCTGACAGCACGCATCACCGCTCCACTTTATTACCCAGTCCTGAAACTCCAGCCAGGACCCGCGGCAATGCCCGGCCCCGCGCACGGCAATGCCCGCGGCGGAGCGGAGCGCCGCGCTGCCCGGCCCCGCGCACGGCACAGCACGGCTCGGCTCGGCACTGCCCGGCACAGCACGGCACTGCCCGCCCGCGGCACGCACCCACCGCGCCCGGCCGCCGCTCCAGGAAAAGGGAAGGGAAATAAAGCAGCGTCTCGGCGCCGGAGGGAAGTCAGGCACCGGCATCGCAACGCGACTCCGCCGCCGAGCCGGCTAGGGAGAGGCAAGAAGGAAAAAGGGACGAACCCAGAGAGCAGAAAGCGATCGGCGCGCCGCCAGCCGACTCCGTCCTGCCGAGCACCTGGCGGGGCGGCGGGGCGGCAATATCCCCACGCCGGGCCCGGCCCCTCGCGAGCACCGCCCCCCCCCGCCCGGCTCCCACCTTTCGCCTCCCCCGGGCGGGGGCCGTCCTCCGGGCCCCTCTCCCCTCCCCCGAAGTGGGAGGAGGGAGGCGAGGCGAGGCCGCTCCCCGCCCCGCCCCACGTGAAGCCCCCCGAGGATCGCCAGCCCCCGGGATCAAGTGCCGCGGCACCTCGCCGCCGCTCCGCCGCAGCGCCCGCTCCGCCGGCGGGGACTCACCCGTCCATTGCGCAATCGGGGGGCGCGGGGCCGGCGAGAGCTGCCGCCGGTGGGCGTGGAGAGGGGCGCGGCCGCCACTGCCTTCCCGCCCCTCCGGTCCCGCCGCCGCTGCGCAGGCGCGCTGAGGGAGCCTCGACCCGTCCTCGCCGCGCGTGCGCAGGGGCCGCTGCCGCGGGGACGGTCTTTGCCTCTCGGGCGCGGCTGGCTGTGCGGTGATGCGGAGAGCGGGCGAGCCGCTTCAGGCCCTCGGAGGAAAGAGGGGAGGCCCTCGGCTGTGGTGCCGTTCCCTCAGCTGGTGGCGTTTCGCCGCGCTGTTCCTCGTTCTGGGCGCGGAGGAAATCCGCAGCCCCAGGCAGAAGGGTCCCAGTCACGAGGCGGTTCCTGGCGCAGCCCGAGCCCTGTGCCTCCCACAGCCGGCAGCGGGGCGTGGAGGCCGGCTGCTGCGCTCCCGTAGAGCTCTTTGTCCAGTGTGTCCCCGCAGAAGTGCGTGTGCTGTGGAGGCTGCTCGCATCTCTCTTGGTGTGAGTGGCAGAAGGAGAGACTGCTTCAGTGCAAACCTTGTGTGTGGTGTCAGTGCCCACCTGACAGGCTTGGTGCCCTTACAGTATGAATCCTCTGACACAAAGTGGGGAAAAGGCTTTCACTGTTTCACATTCAGTGCCTCACGCAGACAGAATGTGTGACAGCACCGTTTATGGGAAGCAGTGGGATTTGCTAAATATTTGCATCTCCTGGAGTTCATGCAGTGCAAGATGCAGTCCGTCACTGAGGCTTCTGGTCTGCAACCTAATGGTCTCCCATTAAGTGATGAAAGAGCACAGGGGGAGTGAGCTGTGAGCACTTCCTAAGAAGCGATACCTGTGTCCCGTCACCTGCACCCACTGCAGGATGAGAAGCTGCAAGGAATTTGACCTGGTTCTTGTCCGCAACAAAGAGCGCCCAGGAGAGTGGGTGCTTTGGAGATGGTGGAACGTATATGCCAAAGCTTTGGTCTGGGTTTGATCAACAGCTGTAGGCTGAGAGTCTTGTCAATCTTGGCGATGGAGTGTGTCCAGAGAAAAGCAGCAAAGCTGTGAAGGATCTGGAGCACGAGTCCTGTGGGGAGTCAGTGTTGGTTATTAAAAAAAAATTTCTTCTCAGAAAGAGTGGTGAGTTATTGAAAAAGGCTGGCCAGGGAGGTGGTGGAGTCACTGCCTTAGAGGTGTTTGAGAAATGTGTGCATGTGGCACTTAGAGACAGGGTTTGTGGGCATGGTGGGGTTGAGATGATGGTTGGACTTGATGATCTTAGAGGTCTTTTCCAACCTTAATGATTTTATGATTCCATAAATAGGATGAATTTTTAATCCATTTGAAAGCTGTGAAGTCTACAGTGGCAAGACCCATCATCCCTTTTCTACTTTTTGTACCCCAAAGTATGGTGGTGCATTGTAAGCACAACTGCTAGTGAGGCCAGCCTGTACACAATGTTAAGTATGAACTGACCTTTGGGGAAAAAAAAAACAAAAAAACAAAAAAAACCCTTATTTTTTAAGCTAGATTTGCCCCCTAATGCAAGGTAAAAAAAGTGGATTTCTGTGCTGATTTTCTGCCTCAGGGTGAAGAATGGATTCATAGGGCAGGAAGCAAGAGTAAGTCACTTGCAGAAACAGGGAAGTTTGAAATAAGTCTCCCAAATTTTTCTAGTTTGAAAGTACAGTTTCATATGTACTTCAAACTCATCTGAATTCACTAACCTGGGAAAAGTTGTAATCTCAAGTGGAAATTAAAAGAAAGTTTTATATGCTTTCCAACTTAGACTAGATTTTGTTTAACTGCCTTCTAGTGAAAGCAAAACATTGTTCATTGCAAAATGCATTGAAATGACAAACAATTGATATAAACTACAATCTGAAACCACCATGGTTTCCACAGTTTCACTCTTCCATGAACAAAACGTTCAATGCTATTGCTACTTCAGACAGCTGAATGTACTGGGTCAGGCAGTAAAGATCATATTGTCTTAAGCTATTTTTTAAATTGCTCTAAATATGGGTGAATAGAAATACAATAGGTTTTTTTTTTTCAGTTCAGTTCAAATAAGAATTTAAAGAATTTTAGAGAACTAAAACTCAAATAAAAATTAAATGTCACCTGTGGAAGAAATGAGGATATGAATGTGTTGTTTGTTTTAGTTGGTCATTTTTCAAAAGGAATTCTTGAAAACAGATTTTTTGAACAATATAGAAATGTTTAAAAACTTGCTTTTCAGTTTCCCCATGAAATACAGAACAAGACAAACCATGGCCATCAAAAAAAGAAAAAAACAACCTGCCCAGCATAATGACTGTTAAGGTAAGATTAGAAGTACTTTGACGAACATGCATTTGAAGAAATAAATATTATTCCTAACATCAAACTAAAATCTGTAATATCTGAATCATTTGGGATGATAAAAGAGCACAGAGATAGATTCTAGTATATATATTAGGAGTATTTGTTTATATGCATTGGAATCTACAAGTGTAGTCAATATATCAGAGTGTATTAGTACGTACACATTAGAATATGCTTATGTTTTATAACATACGTATACATCAGCAATTGTTTATACACATATATTTCAGTGTTACATGATCAATTTTGAAAGATCTTTTCTCTGGAAGTCAGGCTGTGAAAAATGCCCTGCTGTTTAATTCCTTGGCACGCGTTACAAGTGAAATACACAATGTAATTTGGAAATATTACGAGTGTTCTCTTGTAATTGATCTCTACACCATAAAAAAAGAAATGAATGTGTTTCACCAGTAATTATCTAGATCATGCTGCCATTGATGAATGCTTTTTAATTCATTTCCAGCTGCTGTTCACAATGCCAATAGAAATTTTAATAGGTTGCTATGATATAAAAAGAAAATAAACCCTTTGTGATAAGACATGTGATCTGGTTGTATCACATGCAGGGAACAAAAGAAAAAAAGAAAAAATTAAACATTCTCATCATGGAAAGGAAGAAGCAAAGGGGAGAGGGGGAAAGATGTAAAAAGGATGTGAAAGAAAACACTCCTAGGAAGTAAGATTAGGCACTGGGAGTTGTTTCTACCCTCACTTGGCTGCTTTCACTGGTACGTTTTCTTGTTTTTTCTAATTGTTCAGCAATTTTACTCATCCTTTTCTTTTCTGCTTGCTTCCTTGGCCAGTCGTGTCTGTTACTTTCCTTTTCCTGTAAATAGCACTCTTCCTGATAAATGTCAAATATTTACTGTAACTTCAGGGAAGTTGGTGGAATTGTACTGTCTACAAATAGGGAGTGAGTGATGATGTTGAATGGACATATTGTTTTTCATCTGACTCTTTTATAAATACATATATACTGGATGATGGTCTTGTTTACGTTAAAGTGTATAGTGTAATTTAGTTAAATAGAACTTCTAGCAATGGCAGCAGTCTGTATGCATAGATCCAACTGTAGCATCAAAGCCTGAGTGTGCAATAGCTATTCCACTCAGTATATGAATGTTTAGATAGGTAAAATCAGTTAACATAATGTCAACAACATATGTTTACCTATTTTCAGCAGCAAAGTGTTTTATAGAAAATAACTGTCTTTGAAGTTATGTATATCAAATTAGAACAAACAAACAAACAAACTAGTACCTTGCATATTTTATCTTACGTGTATCTTATTAATAAGGTCAAAAGGAATATCAATAATACTTGCTTACAACATCCCTAATAAACAGAATTTTCATGTTCTTTAGCTATATATTTTTGAACTAATTGCATGAAACTCTTCTTGATTTAGGCTCACCTATTTGAAAGGTTTTCTTTTATGATGCTGGACACCTAAAACATTTTCTCTTTTCTGATTGGTTCAGTTTTTAATGTTTGCCACAAAATCACTGTGTAGTCTTCAAGTAATAGTTCTCATATACTGTTGCCAAGAAGAGAACATAATGTATAAACTGACTCAGTATCAAAATTAGACATAAAACTCTTGGTTCCAAATCTCCTTCTTCCCTGTGTCTCACCTGACATGACTGCTTACATTTCCGTGATTTAATTTATACATCTGTAAGTCAGAAATTGTATTTATTTCGTAACAGAGAAATTAATGACCATCTCAGAAAGAATATGCTTAACTTTAACAGTGATGAGCAATTTAGCATCACCTTTACTCTTTTCTTGCCACACTAACTAGTAAAAAGTATGAGTTTTGTCTCTTTTCTAACACTTACTGTTAAGTCATTTTAAGCAATACACACAATTGCGGTCAAATGTTGGCTTTCATAGTTGTCTTCTGAACAGTACTATCATCACAACAGATTCGTAGTTTACACATCTTTGCTACATTTCTTATTGTACCAACCAGGTGTGTCAAGTGAGTGCTGAATCAGTTCTAACTCATAGAAACACACTCATTACTATATGGTTTTAAGAATTTGAGTTTTTTACATTTATTTGTTTTTGGCAGCTAAAAGATCCTCTAACCTGTATTTAATGTAGTGAGAAAATATCCCATTCTCCATTTTATTTAGATTCCATTTATCTGAAATAATTTTTTGCATCATTGTCTTTCATGAAATTCTCATACTGAACCTTTTCAGTTCTCTGTATAATGGTGTATGTACTTAGATGTGCTGTTTCTGCAAATTCAATACAACTTCTATTGGGATTTTCTTTGTTTAATTTGTTAGGGGAAAATAAATAAATAGTTTTATTGCCCATGACTAGGACATATAGTTTGCTCTTAACTGGCAATGCATGAACTTTACTAACAACCGTGGTTCAAGACTAGTCCCAGTTAAGCCTGACAACTCGCTGTAATTTGTTGTGTCCTCTGCTGTTTTAACCCAACTACTTATTAAGGTCATTCCTCAAACTCAGTTTAAAAAAATAACCTCCTTCTCTGCTTCCTGCTGGGGTCAGTCCTGATGGCCAAAGTGAGGATAATAATTTTCAGCAATGCAGACAGCAGACATATGGAGAAAGTAGCCATGAACTTAAACCAACCAACCTTGACATCACTTTCAACAGCCATATGGCTGTTTGCTCCTGGTTGTGTCCATTGGTCCCTGCAGTACACTGCATTACAAGCTGCATCTCTGAGTTTGGCTGGATTCTGGGGAGATGCTTAGCAAGGCATTTCATCCAAGTGAACTAATTCTGCTGAGTGGACCCAGGTGGCAATTAGATGTTGTGGTTTACATTCCTGTCCTTTACTCAGGAGACTGATGCAGTACAGAAACTGGGTGCAGAATCTTAGCAGGCTCTTACTGACTGCACAAAAAGGAGAAATGTTTTTTTTTTTTCCAGGCTATTAAAAGCTGTGTTTATCAGAATGCCAAATTTAAGTCATGCTGGAATGCCTTTGTGTGGCCGTGGTTTAAAAGGATTTTAACTTTATTTTTTCCTGAGAGATGAGCTTGACAAATTTCTGTTCAGCTAGCAAGTGTAAAGAACAAATGTGTTAAACTATATGTACTATTGCAATAGTCACATATTAGGTTTCTACTGAGGAATTCAATTAAAACTGCTTCACAAGAAAGTCTGAAATATACTGATGTGGAAAATGATTTTCTAGTTAGGATTTGATAGCCACTCTGTTTTAGTTCATATCCTGTTTTCAATGTGGAACCATTCTTAGACAGTATTGAGCCTAAATAGCATTTGTTGACAATTGGCAAAATAGTATTTGTATATCTCATGGAATTGCTAAGAGACCAAAGCAACTAAATCATGCATGATGAAAACAACGTAGCTAACTTGTGAGCTGTAAGTCCTGAACTGCTGGAATACTCTAGCAAGATCTGAGTCACAGAGGATAAAAGATTGTGTGAAGACAGAGATGATTTTTGCAGGTCTGAGTGTTGAATGCACTAGGAAATGGTACATGATAGAAAGCAGTAGCAGAAAAAAATATCATTTGTGTTTGTTGTTACCAAAGATTAATCTCTAAAGCAAGATCTAGCAAGCTTGGATATATAAAATTATGCTAGAAAATTAGCATGTTAGTAGAACCACCTAGAGCTGCAAAATTCCACCTCTCAGAGCACTAAATAAATTCTGTTATTAAAATAAGCATTGGGCATTGGACAGTTCATGGGAAACCCTTGGAATGCCACCCCAAATCCAGTTTTAAGCTCAGAGGGAGCCATTTTAATCACATAGGTCAGAAGACAAGTGAGAAGCTCAGACTGAATGTGGGACTTTCTGTTTCACCTCTGTGGATAACTAGTTTTCTTTGCTGATAAAATAGAACTAAACAGAACCTGCTGCACCTGCCTGTTCTGAGATAATCCTCATCTTACGAGAAAAATAAAATTGTCTAGGATCCATCTAGTGAGTATGGCAGCAGAGATCTCATTCTTAGTCATTTTTGCTGCCCTTCTCTCAGGAGTCAACAAGCTTGGGTGTATATGTAATGACTCATTGCAAATCTAGTGGCTGTTCTGTAGATGCATGTGAGATTGTGGCCTGTTCTCAATCTAATTTAGAATACATGCCTCAAAATGGTCAGCAAATATCATCCAGTGTTTCTCATTACATTTTTATTGTGCTGTTTGGGCAAAATATTATTTTTTTCTTCCTTGTGTGTATGTGAGTTTCCTTTGTTAAAAAAAATAATAAATCTCCAAACCCCTTGAATAACACCAAAATTCTATTTCATATAGTCTGTTTTATTTCTTCAATATGCATTTTTTCAATGATGCATTTTGGCATCGTGATTTACTTCACATTTAACAGTACTTACTGCCACAATATAACATGCAAGAATATTTTGATGCCTTAATAATTCTGATAATACTAATTAAATTCCTAATGTTGAAGACCATTTGGCCTAGGGTTTCTTAGTCGATTTGGTTGTTGACCAAAGAGAAACATGTATTTTTTTCTTGTAGTTTTGTGTATGTTATTATTATTATTATTATTATTATTATTATTATTATTATTATTATTATTATTATCCTGTCTTACCAGTTTTTGCTGTCCACTTTTCAGGATAGGGAATTATTTATCATACTGACATCTTGATGTTCTGTGACCAAGAGTTTTGAAGTGGGACCTATTCAGATTGGTAAAGGTACAAATAAATTGTATGAAGATTTGCCACTCAGTGTGCAAAGTGCTGTCCTCTCTCTTTTGTGTAGTTTTCCACAAAGTCATGCAGCCTTTTATAACTGAGGCCACCGCTCTGCTAAATAATGGAGAAATGACAACATCTTTTTTAGAAAAAACTCTTTGTACTTCTACTTACCAAGAGCTCTGCTCAAGTATAATAGATTTCTTACCTCTTTGAATTGCCTTTCTGTTCCATCTTGACATAACACATGTAGTAGATTCATTACCATCTCTAATGCCTTTCTATTCCACATTACATGGTAGTACCCTCTGGCAGATAGCTTATTTATTTATTTATAATGCATTTGAAAGTGCTGAGGAAGCAAAACTTCTGAGATGGTCAGTTAGCTGTTAATTGTTGTACTGAAATATCAATACTACACAACTTTTTTCTCCGTAAAAAAAATTTCTTCAGTATTCTTTCAGATCTACATATAGGCTTACAGTATTCTGTTCCATCAGTGGACCAAACTTTCAATGAGTAATTATCTAGTAAACTGAAACACATATTTACTGTAAAGCTCTAGCATGCTTATGTTTTACTTTTCTTACTATGAGATTTTTTGTGTCTGTGTTGTCCCCTTACAGTCTTTGATGGATCTTGTGTCCCATCATTCTTATGACTCATTTCTTTTACATATGTTTTTTGTTAGTTGATTGTCTTACTAGATGCCGCAGTGTGATTTTAGAGTTCACTCCCAAATTGTGCTTTACAAACTATAATTTCCAGATCTGCAGAATTTCTTTAATAACAGATGTATAAGCATTATCTCACCTGAACTTTGTAAGTAACCAAATGTACCGATATACACACTAGTGGATGAAAAGTCCTGGCCATGGGAACATCTGCTAAATGTTAGATATCTGGACATCTGGAATAAGAAACATCTGTAACTGCACAATGTTGCTTTTTACATGCAATATCTATCTATTACTTGGCTACTCTTCTGCAGACATTTGGAATTATTTGGAACCAAATGCTGTTTTGGTGATTGTTGAAGAGTTCACACTGACATTTACTTGTCTATGGTGATGATGTGTGGCCACAAACAGTTTTGAGTGGGTGTACATTTTCTGAGAGTGCACTCACAAAGACATTTTTCCGTTTGCACTTGTGTGGGTCTAAAAAGACTTAAGATTCAAGCCATAGCCAGCTACCCAAAAACTGGTTCAACTGCTGCATAATGCAACTTTTGAGTATTTGTGTCTTTTATTGAATCATGCTCCAAATGTCTATGTAATGCTCAAGAACAGAGACCATGACTGGTAATTTTGTGCCCAGTCTTTTGCTTCTTCCATTGGAAGAGCACTTAATTGCTGCTGGTAACAGTCACTGCTGATAACTGCTAGAGTTAAACCTGGAGCTTCAGTCCTAGGCTTTCTCCTGTACACTAAACTGAACAGAGTTTAGAATTTTCAGTTAATTTCTGTATTTTGATTTCTTTTAGTAGCTGTCAAATGAACAGTAAAATTACAAAAGAAGTATGAGAGATGGAGTGCTTTTGCTTTGCAGGCACAACTAGAAAATAATACAAAAGTACTTCCCTTCTTAAAGAAATTGCTTCTGTCAGCTCCGTTGAAGTCCAGTCATAAGAAGACTTGACCTTACAGAGCTGGAAAGAAGTTGACAGTCTGGCAGGGGATAAAATGTCCAACACAGACTTGGCTCATGTTTTAGGAAAGTGCTTTTCCACTTCTCTGGCTCTTCCTTAATCATTCAGTTATCTCCCCGTAAGTTGTGAGGAATGACAAATCAACTCTGACTGTGCTGCTGTGGGGAAATCTTCTCATGAACAGTGATGGAAATTAAAACCACAGAAACACAGAATCTTTTAGTTTGGAAAAGACCTTCACGATCGCCAAGTCTAACCATCAGTCTGGCCTACAAAGTCTCATCTCTAAACCAAGTCCCTTAGCATCATGTCCACACATCTCTTGAATATCTGGTAATGGAAGGTTGCCACTTCCTGTTCCAATGCTTGACACCCTCTCTCTGAAGAAATGCTTCCTGATATCCAGCCTAAATCTGTTCTGCTGCAACTTAAGGCTGTTTCTTCACATCCTATCACTTGTCAGCTGAGAGAAGACTGACACACTCACTGATTTTTGCCACCCTTTTTTAAGTTACTTGTAGAGAGCAATGAAATCTTCCTTCAGCCATCTCTTCTCCAGACCAAACAACTCCAGTTCCCTCAGCCACTCCTCATATATGTTGCTTTCTAGTCCCTTTACCAGCTTTGTTGCTCTTCTCTGCACCCAACTGAGCAACTCAGTGTCTTTCTTGTAGTAAGTGGCCCAAAACTGAACACAGCACTTCCGGTGCAGCACAAGTACAGAGGGACAGTCACTTCACTGGATCTACTGACTATGCTATTTCTGATACAAGCCAGGAGCCATTGGTTTTCTCAGCCACCAAGGCACACTGCAGGCACATATTCACCTGAATGTCAATTAACACTTCCAGGCCTTTTTTGCCTGGGCAGCTTTTCTGCTGTTCCTTCCTGAGCCTGTAATGCTGCATGGAGTTGTAGTGACCCAACTGCAGGATCCAGAACTGAGCCCTGTTGGATGTCTTGTGGTTGGACTTAACTCATCGATCCAAACTGCCCAGATCCCACTGCAGGGCTTTTCTACTCCCAGGTAGACGAATACAGCTGCCCAACTTGGTGTTCTCTGTAAACTTAGCGAGGGTGCTCTCAACCCTCTTGTTCAGATCACTGCTTGATTGACTCAGTCTTATTACACTAGAGATACAAAATCTTACAACTGTTAAGACAGGCTAGTGAAAGGATTAGCCATTACTCTTTTTTGATTTTCACTTCTGCTTCTTTCAGAAAGCTGAATGAAGATTGAGAAACTTAGTTCAAGCAGTTGCACTAATGTCTCTGCATATTTATTTGAGTATTTCTTGGTGTTCTTTCTTCCTGAAAGCTCAAAGTAGGAAAATCTTGTGAGCAGGTATGTTCCATTATTTTTAAATACACATATAATTTGACCACAGCATGAAATCTTAACATTGTAAGCATGATTTGTAGCAAACTTCATTGTCTTTTGCTTTCTGAAAGAAGTATGTAGTACAAAGCAGTGACTTTACTGTATTTTGCTGTAGATACAAACTGAATTTATATAATTCACTGGGTGGCAGTCATTTTAGCACACCTTCTTGTCAGGGCAGTGCTTGAAGCACCAATGCCCAATTCTGCAGGACTTTTGCACAGACTCGAGGGTTGAATCCAAATTCTGTGAGATACTTGGTCAAAATTATGAAGCATTCATTTCTGAGCCTGGGGCACTTTACTAGATCTTCATATGCATTTAGTGGTGTATTTCTGGTATCAAACTGTGTTTTCAGAGCTTTAATAGAAGATATGGTCAGTTGTAGCAGTGATTAATTTTGTTTTTGAGAAGTCTTTAAGGGGCATTGTGTCAGAACCAAGTTAATTGACCACGTTCTTATATTTTTTGTAAACATGCCTAGGAAATACCTCGTATGTTTAGAGAGAATTCCTACTGCTGTTGTCTTTCACTAGGCTTATACTTATGAGTCCTCTAAAATATAAATCCAGTAAGTGCACCCATTCAAAAGTAGGAGTCCTGTGGATGATAGAACAGTCATAGATACAATGAGGGCAGTCTAGAACAGATTCACAGCTCATCCAAAGTTGGTAATTTCTTGCTGCCCACTCACTTACTTAGCACACCAGAAGAGCAGGCTTCACACACACTCACACAAAATCTGTTTTTAAAAGTTAGTATTTTCATGCCATGTGTTCTACAGGTGAAATTCTATTTTCCCTGTATTCTGTCAAACAGTCTTATTGATCTCAGTGGTACCTCCAGCATGTGTTACGTGAACAGGACTGAACATGTAGCTCACCTATTTCTTTATGTATGAAAGTAATTCAAGCAGATGGAAGTGTCAGAGTAGTCTGTGCTTCACTTCCCCATGGAAGACTGCTGAGCAAAGTCAAAAGTTATGTTAGTGAGTACTCTTGTTGATTTTTGCTAATATGACCTTGATACAGAACAGAAACAGGAGTGCCTTGATGCAAATTCTTACTCCTCCTGTTTTGTCTAACTCTCGCTGACTTCCCAGAAGGGAACAGGACCAGTTTTAGTAATATCTTGTAGCAGAACATCCTAGACAAGTCTCTCTTCCTTTGCCAGAGCTGTGTACAGTAAAATTGTTCAGTGTGTTTCCGGTGCTGGTACTGTTTGGGATTTTTTTTACAGAGGTTGTAGGAATGCTTTGAATAAAGCTGTTGAAGCTCAGTTATCTGTATGAAAAGTGCGAGGATAAACAGGTGTGCTTTTGTTCTTGGGAATGGTGCTCTGTACTGATCCTCCAACATGACATTGAAAGAATGGTCAGATATTCTTATCCTTACAAAATACACGGTCACTAAGGGATGAAAGGGTGAAAACTTCTGCTTCTTTGCTGTGTCCTTCAGCTATCTCTCTCTTCCTTTCAATAAAAAACTGAATGTCTCTATCTCTTGGACAAAGAGATAGGGTGAGTAGAGACAAAACTGGGTAACAGTTCTCTCTCTGCTAATTCAAAACCTAAATTAGGCTCCAAACCACAAGATTTAAACAGAGAGTTAGGAATATTTGGAGGCAAAAGTAGTTTAAACATGAAATTGAGGGAGGAATATTACTATATTATACAATTACTATATTATTATACATACTGTACAAAACAGTATACTATGAACAAATATGCAGGATGACACTCCATTCTTTCTAGATACCAGAATTACAAACAGAAAGTTACAGAAGATAAGTTGTGAGATGAAAAAGCCTTCTCCTGATTACAGCAAAACGCAGGGGGGTGTACACTTTCAGTTTCCTGAGGTCTTTATCAGGTGGCTGGAGATATACTCAGCCTCCAGCATGCTCTTTAACAGTTCACTGGATGTGGGCACCAATGACTACCTAATGTGTACCCTGCTATGGCTTATTTCTGTAATCAGTTGCATGGAGCAGTAGGCACAAGACAGCAGGGGCAGCCCTGATTACTGTTTCCTGTACATGCCCTTGGACGATGCTGGCCTTCTCTTCAAGCTTTGTAAAACTTGTTTTTACAACAGATGGTGCCAGGTTTTTCCTTTCTTTTCCTCAGCCTCCACCTTGTAGGCTATCTTGAATGCCAATTTTGCATATTCTCACTGAAACAGAGATACCCATTTGTACTTGCTTTGAAATACCAATACCCTTTTTACTGTTATCACAATAAATGCTGAAATCTAGTCACTCCTTTAGTGCTTTTTTTCATCCTTTCTGAATATTCCTTCTGTCTCACTCCTTACCCATCCTCTTGCCAATATCCATCCTTAGTACAACAACAGCTAATTGCAGCTTTTTGAAGAAAAGTAACATGGAGAGCCACACTATTACTCAGCACTAGATGTAGTATTTTGTGTATAGTCTGATCTGTGAAAACAGTAACGTGTAGTCATAGAAGAACGTTAAGTAGGAGTACCTCATTTTTAAAGTCACTGGAAAATAAAAATAAAAAACAAGTTTTCTGGTTGACACGGGTGATTTAGCCTTGTCTGAAGCTAGCCCTGGCATATGATATTAAGGAAGGATGTAGCTGGAGTATTTTTAATTAATCTTCTTGTTCACATCGGCCCTTTAGTTCTTTGTATGACTATGTATGTGAATGTAAAAGGGGGAGGCTGCATCTTATTGATGTTGATGTTATTTAATGAATGTTTTCTTTTTGTTCAGCTTTGTTTTCATGGTAGATATACTCACTGCTAATTTATTGCAGCCTTATTAAAAAGCTTTGCTTTGAAGATTAAGATGATAGTTTCACCATGTCTTTTTGTTTTGTTTGATATTGGTTTTGCTGGCTTTCTTAAAAACACAAATGTCTAAAAGGTGTACCACCAGTGAGACATTAAACAGAAATAGGAAATTACATTTGACACTTGACTTAGTCAAACATTTTTCTAGCCATCTGCATTTTGGTCTGCTGTTATAATTAGTGTTCTCCATTTATCAAACTATTTTGAGATGTGGTACAATGAAGGTTATGGGCTAGATATTGCTCTTACTGTTTTCTCTTTCAAGTATGATATATACATAATGTAGCCTGCAGAATCTACAACACAAGTACAGTGCACCAGCCTCACCACTGCTTCAGTGCAGAAATGTAATTAAAATAGAAATAGCCACATGTCAAGACTGCCTGTTATTTAGATGTAATCAACATTGAAAAAGTTTTGCATGTATGGTACAGATTAAGAAGGAACCTGGAAAAATTTCTTAACCTCTTTGCTGGACATATCTCCATAAAACATAGCGGACAAAAACATGAAAAAATAATCCTTTTGCCAGTATATAATTCTCTAGCTGAGACTAATGGAAGGATCATCATCAATATCTCTAAAATGCAAACTGGAAGAGGCTTGCTCAATTAGCTGTGTCAGTAGAAGCCTGCATTGCCTTTACAAAGAGAACCACAGCATACCTGAAATTACCATTGGCTTTTTAGCTGCAGTGGTAAAAGTAATATAACAGAGAATGGGTACAGGTTCACACTTGGTGTATTTATTTAATGGTAGCTCTTCCTGTCTAGCAGAGCTGGCAGATCTTCAAGGAAGCTTTCCTCAGGGCACAAGAGCTCTCCCATCCCCAGGTGTAGGAAGTTGGGAAAGGAAGGCACAAGTCCAGCATGGCTGAACCAGGACCTGTGGGTCAAACAGAAGAGCAAGAAGAAAATGCACAGGCAGTGCAAACAGGAATGGTACCGTGGGAAGAGTATTAGGAAACTGCTAAGCAATCTAGGGATGGGATCAGGTAAGCCAAGGCCCAGCTTGAACTGAGCTTGAGCTTGGCAAGGGATGAGAAAAACAAGAAGGGCTTTTACAGGTACCTCAACCAGAAAAGGAAAGCCCAGAGATGTGTCACAGCCCTCCTAGTGAGTGACAGAGGCAAGCTGGAAACAACAGACAAGGAGAAGGCTGAGGTACTCAATAATTTTTTTTTTTGCCTCGGTCTTCTCTGATAACTGCTCATCAAAAGTCTTCAAATGTTTGGTTTGGAAGGAAGGGATTGGTAAAGCAATGTCACTCCTGCTGTAAGCAAAGATCAGCTTCATGACCACCTGAGGAACCCAAATATCCACACGTTTATGGATCCAGATGAAAAGCATCCCAAAGTCCCAAGGGAATTGCTGATGTAGTTACCATTCCTGATGCTATTTGAAAAATCATGCAATAAGGTGAAGTCCCTGAGGACTGGAAAAAAGGCAACATCTTGCGCAGTTTTAAGAAGGGTAAAAAAGATGACTCCAGAAACTACCAACCTGTCTGTGCCAGGGAATATCATGGAACGAGTCCTCCTGGAAGCTGTGCTAAGGCAGATGGAATACAGGGAGGTGATACAGGAGAACCACCATGGCTTCACCAAGAGCAAGTCTTGCCTGACCACCATAATCACCCCCTGTGATAGTGTAATTGTATCAGTAGATAAGGGAAGAGCCACTGATATCACCTATCTGGACATCAGTAAGGCCTTTGACATGATACCCCACAGCATTCTTCTCTTCAAATTGGAAAAATATGAATTTGATGGGTGGACCATTTGGTGGACAAAGAACTGGCTGCAAGACTGAATCCAGAGAGTGGTGCTCTATGGCTCAATGTATGGATAAAGAATGGTGACAACTGATGTCCCATAGAGGTCTGTACTGGGACTGATAATCTTTTATACTTTCATCAATGATATTGATAGTGGGATTGAGTGCACCCTCAGCAAGTCTGCAAATGACACCAAGCTGTAGGGTGCAGTTGACACACTCGAGTGTCAAGGATGCCATACAGAGGAATTTAGACAGGCTTGAGCAGTGGGCCCAAAAGGACCTCATGAGGTTCAATAAATCCAAGTACAAGGATTTGCACCTGGATCAAGGCAGCCTCCACTATTGATATAAGCTAGAGGATTAAATGATTGAGCACAACCCTGGGTGTGCTGGAGGATGGTAAGCTGGATGTGAACCAATAATGTGCCTTCTGCAGCCCAGAGATCCAATTGTATCCTGGGCTGCATTAAAAGGAGCATAGCTAGCAGAACGAGAGAAGTGATCCTGCTCTGTGCAGGTGGGAGCTCACCTGGAGTACTGCATCCAGATGTGAAGTCCTCAGCACAGGAGAGACATAGACCTGATGGAGCCCATACAGAGGAGGGCTACAAAAATTATCCAGGAGATGGAACAGCTCTCCTATGAGAACAGGATGAGACATCTGGGGCTGTTCAGCCTGGAGAAGAGAAGGCTGTGAGGTGACCTGATAGTGGCCTTTCAGTATCTAAAGGAGAGCTACAGGAAAGAAGGGGACAGACTCTTTATCAGGGTCTCTTGTGACAGAAGAAAGAGAAATGGCTTCAAACTTGAAAAGAGTAGACTGAGGTTTAGATAGAAGGAAGAAACCATTTACAGTGAGAATGGTGAGGCACTGGAACAGGTTGTCCAGGGATGTGGTTGATGCCCCATTCCTGGAGACTTTCAAGGCCAGGCTGGACCAGGCTCTGAGCAACCTGATCTAACTGTGCATGTCCCTGTTCATTGCAGGGGAGTTGGACTAGATGACCTTTAAAGGTCCCTTCCAACTATGAGGATTCTATGATTCTATGATTCTGTGATCAAAAACTTAAGAAGATACCTAAGGTGGAGCTGTTCTTCATAACTCTTCAACTAAGAGAAAAGAGTGTGATGTGGGAGCACATAAAGGCCTTGCAGAAGTCCAGGTAGATGACACCAGTTGTTCTTCCTTTGTTGACCGATGCCATCACTCCGTGTAGAGGGCCACCTGACTGGTCAAGCACAATCTATTCTTGGTGAAGACATGCTGGCTCGGATCACTTCCTCTTTTTACATATCCCTTAACATAAATTCTAAGATGATGAGTGATCTTCCCAGGTAACAAATATGAGGCTCACTGGCCTGTGATTTCCAGGTCTTCCTTTCTACCCTTCTTAAAAATGGGAGTGATGTTTCCTTTTTGCGATATTTCCACATGAAAACCAGTGCAAATAATACTGAACACTGAAAAATGTTTGAGTTAATTAAATTGTCTTTATGCATTTAGTTTTCCTTCTTGAAATGAAAGTAATAACGAGTCTAGAAAAAATGAGCATTTTGTCCATCATCTTTTATACCCACGAGGGCTGGGAGTGTTCCTGAAGTTTTCAGTTTCCTCATCTTCTAGGAAAGAGTTTTTCCACTAGCTATGGGTACTAGAAGATCCCAGGCAGAGCCAGACTCAGAAGACAGCTGAATTTCAGAATCCAAATCTCAAGGGAGGATTCTGTAGAAAAATGAACAGCAGTCCAGAGAGGATGTGCAGAAACCTGGAGTCAGAGGTCTCTGATCAGTCATGAAGGTGACACTGACTAAGAGTGGTGAATGGTGGTGCTGGCAGGTGCTGTTGCTGTTGACGTACTTGTCAAGTCCCATCTCACAGCTAGATCCCTGTGGGCAGTGCTTTGTGCCTGCACAGTGTCTGACTGAAATCACTGCATAGCCTCAGGCAGCTTTCTGTTATAATAACAACCACTGGAGTCACTAGATACAGGCTCCCCTTACCTTAACGAGGAGTAATGTTTTATAATCCTTTAGCATCAACTAGGTAACAAAGAAAACACTTTTACCAGCTTCTCCTGGGTTTAGGGGTTTGTTGTATTTATTTTCTCCTTGTCCTAGATTAGTTTTAACACTCATTTTATTACCTGTATTTGCAGTCAATTTCTTTCAATCCAAGCAAGCGCTATGATAGTATTACCCTATGATAGTATTACAAAGCATTGATTTTGCAAAATCATAGAATCATAGAATAGCTTAGGTTGGAAAAGATCTTAAAGATCATCAAGTTCAAACACAACCTAACCATATTACCTTAGCTCTAACAATCTTCTGCTAAATCATGTCTCTGAGCACCACATCCTTACGTACTAGTTTTCGTTTTGATTTTAATGAGGATGCTGACTAATATTTGTGTAGGGTTCTCCTGTTCTGATCCTGCACATCTCACAGTACATGACTGGTTTTTTTGTTGTTGTTAATTTGTAGTAGTAAGTATTTCTCCATAAAGAACATTCATAGATTTGAGTTGTTGCTCAAGCCTTAGCATCACAGCTCTCTTGTTTTGCTTCATTTCAGAGGGATTTTTTACTAACTGACTCTTTTTATCCCCAAAATAAGTTATTTTATCTTATATTTGACACAGTCCTGCTTGTATTTGGTATTATCTCATCATGCTGGGGTGTCCTTATGCTTTTTCTAATGAGCAAAATTCTTTATTTTCACTTGAATTTCCCTTTCCTTGAATTTCTTATCAGATCTTCTTTCAACTTCCTTGGTTTATACTCATTCTGGGTTTATTTTTTTTTTATGTTCAGTTAATCATTGCAGTCAGCTTAGGACCTTTTCTCACAGTTTTCCTTTGACTTGTTTGTTAGAATACCACATAATTCAGAAGACAGTCATTCTGATTCCTGGCACATTTCCCTTCTCTTCCCTTTGATCTATAAAATAACTGCTCTGCAAGCTGACCTGTCAAGCAGTTCCTTATAAATAAAATGTGCCTTTCCCAAGACAGGTTCTTGCATGGATCAGGAGGCTAAAGATACTGGTCTTGCCTGGTAGAAGGTTTTCCAGTCTGCATTTTCTCTGGAATTGTGGTTGGAGGAGATGACATCCTTATGGATTTGTAACAGCAGGAAACATTTGGCTGATGAACTAGTGTTTTACATATTGCTTTGAAGATGTTTCTTTACTCTTAATAAGATGCATCTCTTCGTAGGGAAAACTCCCCTTCTAGTAAGCTATTGTTCAGCTTCTGCAGGAGTGCCTCGTGATCCTGCAACTCTGGGCACTACACACAGCAGTGTGTGCCTCTGTGTGTGGCTTTGCAGTGTTTTCCTTTTGCAGTATCTTGTTCCAACTCACTTCTAGGAAAATATGGAACTGGTACAGTGACTCCTTCCAGTTTTCTGCCAGATCCTATCCCATGCTAAGGCAGTTATGTTTATTTGCTTCAGCTTTGCATGCTAAGAATGAAATTAGACAAGATATTTCAGTGACAAATCTTATATTGGCCTGTACTTTGTTGGATGCAGTTACTAATAGAGACACTGATTGATTTGCACAATAATAGGATCAGTTAGGATGACTTTTCAGCATATTCCTGGTATGCTAATTGCCTTTAAAAAAGAAAAATATTCGCTTTTGGGAGCACACTTCATGATAGTAATTGCCAAGAAGATGACAGCCTGCAGAGTCACTGTCTTTGCCACACTCTCTATCAAAGACCCTAACTCACTGCAAAACACTCAGCATTTATTAACCACTTCCTGCACGGAAAAACAGTTATTCACTTAATGATCCTCTTTTACCTTTACTGCTTACCAAAAAGCAGTTAGACTAATTCATCCATGCAGTTTTCCATAACATGTTTATCAAGGCTGAGTAAACACTGTGGAAGTATGTGTCCAAAATTAAGAAGAAATACTATGTAATACGAATAACAAAGATACTGCATTTTTGTTTTCTCCACTGGAGTCAAGGACTGCCTGCTGGCAGAAAGGCTTGCTAGGGCTAGTTGTAAGTTTCTGTGCCATATCTCAGCTCTTAGTTGAAGCATTAGGTTAATTTCTGACCCTTCATATAATGTTACTTATGGTTTCATTTCAGGGGTATAATGAGTGAAACCAGAACTTAAATCTCAATTAACTTTCTAAGACAGCATATGACATTATTATGACAATACTGAATCTAATCTGGAAGTGTCCTAAGTAGAAGCATTTTGAATGTCAGATTGTTTTAAAACAGTTATAAATCCACCAGTTATTCTTGTACTTGACTTACATGTAATATTTGCATTGCTTCTTCTTTTCTGGCCACTAAGTAAAGCTGTCTACTAACAGTAACATCTGAATTAGTTTGCTTAAGGAGATGAGCTAGAACTTTAAGGCAGTAGTTAGGCTTCTCTGCTTTTGTTAGAAATCCAACAGGACTTGCTTTCATTATCCTTGCTTAAGGATATCCTGTAACTCCTCTGCAGAAATAAATCTGCTTGTAAAGGAAAATCTGGACATCATGTTTCTCTCATGTAGTTGCTTTTAACTTTGCCTGATTTTGGTTAAATTAATCAAAATGCCTTCCCTTTGAAATCTCTGTGCTACATAATGCAAGCTAGAATTGTGTTTCTTAGCCATATGTTGGCTATATTAGACCTGAGTGATGACTAATTAATTCTGTGCGCTGATACCGATCTTCTCTACCACCTGTGAAACATACAGTGTTGAATATTTATTGTTGTAAATTGCTAAGAAATCAGATGCTTTGATTTGGGGGTTATAATAGAGAAAACAGGACTTTTAGTGACTCTTCTTCATGTATTTATGTGCTACTTATGATTAGGATTCATATTAAGGTCCCATTATAATTGGCTTCTCTGGATTTTTGCACAGAGGTCGGATAGTTTTGGTCCTTTTGCAAAGGAATGAGGGAGGAAAGCACCATACCCTCCTCCTTGCATACCTGCCTGAAGGCCAAGGACACAGCAACCTTGATAGTGTTACGCTGACATCTCATTCCAATATGCCAACAAAGGAGTTCTTGAAAACCAACTCTAATTTCTAGAAGTTAGTGGAAATTTTTGAAGACAGAAAGTAGCCTTCCCTCACCCTTTCCCTCCTTTGGTTTGATTTTCTCTCTGACTCAGCTGACAGCAATGCTTTGCATGAGAGCCAAGGAACAGGACAGCGGGAGAGGGAAAGTGGAATCCCGTGTCTTTGTGTCAGAGCAATTTGTTGCAGCACGATGCTTGCAGGATTCACCCTTCACAGCAGATGTGAATGGTGGAGGAGATCTGAATCATAAACCTGCGATCAGGCTGTGCATTCTGTACCAGTGGCTCCTGGGAACAAGGGTGGAACAGGTTGTGCTCAGCTTGTGTTCATGGCTGACCAGCCTCCCAGGCAATTCAGGTTACAGCAACCAGAACACATCAAATAGAGGTCAAGTGCAAGCTTTGTTAGAGCAGTTCTTGTTTTGCAGAAACCTCTTGCTAAACATTGAAATCAAGAACTTTCTGCTAAGAGCACATTTTTTCCTGCCAGTGTGCATAATGGAACCGCTCTGCTGTTATGAAATAGCCTGATGGAGTTACAGAGGAAATGGCAACTGAATGCTTTTTGCAGGTCAAACAGGAAAATACCAGGAATCAATAAAATCCAGTGCAGATGCAGTTGACAAATTTGTAAGTTTTAAGGCTAATTCATCCCACTACTATTTGTAATAACTAAACAGTTTTGTCAAATTTTTAAAGAGATTCTTTACTCACTGTGAGTCACATTACTTCTGAGATGTCTAAAATCATTAGGAGCAGAAATGTATTTTGCTGCTCACAGGTTTAGACTACAGCAATCTAGATAACCGGGATGTTCTTTATTCACTCCATCAAAATAGAAGAAACATTTTAAATTCTTTTTATTTGAAGTAGTCCTTTATGATATACTCCCTATAGGATTCACAGTTTTTTGTCTATTAAATCAAGAGGTGAGAACAAAGCATTTACCATTATGCTGACTTAAAACTGTCTTTTGGCTTCAGACCCATCTCTAGTTCCTGCTGAATTGCACAGAACAAGGCATAACCGCAAAGAAAACGTGTTTCCCAACATCACCATGCCTTCAGGTGTCAGAATAACACTCTGTGACTCTTGCATATAATACTTGTCTCTCGGCTTCGAGTTAATAACAATAAACTCCCCTTCTAATTTTGAAATAACAGAAGGCTCACTTTTATCTACTGATTAGTTAGAAGTAAGGAAGAGACTTTGATATCCTCCCTTCAGAATTGTTGTAATGCTTTCGCTTAAGCCTCCTGATCCGATTTGTAGGGGTTCAGTTGATGAAGGATTAAAATTTTCTCATAACCAAAAAGCAGTTCTCTGCTGTTAGCTCCTTCCGAGATTTTTCTCTTATCTCCAAGGTCAGGTGGAGACATCAAGGGACTGGGAATATGCTTTGTCTGTGAGATAGCTCCAGAGGACCTTGCAATGTTCTCCCACATACCAACTCTATTTATTTCTTCTTAATTTAAGCAATGTGCTCAGGCTTAGAAGAAAACCACACATGAGTAGCCTCCAGCTGTTTTAAAGCTGATTGCACTTACCTACTTTTCAGACTGTTTTAGACATCTTTCTTTTGTTAGTTTTAACAACTAGTATTTTCATAAGGTGCCACTGCTTCAGGGCAGCTTTCTCTTCCTGTCATGGCTGCTTTAGGTTTTTATCCCTAGTGGACTACTTACACGATCCACTTTCTGTTTTCCATAAGATATTAAGGAGGATTTCCTCTACGGATTACATCTTTGTCACTCTGTTAATTTCATTACACTGGGTGTTAAGGAAACATTTCCTTTTTACAGTCAATAAGTGTGTGAAAGTAAGTTTTTTGGGAACCTTTTGGTGCACAGCAGACTGGCATCCCTCCATTAGCCCCTAAGGAAATCATGCTGTGCATTCTGTCATGTCTGGGTTGTGCTTTTTATTAAAATTTGAATGATCCTTCATCATCATGTCGTAGATAAAGAAAAAAAAAAAACAACTCTTCAGGTCTGGAATAGTGCTCTCAATAATACGTGATTGTTTTTGAGCATGAGCTTATTATTACTGCTACATTTAGAATATATACAGAACATATATAGAAATATAATAGGGTGTTTATCTCCACTGAATGTTAAATGGTCAGTGGAGGAATCCACAGATGCTGGGGTTTGTCTTTTAGCATCTTGCTCCCCAAAACACTTCACAATGACCCCATCCTTACTATTCCCACAAACACACCCATGTGGACAAATTCTATATAGTCATCTCCTCATTCTGGTGATAAAATCACCCAAAAGAAGCATCCTGTAGCCCCACTGTGGCCCCCTCTAATATAGGAAGAAGACATTTGATGAAGAAAAGAGCACTTGGGCAGTATGAATCTCTGAGCACGTGTTCTTCATGTCTCCAGGTTGCTGCTGAACCCCAAAGGAGCTGTAAGTCCATGTAACTACCTTCACTTTTACAGTATGACTGAATTAGGCACAGAAATGTGGATAAAAGAGTTATTAAACAGAAAAATCGGAACAGTAAGTCTTAGAGGCACACAACTTTCAAAACTGCTTGGAGAGCAGAGCAGACTCTTTGCAAAGATCTATTACCACACACAGTACCATTTAGTTAAGTCAAAACACATGCATTCTAATCGAGTACGATGGTCTTCACATATGATTTATAACTGTAAAAAAGGTATGTTTCAATTGAAAAAAAAAAAAAAAAAAAAAGATGATCTCTTCCTTTTCTCTAACAGTGTTTACAACTGGCAGTGAAGTGCCTTGCTGTGGAAAATATGGTCCCTAACTAGATAAAGAATTCCAACAGAACTATGTATATTCTGCACTTTTGTGTGCATGATAACAATTAGGGGACACATGCAATTAAGTTGACTTAATCTGAGAAATAAAAGTCTAACCTTTATGCTCATTGCCCCAGTGTAACAGAGCGTCTAAGCTGCCTGACAAGTCAGTGAGGCTATGGTGAGAGACATGATTTGGAATCCTTCAGGATCAGAATGCTTATCTGTCTGAGTCTGAGGGAGACGCCTCCAGGCTACAGCAGGTGTTACAAAGGGAAAAGTTTGACACAAATTGTTTTATTTGTCTGCTCAGACAAATGAGAAATAAATAGGAAGAAGCTATGATTTCTTTACTGACTGCAGGTAAATCAGAACTGCATACTGTAGGAGAAGCTTAAATGAGCAGCAGTGGGAGTGTGAATGAATGGTGTGCTCTCTGTTCTGCTAGGATGCATGTCACCAGCATGATATACCAATCTTCCATTCCCTAACCATGCTTTCCTGGAGGGTCTTCAGAACTCTCTCACTGAGCCCATAAATACACCTCCTAGGAGGGGAACGTCCCCAGAGTGCCCATGACACCATCAGAACACCTGATACTGGCACTCCATGCCTTCTTTGCTGAGCCTCTTTATATTCTCACCTCTGCCCAGCAAGATGCAGGAGTAAGGGCTGCCAAGGGCTGTGCACCTGCGTGCTCCCCTTGTGACCACATTGTGTTATGGATGCCAACAAAGAGAAATCACAGACAGTGCAGAGTAGCTGATAATTGCATTAACCAGGACTGGTTTGACTGCGCTTTGATTGTGTACTGAACACACTTAGACAGATCTTCATTAATTTAGGGGCTGAAGAGAGGCTGTAGCTCTATGCATAATATTCAGAGGTCCCTCCCACATGCAAACACGTCTTTTGAAAAGCCAAACCTTGATCTTGTTTGAGGTACATGAGAAAATTTAACTGTAGTAAATCCATTGAACCTGAATTTATTTGTGGAAAGAATATATTACAGGTCTTCCAATAGAGCTAGTCTGCTGTTTATTATCTTGTGTGCTGTCACATTAGACAGAAAAACACAATATGGTATACTTCCTTTTGTTCCAAAGGAAGTGACAGTTGTTACTCTTTCCAGCAAATCTAATTGCATCAAGTATTTGTCACACAATACTCACAATTAAGGTTTCCAAAAGAACTGCTAAACTATAAGACAGAGGGGAGCTGTTATTCACAGATGTTGGATTAAATCTAATTTGTGAGTGTAGCAGGAGCTACTTATACATGGGTGCTTAAAGCACATTTCATCTTGCTAATTGTTCCTTCCTCCTACATTCTGAAAGAATACTTGAACCACCCAAGGATATTTAAATACCCTGAGTTTTTTGTTGGAATGTTTGTAGAGAAGAGAGAGAGAAAGGAGAGCACAGGCAGATGACTAAGGATGGTACAAGGTGTGAAAAAACATAGGGCTACTACCAAGAGAAGGGAGATCAGCTGAGTCATCAGAAGAACAGGGTTTCAAATATTCATTTTTACACAAATGCAATTGTGGTAGAATAGGTCCTTTATTCCAAGAGGGAAGGCAAAAAGTGAGATGGAGGAAAGGCTCCACTGCCTTCAGGTGAAGTTGAAGAGACATCTATCACGTTAGCACAGTGTAGAAATAAATAGGTTGGAAACTGCTTGACTCTATGCTATGGATGGATGGAAAATTTGCTGAAAACTGAGTCATAGTGCTTTATGGGACATGAGAGGCCAAAAGGTTTACACTGCATCATGTAAAACAACCTCCTTTCTATGTTGTAGGCATGCTTGACTCCTTGTTACTTTTGTGTGTCTTTTGGTTTCAGAGCTCGCTGTAGGTTGTCACTGTGCTAGTCGCTGCACGTTCAGCATTTTGCAAGCAACTTCCAGCTGCAGGGAATTGAACAATGCTACCAGGAGCAGCCCACAGCACTGGAGATGCTGCTGCCCTGTTGCCTTCTCCAAGTTGTGCTCAAAAATCCTGTAAGATCTTCAGCTCCCTCCAGCTCCTGCAGATCTGAGCAAGACTGGATCAAAGAAGGAAAAGGTACCCCGTTTTTCAAGGTAAGGTCTTGTATTCATATGGGAAAAAAAGATGTAGTCCAACATGAAAATGTACCTTTTTAAAATCTTCCTCAGTCTTCAAGGGAAGGAGCTGGAATTTCACTTGATTAATTTTTCCCCACTTAGTGTTCTCAGGAAGGTCACCAGCTGAGGAATCAGCAAAACTCTTTTCCAATTTTGTTTTCAACCCTCATCTTTTGGCAGCTAACTTTGCATCTCCCAGATCCCAGCCACACCCACTTTCCAAACACACCACCTCCTTCTCACCCATACTCTTCCCATACATGAGGTTCCCCCAACTGATGTTTATTCAGCTCAGAGAAGAGCAGTTTTATCTAACTTAGATACAAGTCTTTAGTTATTAACATGCAAATCTTAACACGTGCTCCCACCAAGAGGATCTGGTACCATCATCCTTTCAGATCATGCAGCAAAGCACTTCTGTGACTTCTTTCAAAAGATTCTTTTTTTCTTGAACTATCCCTTCAATACTCTTCGTCTTATCTAGGTGAGAAAAAGCCACATCTGCTCACATCTCTTTCCAGATCTAACAGCCTTGGCAATCCTAAGGCATACTTCCTGACTGCATTGCTGCAACCAGTGTTACACACACATAATTGCACAATGTAGCCAGCTCATTTTCCCCCAGGATGTCTTTGATTTCCAGGGCCAAGTCTTCTGGGAACAACCATACAGCCACAGGCAAGCTGTGCCTCCGAACCTGTGCTGTCCCACATAGATAACCTGC
The DNA here is from genome assembly GCF_987193195.1 of Phasianus colchicus. Classification (NCBI taxonomy): domain Eukaryota; kingdom Metazoa; phylum Chordata; class Aves; order Galliformes; family Phasianidae; genus Phasianus; species Phasianus colchicus. Next base: position 36,221,000 of record NC_143476.1, on the reverse strand, counting down.
TCCTTATCTCAACCCCTCTGTGCCCCAAGTTGTCAAGCCTGGTAAGAAAGGAATCTACCTTCATGTTTTTCATGGCCCTGAGATTCCAGAGCACATAAGTGAATGCAACATTTTCTGTATTATTACTAGAATTCAACAGGGATGGAACCTTTACAGTACAAATAATTTTGCATGAGCACAGGCTTTGAAGACTATAAACTATTTGACCATTACATGTGTTAGAATATAAATTCTAAGTCTTGAAAGAATTTCTACATAGTTACGAGAGTAAAATGCCCTAAATTTTGAGCAGCTCTGTTCGTAACACTGAGAGGTTGATACATCTGGCTTTGCACATGCTCTTAAACCAGGAGTATGTGTGCTCTTGTCCATTTAGAGAGCATTTGTGCTTTTTCTCATGAGTTTCCATACTTTCCAGACTAAAGGAGGACGGTGATGTGTCTGATACTCGTTTATACAGTTCTCGTTTAAATCTTCTGGTGCTACATGCAGGTGCTGTGGGAGGGATTACCTTGTTTGTGGCACTCTGGGATGAGGGTGTGTTTGTGTGCACATGTGTGTAGCCTAATTCTGTGAAACACAGAGGTACAAGAACTAGTGTGGGTAATAAGCCCAGGAAAGCAAAAAAAAAAAAAAAAAAGACACATCACCAAGGCTATGTGGTACCCTGCTAAACCATCCACAGTGTTTTATGTCAGCACAGGAATCTCTGCAGGGCATTTGTATCTCAGAAACACATCTGCAAGGTGACATTTGCTCCTCCCAGACTTCTTATGGGATATGCATGCAAGCAAATGTGTAGAAGAAAACCCACTTCAGATGTGTTGCATTGCTCTGAAGAAGTGTAAGAAAAGAAAACACCAGTAACATAAAGGAAGTATTCTCAAGAAGGAATTGTTTAATCACAAACACCTTCCAGTCTTTATCAAACTAATTTGTTCTTCTCTAACAAACTAATATTTTATCCACAGTTATTATATTTCATCAAAAAAAAAAAAAACAGTAGATGATCATTTTAAAATGTAGCACTGCTATTATAAAAGAAAGGCTGGATGTTCTGCTGGTACAGCTTCCCCCTCACAGTTTAGCATTAAACTGTGTCAGCATCTTCTCTAGCTTTATTGCCAGGGCCATGTTACCTTTAATCCTTAATTTTCCTGACATGAAGGCCATGGTTGGCTTTAGTTTACCTAAAAAGAAGATACAGAATCATCAGGAAAAGGAAAGGAACTGGAGACAAAAAACTTTGATATCATATAGTAGTATCTAGTAGTTACTTCACTACCAAGTTCTACTGTAAAAGCAGCACACACTTATAAAAAAATAGAGATGTGCAGAAAAGAAGTTCAACAGATAGGCTGGATGCTTTCTGAAGCTACACTCTGAAAATTTCAGAGCTACTGAACAAAGCAGTAGAAATTTTTATTATAAAATCATAGACTCACTGAATGACTTATGTTGGAAGGGAACTTAAAGGCCATCCACTTCCAATCGCAGCTAATCCAATTCCAAGACCACAAAGAGAGATGAACCTGTCTGCTCATCCATCAGCAGGATGTTTCCTGCCACCAACAGCTGCCTCTGTTTTGCCGAATGCATTTGTTACTCACCAGTGAACATCTTCACAAAGTCACCGCTCGACATGCTCATCACAACATCAGCTACTGCAGGAGGCTTCCCAAACCCAGCGCTCCCGCTGCTAGTTTTCAGGTCAAGGTACCAAGTGCCTCCTTCATCACCTGGGCAGAACAGGGAGAACCTGTGGCAGCACCGCAAGGACTGATGTGCCCCACCCTTTGCTATCCCAGCCAGCTTTCCTCTCCTATCTTCGTGCTAGACACACTGGAGGTACTGTGCCAGAAGCTGCCACTTGCCCCACACTTTCTGTGCAGACAAGATCAGCCCCAGCAGATGCCCCACAGTGCCATGTGTCAGGGGACAAGCCCAAGGCAGCAGCTGCTGGCAAAGCTGGAGACAGCGAGGGCTTGGAACAGAACTTCCATGTTGACCCTGTGCAGCACGGCCAGCAGTGTGACACAGCAAAAACATAACACTAGGAAAACACACCACAGACCTCAAAAGAGCAGTACATGCTGCTGGCACAGAAAGCATCTCCCTGTGACAAGAGCAGCACAGTAAATCCTGCATGTGCTGAAGTTGGCCCTGAAAAGCAGCATCTTACAGAGCATACCCAAGGATGTCCTGTTCCTAGACCAGCTTTGAAAGATGAGCATTTACATGTGAAAACCCAGATTGCCTCTTGCTAGAAAACCAAGCATTTGAGGATTTTACAAGAGATGGTTTTACCTGACAATTCAAACTGAAAGATGCCCTGGGTGGATTTCACCATTTCCTTATTGAGTTCTCCCTGAATAACTCTGAATGTTTCTGCAACAGGCCCAGCTGAAGCAGATTCTGTATTAACCTTGGGTCCATCTGTTGCCTGTGAAGCACCTACAAGAGACAGATGATTTTTCTCTGTAAAATACCAAAACACTGTTGTTTTAATATGTGAAGAAGTATAAATGCAGCATTGCTGACCACTGCCAATTTTCTAAGATTTTAACTTCTTAGTTCTTGGGGAAAAGTGAAGATTTTGTTATTTTACTATTAATAATAATAAAGGAAGTTTTCAGTAACTGGAACTGGAACTGGTATACAGCACTGAAGAATTCTGTAATTTGTTTCATTTCTTTAAGACATTTGACTATGTCAAAATATTAAAAATGAAACCACAGGAAAAGTTTAATTCTGACTACTCACAGTTTCTTCATAATTTACTCAACAGACTCCTGACAGCATAAACAAAACTATCAGTGCCTTAGTAATGTAACTTTCATCTTGAAATGCTTCACTTGTGTATCTTTGTAAGAATATTTTCAGAATATATTTTCAGCAATTCTTCTGCAAAAGCTTCTAAGCTGTAAATCAATTTACGACTTTAATCAGCAACTTTCTACATTGCAGTGAATGTGTTCATTTAACATTAAGAAAGAACATTTGCAATTTACAAGGCACATAAAGCTTAGCAACCTCTAAAAGTCTTGTAGAATGTCAGTTAGGTGTCTTATGTATCAGGAAATGATTAGGACTACTCTGTGAACTGCTACTAAATAACCTGTGCTGGATGTCCGGGCAGTTAGCAGCATCAGTTCCTGACAGAAAAGTTCAAGAGCACACTCACAAACAGTATTTTCAAGGGAAATGGACTCTATACAAACGTAGCCTCTTTATTCCCTTTCCTGTATTTGTTTTGGTGCTCCTATAAAACCTATTCAGTATTCCTATTTGCCCTCCAACTAAACACATTACTATTCTGAAAAAGTGAAACTGATGCTTGTGTAAAAAACTTCTCTACTTCATCTTCTAGACATTCATGACATGTATGACTGTGAGAACTTCATGTAGAAAGAGAGGCTCTGTCAAGTTCTAAATGCTGCAAGACAGATGTAACACTCCTGCAAAATACGCTGATTGCTTTTAAATTTTTTTCCGTTTTTTTTATATTTACTCATAATCTTCATACTACTTAATTCTGGTGGTAAAAAAAAAAAAGATTGTTCAAAATAAGGCACTGATTATAAACCATAAAAGTTGCAGACACTACAGTCACTTCCATAAATCAAACATCCCAAATACAAAAAGAGATTTTGCCAAATAGCTTGAATGTAATCCAAATGCTTGGGAGAAAAGAAAAATAAATAAACTGAAATAGAGCAGAAATTCATTATCATCACAAATAATCAACTTGTACATGCAGAGTAGGGCAATACCATGGCTTTCTGATTTTGTGGCTGTCATATCAGTTTCAGCATCCAAGAAGAAGTCAGGAATCAGGGGGTGACCTAAAGGGGAGTTGAACAATAACAGTAAGCCCAAGTAAAGGTGAACTGCACAAACAGCAATCCATTCTGAAGAAAACAGCACCCCAGTTTACAAGTAAATGAATTACAGGTTGAAAGAAGACATAGCATGAGATGACATGTTTAGGATCTGGTACATTTAAAATCAGACCTAGAAGCCTCTTACAAATGCAGTGAGAAACATTTGAAGATGAAGATACGCTATCTCGCTATTCGGTAAGTAGTAATACAAGTCTATTTACTTTTTGTTAATGATTTTTTTTTTAATTTTATGGACATTGATGATTAGAGCCTCAGTGGACTATTATGTGTTTTCCCATATAGTTTTCCCATTCATTTTCTCAAACTTGAGACAAAGCATCTTTTCACTGACTCACTTACGATGCCAAGGGAATGGAATATTCACATTTCCCATACAGGCTTCCTTCCTTCCCAAACTTCTCCTTTTAAAGATCTCTTTTACCTGGTGCAATTGCATAGACATCAAAATCCGTAACGCCTTCTTCTCTCAGTAGGACTTCATCAATAATGAAGTTTCCAGTGAAACTTTTTGGTTTTGTTAAAATGCAATATGCAGCATCTGCAATTATGTCAGTTTTTCTGCACTGCTTCTCTATTCCGGATCCTCCCAGCATATCCATAGCAGCTGTATGTATGGCTGGAAAATTTGGAGGACAGGAAAATCAAGTTTAATGCTGATGACATGAAATTCTTATGTCTTTGGCAACTGGCAACAAAACTTATTTTCCTCTCACATGAAAGTTTATCATAAGACAAAACTGTCTTATGAGGAATCTTACTGGGCCATCACATTTCAGCAGACTGAAGAAAGGCAAATATGTTTCCTGTATTTTATAAGACGAAAAACATCTAGCTGTATGTACACATACCTTTGATAAACCTCAGTTTCTTTTTTTCAAATCAGCTGATCAGTTATTGCGGAGCTAAAATTAAGTATTGAGATTTTCAGTATGGTAATTGCTGCAGAAAATATTTTAGTTACTGATGCACATTCACTTTGACAAAGATAGTTGTCCTGTTAGTTTTTCATGTCCTGAATAAAGCCAGAGGAAGTCTTTGTGTGGAAAGTATTGATAGAAGGGTTAAATAATATGAATGTTATAAGGAGTTCTTCCCATTATTCATCTTTTGGTTCCTTAATACTTTTCAATTAAAAGAATCTTTACACTTGGAGAACTGTTTGCTGGTTGAGCATTCTTTGCTGGTTGATGGTATTTCTATTGGTTCATCCAACTCTTTGAAACATGAAAATATGTTTCAAAGAGTTGGATGAACCAATAGAACCATACCAGCACAGTAGTAATCTCCAGCATTGAAGCTAATCACAATATATATGACTTTCTTTAAATTAGAAACTTAATTGTATTGTAGATATTATGAAAGTCATCTCTCTCTCACTCTCTAAAGTAGTTAACTTTCTTAGTTTTGGCAGATAAAACCTTTCAAAGCAACATTTTTCTTTCTAGACTGTTTGCACATCACAAACTTTTATACTTCAGGTCACATGAACAGTTTTCATCAAGGAAACACTGATATACACAATTTTGAGAGCTCACTTAAATGCTTCTAATGCTCTCAAGACACTTGTCTCTTTGCTCAGCAGCTGACCAAACCTTGAACAGCAGCCCTGATCCTCACCCATGGACAATAAACTGGAGCTAGTACAAGATGGACACAAGTTATTTTTCTACTATAGAGCTCTTTAATGTGCTGTGACTTGCAAGAAGTGTTAGATGGTTGTGTGAAAAAGCACTTGCTGGCCCACTGAGCCAAAACTTCAAGGAATGGGATTTTTTAATTGTTTTTTACATCTACAGAGGTATATATTTTGTCAGTTTCATCTACTCTCCGGCAATCTAACTAGCTGAGGATTCCAAATGGTACTGGACATTTAATACCTACAAATAAAAGTATGTTAGTACTCAGCAATTCTGTGTAACCAAGGCTTGAGTCATGTTGAAAGGAGCAATGGCAAGACAGGTCAAGAAAGAGCAGAATGCACTCAGGCTGAAGGTAAGTTTGAATGAAAGTGGCAAGGCTATAGTGAAAACTAGGAAAGAAAGCCAATACCCCCACAACATCTTTGATCACAAAAAAATATGCAGAACTGCTCAGTTTCCTGAATCAGTCCCAGCAGTTATTCAGAGCTAAATAAAACACCTGTATAAGACAAAATACAAAAATTCATAATAATCACCTGTTTTAGGCCATAAAGCATTGACAGCAACTTCTCCTTTAAATTCTTCTGCCATTCCCAAGACACACATGGACATGCCATATTTAGAAATTGTGTAGGCTACAAAAAGTACACAAAAATCCTACATTTAGTAAGATACAGATTTAGAGTCTATGCACAGAATTTTACTTTTGAAGGATATAAGTTATGGAAAATCAACTTTCTGTGATCAAAGCAGTATCTTCCTACAGTACTGAAACTCTCCCAACTCCCCCCATCCCCAGCAGATAAGATCTGTAGTTCTTATGTCTACATTTTTTGACAAATGGAAACAATGATTGAACCTTAACTGCATGGTGTTTTTCTTCTCTTTTTCTCAGAGACCCTTTACACCACTATTTAATAAGAGAGGAAAAAAAAAAAAGAGAAAAGGAAAAAAGCACGTTGTAAATTTTTTTTGTCTATTTTGAGAAGGGAATCTTCTGTGGAAGGAACATGGACTTGCAAGAGGAATTTAAACGTGTTACAAGTGTTGAAATTTAAAAGGTAGTCTACAGGTTTAAAATGAGCAACATATGTTCTAGCCTAAAGACACAACTGGAGTCTCCTTCACTCCTCAAAGATAATTTCTGTTTAAAAAGACAGCACTGAGCATTATAGCTATCAAGTCAAATGCAGAAGCACAGAGAAAAAAGATTTTGCTTTTCTATCTCTATTGGAAATAGAAAACACTGTGTAGTCTTAAGAAATCCTATGAAAAATTTGTAACTCTTAGCTGTAAAACGTTCTTGAAAACATAAAGGATATATCAGGGCATGAGATTTGCACTGTGTTTTACCAGAAAACAATTTCCTTCAAGTAAGGTGCAAAACACCCTGAGGAACCTGTCAATCTCTAGTGATCACTAAAAACACAGCATCTGGAATTCTTGGCTGGCATTCCTTCACTTTTCATTAGTTATTCATACATTTCTCAACACATAACAAAAAAGGCAGTGGATGCTACTTACCACAGTGACTTTTGAACCACGTGGGTTTCATATTCAAAGGTGGGCTGAGGTTCAGGATATGGGGGTTCTTACTCTTCCGTAAGTGGGGAAGGCACGCTTTAGACCTGGAAGAGAGGAATCAGGCAAGACAGTCATCTCTTATTTTACAGAACACTTACCATTACAGCAGAGCAATAGTTTCACTTTCACGGAGGTCCAATGATAAGCTAAAACCCTTCCCTTGTAATCAAATATTTAACTGATGAAAAGAACAGAAAAAAATATCTCCTATCTCACTTATCTCGAGAATAGCATTCGTGTCTAATAGCTGGGCTGCATACTCCAAGCAATGCAGCAACCTCTACTAAAGCAGATTTTCCAGATGCTCAGAAGTAATAGTCTCCTTGTAATAGTTCTGGAAGGGCAATAAACCATGATGTGGTAACAAGCCAAATTACCATTGCAGAGTATCATCTAGTCCCATATTTATTGTGTTCTGATCACACGTTTATTTCATTTTTAAAATCACATTTAAGAAATAATATGGTATAGTGAAAAGCTATGATGACTATTCAAGAAAAACTTGAAACCTATGCTCTAGAAACTGGAAGTCACATATTTAATTCAACTTGGAATTTATGTGAATCTGTAAAGTATAATTGCCACTTCTACAACTGTGGTGCACATTTTCATGGGCTATCTAACAGAATTTATACCAAGTATGTTAGGGAGAGCAGCACTGCCATGGTCTACACTAACTGCCTGCTACTCATGTATTTAATCTGGATACATGCATACTGTCAGCCACAGAGAAAACGCTCTTAACTGTAAAATCATTAAAGTAGATGCTGTCTTTTACCACCCGCTTAAACAAGCTGGGGTTTCAACTCTTTCCAGTGACAGTGTTTGAGACTCACTAACAGATTTCTTACTGCACAGGAATCAAAAAGACTTCAACAGATATACTCTGTCAGATGGGAAATTCTCCCTGCCTTCTCCACAGACAAAAAAGCCACACTATATACATACATGTATTTAGTTATTACTTTCTGCACCAATATCTCAGATAAGCTGAGATAGCATTAAACATTTTGTTAAAATGGCTTTAGTTCGCTGTCTCAGCACTTACGTGAGGTAGGTTCCTCGTACATTGACATCCATCATAAGATTGACCTTCTTGGTTTCTGTTTCCAAAGTGCCAGTCAAAGAGATGGCGCTTGCATTGTTCACCAAAATATCAATCCCTGGTTTTAAAATAAGTCACCTCACATTAGCAGTGAAATAAACAAACAAACAAACAAACAAAAACAGGAGTAAAGCAGGTTAGGGTGTTCTTTCCTCTTCTTCTTTGAATAATCTGCTTGGTGGCCTGTCCCCGGCCCTCAGCATACCTCCAAATGTCTTCACAGCTTTCTCCACGGCGCTAATAATTTGCTCTTCTTGCCTCACATTGACGACGCATGGCAATGCCCTTCCTCCAGCTGCTTCGACTGTGTGATTAGAAAATTACACACAGAGTTTGTCTCAGACTGCACAAACTGACTACTGAAAATCTCACATTCAGTGAACACGTTAAAAATTACACCTTTCAAAGTGTGACCCTTTCACATACTGCATAATAAATAGGGATGCCATGACAAAATCCTGACACTGAGAACGTGCATAACTCACCGCACATTTTAATTAACATGGCATTTTTACATTTATGCAATGTGTATTCATTACCATCAAACTTTAATACCTCACAGAATTCCTGCGAGAGAAGAGAAGCACTTGGGCTTATTATTATAAAGCTGAATGGGAGCTAGGAGAGTCTAAGCAGTTTCCCACTCATACAAGAGAATTAAGAGAGGACATGCACACACCCCACCATCTGAAGCCCACCCTGATTACAACTTACTCTCTTCTGCAGCTGTGTAGATAGTTCCAGGAAGTTTAGGATGGGGCTCTGCTGTCTTGGCAGCGATCACAATGTTTGCACCATCCCTGGCAGCCTTCAGTGCAATGGCTTTGCCAATTCCCCGGCTCGCGCCAGTGATGAAGAGCGTGCAGCCTGCTAGTTTCCTGAAGATGAGTGGGAGGTAGAGGGAAAACAAGAGGGGGAACAAAGCAAAATCTGGAATTCAGTGACTTCTTGCATTCTTCAGGACAAAAACAATCAGTGCAGTCTTCTCAACATTCAACTGCCTTCAACATTTTACAAAGAAAACAGACCCATAATACAGAATAAATGGATAAAGCTGTAGCAAAGCCTTTCACCACTACTGAACATATGATGACTTCCTTTATCAATACAAGGAAACGGGAAGATTGTACAGGTCTCCCAATTGCATTTTTCCCTTTTTGTACAATAATCCAAGACTGCCCCCAACAGAACTGTTGCATTCTCCAAAAACAGAAAAGGTGTTACTTCTAAAAACAACAAAACCAACCAATTCTAATGTTTTGACACTCACCGCAGCTCTCTGTTTCTTTCAGCCCTCTGAACACAGAGGACAGGTGGCTCAATGCACTATAAAGGCAAAGTCCGGAATCACCATGCCAGTGTGGGGTGCCAAAGACAAGAGCCAAAAATCAGATTTTCAGAAATGATCATGATTTCTCTTAAGGCTTTTACAGTAAATTCAGTTTCCCAGTAACTGCATTTAATCCAATAATTCCCCACAAATCTGTCCAACTGAACCTTCTGGAGAAACTAACAAATTCTAGAGCACCAGAAAGACATTTTTCTTACACACAAAATGCCATGGAATTTTTGAAGAGCAAAAAAAGTCTATACTACAGCATATTTCACAGTAAAGCCCTACAAACCATGGGCTTTCCAAATGAAGGAATCTAGGCTTTGATGCTCTGCATCAAGCCCATGCTGCTTTCCATAACTGAATGAAAAAAACAAGAGGTCCAAGACAGCAATCCCACTAAAGAATCCCTATAAGCCACATGCTGCAGCAACTTTGAGGTTTTTCAGAAAGCAAATTTGATACAGCTTCCTTTCCAGTTTGGGCTACACTCAATGTAATCAGTGTTTCTCTGGCTCTTCTTTTTCACCCTCCAGTCTGAAAACTTCCGTCTAAAACAGCCTGCAGAAGGGCATTTGCTTTCAGAGGGCAAAAAAATGAAACAAGGCAGGAAGGGGTAGGAATATTCCTCTACATTGGCATTCTATGTCATCAGCAATTCCTGGAAGCCAACAAAGCCCTGCAGGAGCCAATTAAATGTGGAGGTTGGTGGCCCTGCCTGTGGTGGGGGGTACTGGAAATTCATGATTCTTAAGGTCCCTTTCAATCCGGGCCATTCTGTGATGCTGTGAATTCAAGCCACTGCCTTCTGCAGAATTGGGTCCTAGAGTGCAGGTGAACCAGCAGGCTGACACAGCTGCACAGCTAACTCGTGACTAAGTCCCCATGTACAAAGCTGTCACACAGGGAGTGGAAGCACCAGTGAGCTACAAAGAAGGATCTGAGAATACTGCTTGAGTACGTCAGCGTGGTGTGAGGAAAACCAAAGTTCACCTGCAGCTGAGACTTGTAATGAAAGTCAGTCGTAACTTGTTTATCTGCTGTTACATGGGTAAGAAGATGGTGAACAAGGAGAAGGCATTGCTGAGTGGTGTGGGTGATTCAGTGAGAACAGACACTGGTAGTGCCTAAGGTGCTAGGTGCCTTGGTCTTCACCAGCACTTCCTTGCTTAGGAACACAATTTACCAGGACAAGAAAAATTCGCCATAGATGAGAGGTAATCATGGTCTTTTCCAACCTTCTCAATTCTATCTAGTCCAACTGTCAACCCATCCCTGAACATCACCAGGGATGGTGACTCCACGCTTCCCTGGGCAGATGTTCCAATGCATCATCATTCTCAAGAGAAGAAATTTTACACAATATCAAACATGAGTTGAACTAGAAGCTTCTTGAGAGGACACAGCCAGACATTCCATAGATCAGGCTGTAGCAGCCATGCTCATGCCCTTGCAAGGCCCCTCTCTTCATACCTGACAAGCCATAGGAATCACTGGAGTCCCCTGTCAACTAGGGGAAAGGGAATGGGTGACACATAGTCAAAGAAGCCAGAAAAAAATGCCCCCCCAATTCACTGATCTGCTAGCTCTTCAGCCTTCCCCAAGTTGGTGTGAAAATCATGGACCAGCTCCTCCCCTGAATATGTATTTATAATGACTGGAAACTGTCAGCATGGGCTTGCCGTAGGTAAAATCAGGTCAGTTGCACCTGATTACCTTCTGTGATAGAATGAGAGAATTTGCAGCCAAAGTAGAACAGTTGGTGCCATTTACATTAGTAAGGCTTTCATTGCCATCTCTCAAAATATTTTTGTATCCAAGTAAATATGTAACGGTCTGGGTGGCTGAACAGCCTGAGGGGTAAAAGAAAGGTTCAGGGGGTGGTGGGTAATAAAAAATACTTTGCCTGGAGACTACCATTAAGTGGAATCTGCCTCAGCACTGGTCCTGTTCAACATCTGGATCACAACCTAGAGGAGAATACAAAGTGCACTGGGGAGGTATGACGAATGGCTGATGTGCTTGAGGGCAGGGCTGCCATCCAGAGGAGCCTTGACAGATCAGATGAAAGTCAAAAGAAGCCTCATGACAGTCAGCAAGGACAGTCACGCAATTTTGAAGATGGAGTCCCTGCAATGATACAGGCTGGAGAAAGAATGGCCAGGGAGCTGCAAAGCTAAAAAAGCAATGGGGAACTTGGCAGAGAGCAAGCTGAGCGTAACTCAGCAGTATGCCCACCAGGAAAAGCCAGCAGTATCCGAGGATGCAAGAACCATAAAGAGCAGATGGAGGGAAGGGATTGTGCCCCTTCAGTCAGCATCTGTAAGACCAGACTTTGACCCTGTGTTCGAACTGTGGCCTCTCAATACGTTGATAAGTAGGAGTTGAGCAGAAGGAAGGAGAATTAGCCAAGGGCTGCAGCGCTTTCCCTGTGAGGACAGACTTAGGGACTGGGCTAGCTCAGCCTGGAGAATGCACACCTTTGGAGAAACCCAAGAGCAGCCCCTCAGGGGCTTTCTGGAGCTCCATCAGTCCTGCAGATTCTGTTTCCTACAAAAGCCCACACAAACTGTTCATCAACATCAGAGACTTAAAAGGGAAAATTCACCTTCATTTCATCCCCACTGAAACACTGAGCTGACTCAATACTCTCACGCTTTTATTGTGTTGGGATTTTCTTGTTTGCTTGCTTTTTAAACCTTCTTGCTTAGTTTTCCTGTAAGTATTTAATTTGTCCCCTTCTGTACAGTGTGAGAGTGCCAGCAAAGCCAGATGCATCAGCCTCTTCTCGTGTTTATTCACTGTCACTGAGAAAACTGCACAGAATGTGAAGCATTTTGCAAGACTTTCCTAAGGCACTCCACAGTGTAAGTTATTACAAAGTCGGTAGGAAGTTGTTTCAAGTTGCCAATATTGTGAAGGCTCCAATGGGCTGAATTCTGCTAACCAGACAGAATGCCACATTCACTTCCCAGCCCTGCGGTTTCAGGGTCGTTAAAATCCTGAAGTTGGGCTCCTTACTCAGCGGGCACGGCTGCAATCAGAGGAGCTCACAGGCTGCATCGAGGACGTTTTTTTGCACTTACACAGCATTTCATGACAACTACTTACAACCTACAAATAAGGACACCGTATGCCCTCGTTCATTAGCAGTGCCGGGCACGAGAGAAACGCTGCAAAAGCCACTCAGCGCAGATCCTACAGCTCACCACGGCCGCACTTTGCCCTCCGGACTCTCACACAGCCCGGCCCGTGAGCGCACAGCACCGAGCGGGGCTCCCGGCCCGGCCCCGCCGCCCAGCCGCTCCGAGGCCACCGCGCCCGGCTCCGCCTCGCCTCCCCCCGCCCAGAGCGGGCTGCGGAGCCCGCGGTTATCCCTCCGCCCGGCCCCGCTCGCCCCAGCGCGGCTCCGCCCCGGGACCCCGAGGCGCGGGAGGCGGTGGCTCGGAGCTCGCGGCCCCGCCGAAGGAGCGAAGGGAGGAGGAACGCCGAGGACGCCTTACCCAGTATTGGGCAGCATGGCGGCACGGCTCAGCGCGGCTGCCGGCTCGGCGCAGGACGCGCAGCCCGTCACTCCGCCCTCCGCGCAGCCGCGGCCCGGGGAGCCGGGCGGAGCCAAGCCGAGCGGGGGCACGGGGCGGACTGCCGCTGGGGGGGGCTGCGAGCACGACAGGAGCTGCGCGGGCCTTTCCTCGGAGCTGCGGCAGGAGGAGTTAAGGCGGCGAAGCGGCCGTAGCCGTGCCGGACGGCTGATGGAAGCGTCAAGAGCGGAGCCGTGGCGGCCTGCGCCGCGCTGCCACGCCACGCGCACGGCGTTCTTACCCTTCGACAGAGAGAAACTGCAGCTTTGCCCCGCGCTCTCGCCGCCGCTGAAGGAGCGAGACCGGAAGGACGCGACGAGCAGCCGAGACAATTTATTGCCGAGATATCTGATCTTCACAACTGGCGCTCTACCGGCCGCTCCCTGGGGAGCCCCTCCGCGCGGCTGCTGACACCCCCGCTCCCCCCCAGGGCGCCCACCGGTCGCCTCCATCACAGCCGCGGGCGCGCAGCCAGCAGCCTGCCGCCTCACGGCCGGAGCCGCGCGTCCGCTCCGCTCCTGACGCTTTCATCAGCCGCCAATGACAGGCCTGGGCGATTTGCTGATACCTCGGGGTCCCAGGGCAGCGGTGGGATGGGAGGGGCTGGGGTCAGGCGGAGGGACGCCTGTGGGCGGTGGGGCAGAGGCTGTGGCCATGCCCGATGGCTCCAGAGTGGCTCGGTGCCAGGTCTCTCCTGTACTGAGGAACTCTATATCTGGGCGCAGCGCTTCGGGTGAGGCCTCTCCAACACAGCAGAGGGGCTGGATCGCATCCCTTGCCCTGCTGGCCACACTTCTTATAACGCAGCCCAGGATACGGTTGACTTTGGGCTGTGAAGGCACATTGCTGGCTCATGTCCAGCCTTCCTTCCACCGCTGCCCCTGGTCTTTTTCAACAGAGCTGTGCTCTATCCTTTCATCCCCCACCTTGTCTCAGAACATGCCACAATACAGCTGATAAATCAGATTATAAATCACATGTAATTCCATGGGCTTTTCTGAACTCTCGTGATCTGCAAACAAGAAGAGTGCGAGAGTTTCTGTTGCTTTGTTCAGTAGCTAATGAAATGTTTGCCGTACATGTAGCGTCCAGCCAATCTGTTGGACTTTTTTTGTGTACATCTCTGATCTGTTTTTCTTAAATTGTACTGCTTTTACCGCAGAATTTTGTAGTCAGTAACTCAGTTTCTTTCTTCTGATTTGCATGGTTTCATCTCAGTCAAAAGCTGGTGCTTTTTCACTTGTTAAAATGTACAATTTATTGAGCAGTGCTGAGTTCTGGCAGTGTTTTGGATCTGTGATTTCCACATTTATTGCTATTCAAATCATTTCTCAGTTCCCTTCAGCAAAACTTTGGAACAGAGCTATAAGATAAACCGGCAAAATGATGAAAAGCAAAACACAAAACACGCAGACACACAAATGTTATTCAACAACTAAAGTTATGATTTAGCCCTTGGCTGTACCTTCAGAAATGGCTTGGAAAAGCAAATTCTTTTTCAGTCAGTCAGCCACCTTTTCTCAGTAATGTGCTTCACTGTTAATTAATGTATGCATTAAATATACATGCATGCGGAAATACTTTATTAGGCTGTGATATTTGAAATGGCTGGGATTTAATCAAAGAGCATGATTTAGCATTTCTACTGTGTAGATCAAAACAGCAAGCCTGTAGCAAAGGGGAATTTCTAAAAACTCGCGCATTTTCCTGGAACTGAGTTACTGTTTCCTGGTCAGTCTGCCTCTGCTCCCCTCTTTTCTGATGATCCTCTTTCTTCTTTTCTGGTGACTTAAAGCCATCTTTGGCTTTCCTCACAAGGCTTCCTAACATCGCATTTGTATTAAGAAGGTCAGAAGTTAAATGTGATACAATAATTTGAAATGAGGCTGAAGAAGGTGCTGCCTTCAAACTTTGGGAGGAAAACATTACTAACAGAGTACTGGCCTTTCATATGTAGTTAGAACACAGCTTTAAAATGCTGGTCCTCACTTTACCTTGATGCAGTGTAAGCGTGAATAAGATGTGAATCTCTAGAAGACATAACTCGATTCTGCTGTAATGCCCAGCAAGGAAATACAGTTATTATTATACAGTTATTACATTTTTCTGTAATAATTATCTGTACATTTATCTGTATAATTATCAAAGAGAAATTATATAACAATTATATTTTTTTACCTTTCATGGATAATTTTTTTTTTTCTGTTTTCACTTTTTCTGCAGATAGCAAACTGCCCTCTATTACTGTGAGAGGTACTCCATCTAACTGAACATGATTTCTTATTAGCATGTCTTTGAATTATCAGGTAATGAGATCTGAGATCTGATGCCAGGAGTAGGGGAAGCACAGCAGATTTCCATTGTATCATTAGAGCTGAACTCAAAGCGAACTCATCCTCTGAGTGGGATGCAACTCTTTTTTGGTCTGCACAGTTTGCCAATGGTCACAAAGCTTGTAGGAGCTGATCATCTCATTAGATGATATCGAAAAAGAGTGATGATCTCAAGCTCTTGAAAACCACAGTGCAAGTGCCTATTTCTTTAGGGATCCATATGAGACATGCTTTGAAACCTGCAGATAGTAGACAGTGTTTTTGAAAGGAACGCATATTTTTGAAGTGTGTGTTTCCAAACACTGCCCTGTAACACCATAGCAAATGAAGCAGATGGAAGAACTTGGGTATCAAGAGCAAGTTTCTTACTTTTATGTCTGTGTCATCAGCAGTCCCCATGCCTTTGTGGTTTCTGTGCAACTATCCTGCTGAAGCATTTTATTTCTCTGGATTGCAGGCTGGGGAGGAGGAAAGGATGTGCACCATTCTGTTCAATATTAGATATGTCCTGCAACCTAAAGGCACAAGGTGCCCTGCTTGCTTTCCTGCCTGTGCTATGTGTGTTTCCTTTGCATTCAGTAATACTGCTCCTGTGCAATGTTGCCAGCAGCTGTCAATGAATGCCATTTGATGACACTCACTGCTGCTGGTGTTATCCTAGAAACAAATGTCTTCCTTAGAAGAAAAGTGATTTTGCTGGAGATGCATCCAGAGCAGAACAAAGCTGTATCTGGCTGGCCAGTCTGTTTTTTCTGTCTGTATTACAGAAACTGTTTCCTGTGGGATGAAAGCTTGCCATGCTGCCCTGGGGAATGGTGATTGTGAACAGCAACTGGGTCAGGGCTGTGTCTAACTGCTTCTGTGGTTGTACTAGTCATTGCTCATGGTGGAGGGGAGAAACGCAGGGACTGTCATGTCCATATATAAGCTATTATGGATGCAAGTCCAATGAAACAACAATTCAGTAGCAAAAGACAAGGGAAAACAGAAAGATGGCATCTCTGTTTTCTAATGGCATATGTTTATGCTATGCTACTTGATCCAGGGTCGAGCACGTGTCCTAGAGGCACATCATGAGAACAAAGATAGGTATCCACCACCTTCCACTCAGAGCCTTGGGGCTGTGCTGTGGGATACCGTGGTGCTGACTATTAGGTGTACCTGATCCTCGCATTATGAATTTTCATATGGTGTTATTCTTGAAGTTCATGCTCTAAGCTGACAAGGCTGAGCAATGTGCCAGTCTGCTCTGCACTGTAAGGACAAGCCCTGCAAGTGGGTGCTAAAATTCTTGTGGACATTTGCATTCCATGGGATTTTTACATGAGAGCAGAAATGCACTGCTTGTAAATCTATTCCTCAGGTCACAGCTTTTGAGGCTTATGAAAAAGAAATGACTAAAAAACTCATTGTTCTGTTATTGTCAGAAACTGAAGAAAAACTTCAGATTATTTTAGTGACAGTTCCAGTTAATTTGAACATGTGAAAAGAAAACTGTCTCTAAAGGCTATGTAAAATACAAGCACTATCTGCATGCTGCTGAAGGTAATGAATGGGACTGATCGCTAATTGTACCAAGAAGAAAATGTAAGCTCAGGCTTCAGGTCCCTATGGGCTCTGTGTTGATGACCTCTTGTACTTCAACAGCTCCACCGGTGCGTTTTTTCCCAGGCTGACTGGGGAAAAATCCAGCTGTGTGCGTGCCAGCAGAGGGAGTGCTCAGCACACGAGACTGAATCACGAAATAGCCCGATTTGGAAGGGGCTCTTGAGGATCACAGAGCCACAGACTGGTTGGGTTGGAAGGGACCTCAGAGTCCACTGAGCCCTGCCATGGGAGCACTGCCACCCAGCAGGTCAGGTTAGAACAGGGCCCATCCAACCTGGCCTGGAGCGCCTGCAGGGATGGGTACCCGCAGCTTCTCTGGGCAGCTGTGCCAGGGCCTCACCGCCCTCCGAGCGAGGAATTCCCTCCTAACACCTAACGGCAGTCTTCCCTCTGTCAGTGTATATCTATTCCCAAACTGTGTAAAAAGCCTGTGTAAAAAGTCTGCATCCAAGTAATTGGTGAAAATGTTGAAGAGAACCATCCCTAAGACGAAGCCCTGCTGAGCCCCACCAGTGACTGGCTGCCAGCCCGATGTAACCCCTTTACTGTAACCCTTTGAGGTTGAGCTGTCAGCCCATGGTTCACCCATGTTTTGTCTAGATAGCTTTTGTCTGGTTGATTGATGCGTCCTTCTGTCCAGGGCGATCCAGTGAGAAACTATCAAAAGCTCCGCTGAACACCAATAGATGACATCAGCAGTCTTCTCTTGTACTAGGTGGGTAAACTTATCATTAAAGGAGACTAAGTTCATTGAACAGGACTTTCCCCTCACCGACTGGTGTTGGCAGCAACATTCTCCTTCAGGTGTTTCTCAGTGCGTCCCAGAATAATCTTCTCCATAATTTTGTCAGCCACTGAAGTGAGACTGACAGGCCTCTGGTTGCCAGGACCTTCTTTCTGACCCTTGTGGGGAACAGGGACAATGTTTGCCAGCTTCCAGGCAACGGAGATCTCTCCAGATTTTCAAGACTTTTGAAAAAATAATTGAGAAAGTTCTCAGGATGATGTCAACCAGCCCTTGGAGTATCCTGGGATTAATCCCATTGGGCCCCATATACTTATTTACCTGGAGCGGCAAATCCCACTCAGGTATGGAATTGGCTGTGAATTTATCATTCCACAGCTGTTTTCTCTTCCATGATTCTGGTCACATCCACGCTGCATTTAGGAACAAATCCTCTCTGCAGCTCCTGGGCTGGAGCACATACAGGGCAAAATGCTTGTTGATAAGCTTGCAGCAAACTCACCACAGAATAAGACTTACTAACAAGCACCAATACACTTTTTTCTTCTCTAAGGAGAAAATGGGATAAGCAGAATAGCAAAATCTTTCCCTCAAAATACAAAATCCTTGCTCTGGAGAATGAGTGAGTGTGTACTTCCCAGAGCACCTTTTACAGCTTTTCAACAAGAGTAACTGTTTGCTTCTGAGCTATGCTTTATTATGCATATACATTGAATATATTTAAACATTTCCAAAATCTTGATGAAATATATAACACGCTGCTGTAATGTTTAAATAGGATCTGGGATAATTTCCTCGTCCTTTTTTGTTGTTGTTTTGTTTTGTTTGTTGTTTTTGTTTGTTTGTTGTTAAGCAGGATTTTCCTTATCTTGTTGCACAACCATTTTGACTTACTGAGTTCCAAAATAAAATTTCAGTTATCAAAGTATTTTTAGAGTCATCTCCTGTGTGTTACATTATATAGATATCGATGGCAAGCACTCTTACTATGAAACCACCATGACAATCTCTCAGGAAGCTGATGTGTTCATTGGCTTCAATAAAAGATTAGGATCACTTTTGTGATAGGAACAAAACCTACTTACAAATTAGAGATGGGTTGTACTTTCCAAAATTGCTTTTTTTTTAACCATCTTTTGGAGCAAGCTTCTTTAAAAGTCAGTGCTCTTCTAACCATTTACCTGTTGCACCAGGGCAGTTATTTCGTGTTTATTCAGTGATGTTTTCCTTACCAGAACCACTAAAAAAGAGACTTGATCACTAGAAAAAAAAACCCTCCAATTTTTTTTAAACTGCAGCTCTTATGTTGCACTCTTGCAAATGTTTAAACAGCATTTTGTCCAAAGATGTTCAAATTCAAGATTGTATCCCCTCAGGCTTGTTGTAAGAATCTGGTCACATTGCCTTATTTATGGCAGCGGTGGCCCAAATATGGTTTGATTCCCCACCCCCTGTTTCTTTTCAGGCTGAGGCCCCTGCTTGTTGCTTAGGCTTGTAGTTGGATATTCTGACACAGTGAGAGAGCTTTATATGCATTTATTACATATTTCCTACATATTTAGAGTCAATGATTGATGAGATTAACAGACTACAAGCTATGAAAGCTGAAAGGAATGCGGGTTTATTTAAAGCAATCTAGTAGATAAAGGTTACCTTTCTTACAGGTAACATTCCTTTTGTGCCAGTAACCCAGTGGTGCAAATGTAAACTGAAAAGCTGAGAAACAAATTCTGTCCTTCTCAAAGAATTAGCATAGGTTTCTCCCAAATTATAAGCCAATATTGAAAAGGCTGGGTTTTTTATTTCTCTACACATTAGTGTTTGTGCACACCTATTTATTTAAAGGGACTGCTTCTTGCTTAAGTGTAATGGTCTTCTGAGTTCCCCACCTGAAGTCATGGCTGTGTGGTACCCTCCTGCACCAGCTCTGCTTTGGGGTCTGGCTACTCCTTCTGTAACTGTCTCTCACCGTTCCCACCTGGGGCTTATGCTGAAGAATGGAGAGGGAACCTTGCAAACGGTGTGGGGACAGTATCACTGCACCTCTTGAGGAAGACTTACTTCCATAGAGTTTTATTAGTGGGCTGCACACATCAGCTTAAGGAAATGAGAAAGCAAAGAGAAGGCAGGGGACAACTGCCCAAGGGACAGCCAAGAAACAAAGCCATATAGTCCCCAGAGGAGTTTCTTTTCCAGCATCAGCAAGTGGTAAGGATGAGAAAGGTGACAATAACTATTCTTGTCAGACTTTTCCTGCTGTTAACTCTGTGCTTTACATCTGGATCCAGCCAAGCTCCCTGCTGTTGTTCAGACTGTGATGCTGTCAGTGCTAGCAGGATCACGTTCCATCAGCTACAAGACATTCATGCTGGTTGGTCACTGCACTTTGTGTGTATTTAAGATAGCAATACTTGGTATTTACATGGTATTACTTGGTAAATACATGGTATTTAAATGACTATCATCTACTTCATTATTTTTTACCTCCTATTTTTCTCCCAGTACAAACTAGTTAAAAGCATAGTAAGAAGACACAAAAGATTCTCAAACTCTTGTCATTTGCTTCCCATGAGAACCTGTTACAACAGCAGTACTGAGATTTGCAGACGGAAGCTCATGAGAACAACAACCAAACAGAAGCAGCACAGGAATGAGACAAAGCAAATTAGATACAGTGTGAAAAATGAAAAGCAGTGTCCAGAAGTGCACAAAGAAGGCTGCTAGCATTACAAAGTGAAGGCATTTGTGTGGATCTACTTGTGCAGCATTTGTCCTGTCTGGCATCTACGGTTCAGCGCAAACACTGGGTTTTTACAAATCAGTGGTGATCACAGACTGGGCTTAGCTTCTAGTGCATCAGAACTTCACAGCAAAGAGGCAGAAAAGTGTGTGCATTTCCTCCATAGCAGAGTAAAGCTTAAGCAAGCCAATCTCTGTGCAGGAAAGTGAAAAAATCTTCACTTATTTTGCCTTAATATGAACAGTGCTTTCTAGCTTTTCCCCTTTTTCCCACTGATAGGAACCACATGGCACAAGCACCAGCTGGTGGAACACACCTTTTTCATCAATGGTTGAAGTTTTATCAGGGTAGAGGATAACTGCCACATTGTTATTTCCAATTTCCAATCTTTGTCCTAAGGGTGTGTTAGCATGTGTTCAGTACTGGTTCAGTACTGGGAGACTACGTAGCACAAAGTTCTGGATCTTTTTCCCTATAAATATGTACTCCATAAAAATGTTTTGTCCAGAAGGATGTTGTCAGCTATTTCTTCATAAGCTAAGAACTTGCTATTTTTTGCAAAAAATATAAATGTGATTCAGGGGAATGTAGTGATTCAGACCTTGCAGTAAAAGGAGAATGCCGAAGGTCACGTCTATTCACCAAAACCCACATCTCTCAAAATTCCAAGTTTACCAGGCCCAAAATTGAGGGAATAAAAGAATAATGCTGTTGTCTCACCCAAAGCTGGGAAGAAACAAGCCCAGATGGCTCACTTCCTTATTTTCTTTACCTGACGAATAAGTGTTGCTGCTGATATTGAACACATCTTAGCTAAGCAGTGCCCTGTGTTTATGTTTATCACTTTGATTGCTATTGTTTTCCTTTCTTTGTAGAAAGGGAGAGACTCATGCAGGGTGAGTTTTCTTCCATAGGAAATTATCCCTGCCCCAAGAATTTTGCAGCCTGAAAAGATGAGATGCACAAGACTATACTGTCAGCCTGTTACAAATGGGCCTCTGCCTGAAGGATGCAAATGGCCCCAGAATTTCTGTGACAGAACAGAAAATCAGCCCCTCAGCAGCTCAGTCCTGTCACCACAGACCTTCAGCCCCACCCTCTGCCTTTCTGTGGATGCAGTACACGGCTAAGCCTGAGCTCTGTAAAGCATCTTGTGAACATACATCTCTGCTTGTAGGTCAGTGGTAGGAGGACAGAAGTGGAAAGAGTGTGGGTCTGCCATAGCATTTGTGCATCACTCATTGACAGCCAATCCAATTCCGAACATGGGAACTCACACTTAGCAATGCAAGAGGGCCAAAAGCATGATCCAGTTATGTTTTAATGCCATCCTCTGTGTTGTGAAGCACATTAGGAAATAACTTGTGGGGACAGCCTGGAGACCCAAGCGTCAGGGTTTCTTAAACATAGAAAACAGCCTATTGTACTTATTTATTGTACAATACATAAAAATTACACATTGTGCATTCTTACTAGTGTCAGCCAAATATCCATCCTATAATTAGCATATATTTATACCGCCAGATCCCCTGCTTTCTTTCAAACGGTTTCTTGTTGAGCTGTTATTACACATTTTTTATCATGTTCATTGTTCAGGCTTTTGTTTAATTTACCCTGCATTGCCTGTGTATGTCTGCCATGTGAGAGCTCACACACCTGCTGTGGCCACGGATACTTCATGTTCCACCAAAACTCAGGGGTCTCTCCCATCATTCTTTGCCTTCCCAACACTAAGACAGAGATGCCATCAAACTAAGGAAATGATGAACTATACTCCTGCCCTTACGATCCTTTCCTGTAGGATAATAAGGAAGATGATTACTCTAAGGAAGCTCTGCCATACTCCTCGTGTGCAGTTCATCAGGGATTTTTCTGACTCCTATTTCTTATTTTCCAGATTAGTCTTTTTTTGCCTGTAAGACATTTATGTTATTCATCTAAAGCAGAAGTCATTTTCAGTACTGAAAGGAGCTCATTCTTCACATTTTAGAACGTTTTTCTAAGAGCTTTGTCTTCCAGACAAATCCTGAAGAAATCAGAAATCTTTTCTGTATAGCAGCAGTTTATATTCTGACTTATGGTGCATTGTCAATCTTATTTGTCCTTCCACAAGAAAAAGCAACTGAAACTGCTTCCATTGTGTGGTAAAAGTGTAAGGAGAGCTGATAATCAGATTTCTTGAATTCTCTGGAGCCACGTCAGACAAGAAGAGCCTGGAAAGTGAATGTCATTAATGTCTCTGAACCTTTAAGTAGGTTAAAGAGACACGAATTTGCTCCCCCATCAGGGGAGCAAAATCCCTCCCACTGTAAGAGACAAGCAAGTCCAAGATTGCCTCATGAGACTGAATATGTACAAGTCCATGGGGTCAGATGATGTGCTTCCCACAGTTGTGAGGGAACTGGTTGATACAGCTGCCTAGCCATTCTCCATCATATTTGAAATGCCATGGCTGTCAGAAGAAGTCCCTGAGGACTGGAAAAGGGAAACATTACTCCTAGTTTTTAGAAAGGCGGAAGGGAAAGCACTTGAGAAACTACAGGCCAGTGAGCCTTACTTCTGTGCCTGGGAAGATCATGGAGCTGTTTCTCATAGAAGAAATGTTAAAGCACATGTGGGATGAGAAGGTGATCCCCAATAGACAGCATGGCTTTATAAAGGGCAGATTGTGCCTGACCAGTCTGGTGGCCTTCAGTGTGGTGGAATGATGGCATCAGTGGATAAAGGAAGGGCAGCTTGTCTACATGAACTTGTGCAAAGCCTTTGTCATAGTTCTACATCACCTCCTTATCTTTGAAGTAGATAGATATGGATTTGAAGTCTGGACTATTGGGTGGATAAAGAACTGGTTGGGTGATCACAGCCAGAGTGCTGTTGTCAACGGCTCTGTGTCCAGGTGGAGGCCGGTCATGAGTGGTGTCCCTCAGGGGTGCATCTTGGGTCTTGGGTGCATCTTGCTCTTCCGCATCTTTAGCAATTACACAGACAGTGGGATCAAGCATACCCTCAGCAAGTTTGCTGATGACACCAAGCTGAGTGGTGGAGCTGATACACTAGAAAGAAGAAATGTCATCCAAAGGGACCTGATCAAGCTTGTGAAATGAATGATGTTCAGTAATGTCAAGTACAAGGTGCTGTGCAGCAATCCCCAATAAGGGTACAGACTGGGACACTCATTGAGAGCAGCCCAGTGGAGAAGGATTTGGAGGTTCTGGTGGACAAAAAGCAGGACATGAGCCAGCAGTGTGTGCTTGCATCCTGGAAGACCAACTGTATCCTGGGCTGATTCAACAGAAAAGTGGTAGCAGAGAGAGGGAGGTGATTGTCCCCCTCTGCTCTGCCCTTGTGAGGCCTCATCTGCAGTGCTGTGTCCAGGTCTGGGGCCCCAGCACAAGAAAAGTGCACAACTGCTGGATTAGCTCCAGGGGAAGGTCAGAATGATGATGAGAGGTCTGGAGCACCTTTCCTATGAACAAAGAGGAGATTTAGACTAGAAATTAGGTTAGATATTAAGGGGAAAATTTTTCAGTCAGAGGATGGCAAAGCACTGGCATAGGCTGCCCAGATAAGCTGTGGATGCCTCATTCATAGAAATGTTCATGGCCAGGTTGGATGGGGCCCTGGGCAGACTGGTCTGCTGGGTGGCAGCCCTGCTCACTTCAAGGAGTTGGAAATGAAAGACCCTTACAGTTCCTTCCAACCCAAGACATCCTATGATTCTAAATTAAAATCCACAGGAATTTCATACAAAGAGTTGTGTGGTGACAACTCTGAAAACTCAGTCTGTCTCAAGGGTATTTTCAAGCACTTATAGAATGGCATTTTCAAAAGCACTTCAGGGTCTGATTTTCACATGTTGTCTTCTTCCTGACTACAAATTATTAGATGCAACTTAGTAAGAAATCTAACAAAGAAAGTACAAGCAGGAAGTTGATTCTCCTCTAGTATGCTTGGGTGTGAATGTGAGGCAGCCTCACTGATACATGTGATGACAGGAGTTGTCTATTGTGTTTCCTGCAGCATCAGGCTGGCCCCCAGGACTTGGTGCATGTGAGAAGCTGGCCACAAGCAGCTCAGGAGGTCTCAGCCAGGAGAAAGACAAGAGGGACCTCTGACAGATGGTTGCACGAAAACATTTCAGAGCTGACTCAAAGGCCTGGTATATTTCTTGGGCACTACAATGACCTTGTAGACTTTTGTAAGCTGTTATCTACTTTGCTGTTAGTCAGCACACGTTTAGCCTCCTTTTATCTTAATTCTGACTTGAAGCTAGGAGTTCTGGTTTTGTTTTTCAAGTTGAGAACTACCACATCAGTACTAGCAAAATTGACTTTGTATTGGGTATTTTTTAGTCCGAGTACTTATTCCCACACGTTCCTTCAAGTTGTCCAGAATAAAGCATGAGTGCCTACATGTGTGCCATAGGCTGGGTTGTGAGTCACTAACAGTGGAGTCTGGGAAGGACAAGAATCTTCCATTAATCAGTGACTGCTGGAAGGCGACAAAAACAGTGCCCTGCATTTAGGTAGTTGAATTCCTGTTCCTGAAATTGTCCCACACTGCTTTCTGTTTAGGAAATAAGCTCCGGGCACTCCTTGCCTGATCACTCCTCTTAATTCAGACCTACTCCCAGGACCAGAAAGACGTCTGCTTAAACACTTGCATAAGCCTGCCCTGCCCCAGTCAGGCAGAGTAGTATTTGCAATGCCAAACCACAGCAACCTTATTGCAGGTGGCTGCACTCTCAAGCTTCTCTGCTTGAATCTGGCTTCTTGTGGTCTTGTGTCCTCCATTATTTTCCATCATGGAAGATTCCTTTGACCCTTGAGGATCCCTTTTTCTCTCTGTGCCCTGGTTTCTGACCTGTGTAGGCGGGATGTAGGACAGTGTTGAGTAGGAGGCAACCAAATGCTGTGGTGATCGACTGGCAGAGAAGGATCATGGTCTTTCAAAGATGAAGAATTGAAAGTGTCTTTGAGAGTGACAGAAATTGTGTGGCAACATGCAGTGCCCCCCCAAGTAACTCTGGGACTGGCAGGTAAGCAAAGGGTAAATTAACTGGTAATTCTTCACTATAAAACATTGTGTTTGTCTTTAATTACGGATGTTCCAGGAATATGGCTATGGTACCTCACAAGCTCTCCTTTTAACAACTTTCTTTACATAAAGAGAACATGTATGAGTGTGTGAAGGAGAAGTAGTTTGGCTGCTCTTCCTCTTTATGGATTGCTCATAAGCAAATGGATCATGCAGCTGCCTCATAAGCAAATGAGGCAGCTTTGCTGTGCTTTGGCAAATGAATTGTCCTCTGAATTCCAAATGTTTCCTATGAAAAACCTAAAAAAAACCTCCCCCCAGACAATTAACTTTGTCCCTGCTGCACTCTGTTCTCCTTATTAGACATTTCCCACACAATTTCCCAGTAACAGCCTCCCTGTCATGTCCTTTGCTTTGCTTTTTCCCAGTGTACAGACTGGGACACTCGTTGAGAGCAGCCCAGTGGAGAAGGATTTGGAGGTTCTGGTGGACAAAAAGCAGGACATGAGCCAGCAGTGTGTGCTTGCATCCTGGAAGACCAACTGTATCCTGGGCTGATTCAACAGAAAAGTGGCAGCAGGGAGAGGGAGGTGATTGTCCCCCTCTGCTCTGCCCTCAAGAGGCCCCATCTATATGTAGGACAAACGATGTCCACAGACATGCTGTCAGTGTTTCTAGCCACGTTGATTCTTCTTGTTCTGATCCTCCCTATATCAGCGTAGTTCTGCTATACCACTACTGAAAACATGGGCATAGGAAGCTCTCTCAACCCATGAGAGAGAGTTTGCTTCCTTACTCAGTAACCCTCAGTATTGCTGGAGTGTCTTAATGCCCCACCTCCACTCCACTCACCACACAACTTGTCTACAAGTCCAACCACTCATCTTCCTGCTGTTAGGGAGGAACTGCCATGCACCTTGTTGCTCTGGAATTTCCATGCTGGGTGTCTGGAAGCTGAATCTTCTTCACTGGCCCACCTCCTGCACCTCCCTTCCAGAGCACCAATTTCCCACCAGAGTATCCCACCTTGTTCTGCCCATTAGTACTGTTTGCAGGCATCTGCTCTTACTGAGCACTTTCATCCAAAGAGGAGTGTGACTGAAGGGAGGATGGTTGTCTAGTATTCTGAGAGGGGATTGCAGGAGCACTTGAGAGTGATGTATGGACAATTGGGGTAGGAATCCGTCTCCCTGGAATTTCTGTGTTTGTATGTTTGGTTCAGCTGGAGGCCATTCCCATGAGGATTCAGCTGTCTGCCTGCATCTTGGAAGGATACCTGAAATGAGCTGGGGCACAGTGAGACACCACAAGGCTCTCACAACAGCTGAGGCCAGCACGCTCTTTGGGACTTTCTGACACCATCCAGGTGTTACTCTTTCCGAGCTCCAGCTGACAGACAACAACAAATCATGCTGGATCATACAAATAATGTCTAAAAAGGAAGACTTGTTTTAACTCACACTGCTGTCTCTGGGGGCTGCTTCTTCAAACAAGTGGTGCTGCTAGCTGATGGCACCAGGCAGCCTTTGCACTGCTGGGACTCGTTGCAACATCCTTAGCAGCTAAGTGCATGCAAGTGCATTTAATGTGCAGGCCCAGCCACATCTGTGGTCATGATAAATAGTACAGTGCTGGAGGGATGCAAGGGAATACTAGTAGGTTTCTAATTAAGCCATTCAGTTACTAGGTGCCACCTGCTTTCTGCATGGTCATGGTACCTGCATTACAGTCCATGACAGAGGGATGATACAACATTCAGACCTTTCTTCAGGCAAGTGGGCAAGTGTTTCCAAACAGGAGGACAGAGATCCCTTTACCTCCTATTTGGCAACTCATACATTCCATCTGGCAACCTACTGGTTCAGCCAGTCGTCTCGTGGGGAAGACTTCGTGCCTGTGGGATTGAGAGGCTTTTGCCTCTGCCCATTGTTTTTGCCCTTGTCCTTAGCAGCCTGGCAGGCTGCTACGCAGTTCTGTACAGTGTAAGCTCACACCGAGCACCACAAGATATTCTGTTTCCAGCCAGGAGTGAGCAAATTCCTCATCAGGCTGGTGAGGATTGCAATTGGTTACATCACAGATGGGTAAACAGAAAATGAGTTGTTCTATGTTGTAGAATAAAGTCTATGTTAAGTCTGGGATGCAGACATAACATTTGTCAGCTCATCCGATTAGAGACAGAACTCTGCATCTGAACATGCAGACCATCTACTTCGAGGTGCCTGGCACAGAGCTGGGGTATTTGTGCTGACAGAGCTCAGCATCAAAGTACCAAATGCACAGCAAAGAATGCAAGAAGAAGTGATGAACCCACCTGGCAGACACCAGCACAATCCAGCAGCTCTCCGTTCTGGAGAGAGATCTGCTCTCACAGGAGCATTTCTTCTTGCTGACCTTCCAGTTGCTAACATAGGCAGTGAACTAAAGCTTGTAATTCCGTGCTGAAGGGCTGGCAACATTATTAGGCTAACAGAGCTTGTTGGCAGCACATGTGATATGAACTAAAAACCTCTGGTGCAGTTATAGCTCTGCATAAAACACTGTGATGATAATAGTACAAAT
Organism: Phasianus colchicus; assembly: GCF_987193195.1. NCBI lineage: Eukaryota > Metazoa > Chordata > Aves > Galliformes > Phasianidae > Phasianus > Phasianus colchicus. The sequence continues at coordinate 36,192,827 of NC_143476.1, read as the reverse complement.
TAGCCAAGCAATGGCATCAGAGGTTTGAAAAGGATTTTCAAATTCTCTTTTTATTTAATGAGTGCAGACATGACATTGACCTGGGGCTGTTCCTAACAATGAAGAAGTGAAGGAGTAGGAAGGAAGCAGGTAAAAGGCAGTAGGAGGGCAAGTTTTGAGGCTATTCGTCCTGCTGCCAGAAAAACATGAGAGAAGAAGAAAGAAGAAATGCAAAGGAGGTTGGAGAAGGGGAGATGAGAAGCAAGACAGCAATGTGTCTCATGGACTGCTTCTGAGTTATCTGCAAAATCAAGTGCAGAAAGAAAACTCACGTACAATTCAGCAGCAGTACACATTAATGTCACTGCTAACAGAGTGTGCTCCTCAGCTGCAGAAAGGGAGTGAACAAAAAGGTGGAAGACCACCAGCAAAGAGCAAGTCCCATTTGTTGCCTGACTACAGTGCACCCGGTTTTAGGAAGCTAATTCCCTTCAGTGTTTGTTTAGAAGGCAGGTGTCTTCTGCAGGAGCTCCTTATTGACATAACTTTTGGAAATACATGAATTGAATATTGAAAAGACCAATTGGCAGGCCACCTTGGTGCTGTATGACCTGTGTAGCCTCTGATGGGGGTGTGTCTGGTAACCCAAGGGGAGCACATTCCTCAATGGCAATCTATCCCAGCCTTGACAGGAACCTGAGGGCATGTGGAGACCAGGAGGGTGATGGTCCCCTCCTCAGTGTCACCAGTGCTTTGCCTCCACGTACCTCTACTAAGAGCAAGAGGTGGGAGCAGAGTGTCATGTGTTCAGATAGGGGACAGCTGTCCCTTCTAGTCATGGCTAATCCTTCTAGTATTGACTTCTTCCACTTCTCAGTCTTCAGGATTTTAACACATAACCTTCAATTTCAATGTATTTGAGATCCCTGCTGTGTTGCAGCAATGTGATGGCATCTCACTGAAAATAACAAGAGGAGGAGGCATGACAGTCTTCCCCTGATGAGGTTTATGCTGCTATCAGATTCCCCTGCTGTATCACAGGCAGACCTGGAAACAGCACTGCTTTTGGCATTAATATACTTCCAGATTGTCTCCATTATAATCTTGCATAAGCACTGTTGCCATCGTAGCATGTGCTAGTCCATTCAAATTTTGCCATGCTGGCATATGAGAGAGGAGGAAAGAGAACCTCTGAGGCATGGAGCAGGCAGCTGGTATTCTGCCAGCAGCATCCAGCTCCATCTCCTTTACACTGATGCAGCAAGGAAGGGGATAAAGGCCAGTGGAGGAGAGGAACAGAGTTTGCTTTGGCACACATTTTGCTTTATTGTAGGAGAAACCAGCACTAAGAGGTAACACTGCAAGTGCATGTTTAGCCCTCCCATGATTACTTGCAAAAATATTCTCATATGAGTAATGTTGCAGTTGACATTTCTAGTTGTGGACAAATGAAGAAATTAAAAGTTACAGTTTTCCTGAAAGATAAATTGCTTTGATGTGTGACTGCTTTTTTATCATGCTTTATACAGATGTAGGAGGCAAATACATGCATCTGTGTGCAAATTTGCCCTACATGAAATTAGCAAACAGGTGTTGTTGTACCTGTGATCTCATGTCAGAAAAAAAAAATGCAAGAAATAAGTTGAGTATCTCTGTATCTGCATAAAATAACTGAGCAGCAGTTATGTGGGCATGGCTCCTTGGAGTAACTCAGCTGGTGTATGTCAATACACCTTCATCAGAATAACGAGGACAGCTATTTTGTGCTGTTAGTGCTGGTGGCACAGTCGTGGCTTCACGTAAATCCTTGATGAAGATGGATGCATGCCCAGCGCCATCCCCAGGGGCCATTTTGCTCCCTCGTCTTTTAACCTCACTGTCCTGTGGGCAGCCTTCCACCTCCTTGCCTATCCGATTAACTCTGTCTCCTGAGCATCTGCACCTCCACCCTCCTTCTAGTCCTCCATCCTCATCTTCCTCCCGCATCCTCATCCTAAATCCTCATCTTCATCTTTCTCCTCCTCCTCCATCCTCATCTTCCTCCTAGTCCTCCATCCACATCTTTCTTCTCCATCCTCATCTTCCTCTTCCACCCTCCTCCTCCTCCTCCTTCTCCTCTACCTCTTCTTCCTCCCTCTCCATGGGCCCCGCTCCGGGCTCCGCGCGGTGCGGGTGCCGAGCGCTAACCTCCGCCCCGTGCCCGGCGGCGTGTGCGGGTGTGCAATTGCACACTTCCTGCGGTGTGTGCGACCCGGCCCCGGTTTCCGGTAGCTGACAGCCGCCGCAGCCTGTCCCTGCCTCCTCCGGCGGTAGTGCCGCCGAGCCGGGCAGCGCGCACGGACACGGACACGCACACGCACAGGAGGAGGAGGAGGAGGAGGGAAGAGGAGAAAGGACCGGAGCACTCCCAGCACCATCACCTATCCCCCCATGCGATACGGGCGGCATCGCGCAGCCCCGCTCTCCCGCGGACAGGCACCTGCAGGTAGGGGACCCACCCGTGTGCGTGTGTCCTGGCGGGGGGCGGCTGCCTTCCCCCCTCTGTTCCCCCTCCCCGCCGCAGCTTTGTGGTCGGCGCGGGGCTCCCCGCCGCCTGCTGCCCACCCTCCCGGCCTTTGTGCTTGGGCGGGGGGAGGGCTCCACGCCACGGGTGGGGGGACGGGGCTGCGGGAGGGGGGGCGGCCCCCCCGTGCGGAACAAATAAGGCTCAGCCGGCCCTGGGGCGAAGGGGGGTGCGGAGCCGGAGATCTGTCAGCCCGGGGATCCGGCCCGCGGGGAGCGGGGGACGCTCGGAGGGGTCTCGCGAAGTTGGGCTGTCAGCAGACAGCGAGGGCAGAGCGCTGCGGGACGGGGCTGGGAGGCTTGGCTTAGGCTCGGGGGAGGGCATCGTCCGGGCCTTATGCAGCTCCGTTCAGATGTCAGGCAGTGGTGCTCCCCTGCGAGGGAATAAGTGTGACACATGCGTTCAAACTCACCTCCCATCCACGACGTTAATGGTTATAAATATCCCCTGAGTGCAGCTGGCTACAGGCAGCACTCAACACACTGCCAGGACGCTTCCTTTCAAGTGAATGGGGACAATCTCGCAGGAAAGCCAAGCAGTATGCTGGCTAAAAATGAAGTCCCCTATATGCACCCAGCTTTGAGTGCTGGAGTTGTTGATCTATGAAGTTTGCCTCTGCCTGCTGACTGTGCCATTGCCCCACTGCCCTGCTCAGAAACGAGGTCTCAGCGAGCAGTGCAGCAGCACTAACACCAGCTCACCTCTGAGCTGCTGGGGACAGTGATGGCTTTGGGAGAGAGATGGGTCCAGGCTCTCCACGTGCTTGCTAGCAGCAGTCACAACTGCAGTAAATCAGTTGATTACATCCCTGCTATCCAGTCTTGATGGCAACTTTTCAGGCCAGCGATCAGGCATCTTTCAGATTTTTTCTTCTTCAAACCAAGCATCCCTTAAAGGAACACCATGTGTTCCTCCTGCCTAGCCTGATGGAGCTGCAGCTGCATGGTGCTGCAGTTAACCTTATCACTGCATACCCACTCACCTTTATTCCTCTCAGCCTGGAGCAAAAGCCATTCTCCAGCTTTCTGCTGAAGTCTGCCAGGTGTCCAAAACGGATTCAGGAAAAACTGACAAACCAGTCTGGCAGTGCACCTGAATGAGTAATGAACTGGTAGGAGCTCTGCCCATGCCAATGTACCCATGCCACGGTGGTCACTGCAGGACTCTTTCTACAGCTGAGCACCCCCAGCATTTCAGCAGTGCAGTGTAACTGCTCACAGGACGCTGATGGGTTTGCAGGTGCCGCTAGCTGGGCCCATGGCTCTGCTCTCCAAGGCTGCACTTCTTCCCGTGGCAGCTATGTTAGTTGTTTTTTTGTGTTCCTTCTCTGTGAAAAATACTGTAAAAGCAATGTTAGTTTAGGCCAATTGTTTTGTTGATGGATCTGCCTAGTAGCTGAGAGGAGCTTGAAAGACTCCGATGGTGCTGCTGTTTATGAGGCAGCCCCGTGGAGCGTGGCTGATTCCTCTTCAGCTCCTTGACCTTGGCTCTGATCTGCTGATTTATGGACTTTATTTACGGGCAGGACTGGCAAATCTTTTCACCATGCAGGAATCACTGCGTGTTTCCTAGGCAACGAGCACGGTGTGTACCCTGATGGGATCTCAGCCTGTGGCTGTGCTGTGGCCATGCCAGGCCATGAGCTACATGCCAGGCTTGGGCCCGTGGCAGGCCCTGTGCCAGCAGTCCAGGTGGGGACTGGAGGAGAGGATGCCTGAGTGCAGTGAGAGTGAGCAGCTCTGTTGTTCTGCCTCATCTCCCATTTTCCATTACAGGTGTTGCCCACGTCTGGTCTTTATCACAGTTTGTTGTGTTGCTGGATAGTTCCTTCATGTTACTGCTTTCTTTTCTCCTATTTGTTGTCCAGCAAAAGGCAGCAGCTGCCATCAAGCATTCACTTGACAGGTGTTAGCTGAGAAACATCACATGAACCCTGCTGGATCTAGGCTTTAGTCCTGTGAAAAGCTACAGGAACAAAAGTTTTCCTGTGAGTACAGAATCACAAGATTTGTGGTATTTAGAGGGTGGGTACTGTGACCTTCTGCAAGCTTTTATTTCCACTGCTGGAGTTCAAAGCCATAATTTTCTAAAGACAGTCAAAATATTTTCTGTATGGAATTTATACATAATACCGAATATAACTGGAAAATATAAGGGATGGGGAGGAGAAGCAGAGCCTCTCCCCTTTTCTGTACAGCTTTGTTTATTTCATCAGCCTTTTCATGTGGTCTGTCCTACAGTTCTCCTCTGTGATGCTCTACAAAGTGAGTGTCTTTGGTCAGTGTGGACAATCCAGCAAAAAGTAAAAAAAAAAAAAGGAGCATCAGTGTATTACAGTGGGCAGACATCCAAATCCACATATTGCTCAGCTTTGGCAAATGAGTGGATGAGAAGTAGTTTTCTCCTTCTGAGCTGTAGTTTGAAAGCACTGTTATTTTGTCCCTCCTATCAACAGCAGCATCATAATGATGCTAAAAATGATGACTAAAAGAAGAGTGCAGGAAAGTATCCATGATAAAGGTGTGCTCTGTAGCAGATTTATTCAAAATGTGGGGAAAGCCAGTGGCAACTGAATCTATTAATTTCAGTTTTGGGTGTCAATCCTTCCACAGCTTAAAGCCAGAAAAAAGAAAAACCACAGATGATCTAGAGGCTTGTGTTAAAATTCACTCTGCCTTGCTCAGTGGCTGTCATCTGCAGTGTTAAGAGGCAGTGGCGTTTCAAAGCAGTGTTTCCCCAGCGTGGAGGTGTCTGTGAACGAAGAAGCTGCAGTCTGTTGTCGGAATCTGTTGTTGTGGCTGCCACTGCCAAATGCTCATTCAGCCCTATCACCCAACCAATTACGACATTTCTAATGCACTCCTAACGAACCTAGCTGTTCTGCAGGTGGAGATTTCCACATGGTCAAGGGCTGGGAGGCTTATGGGCTGTTTTGGGCAATCATGTAACAGCTTGCTCATTAGTGGCCCAAAACAACTGCTGCTTTACTTTATATTTATTTTTATATACGTACATATATATGCATAATACAAAAAAGTATAAACATATATGTTTTATATAAAATATCAAATGTATGCGTATGTATAGATACCATGTACTAAAAATACAACAGGATCTTTTATATATATTACATCTATTATTATAGTCTTTATCAGAATATATCATATTAACATTATATACACATGTATATATTATATTTGTTATTACCATTATACATATTCCATTCTATTTCATTCTATTCTATTCTTCATTCTGTCGGATGAAGTGACAGGGAAAAGTCCCACAGGAAGGTGACTGGGTGGGCGAGTGACAGTTCTCCTGGACTTGGTCCTACTGCCAGTCCTACTCAGCACCTTCCAGAATGCCACAATGGAAGGAACGACGACTCTTGGTACAGCCTCTACAGGTAACATGAGGCCAGAAGACATGGCAATAGAGCATCACATTTCAAAACCATCTCAGCAGGATGGGGATCTGGGCTAAAAATGATAGATGTGAGGTTTAAAATGAAGGCTTCTGATTTGTGGCAGGATGAAACTAATGCTGAATTCACAGGCTGCTAGCAATGCTATGAGCAAAAATTATTCATCTAAAAAGAAAAAAAAAGAAAGAAACCAACAAATGCTGTGCCACCCACCAGATCAGGCTGTCCAGGGCCCCATCCAACCTGGCCCTGAGTGCATCCAAAGCTTTCCTGCCCAACTGTTTCAGTACCTCACCACACATAGTGCAGAATTTCTTCCTAATATCCAACCTAAATCTACCCTCTTTAATTTAAAACCATTTCTCCTTGTCCTATACCTACTGGCAGTGGCAAATTCTCTCACCATCTTTCCTACAAGTTCCCTTAAGCCTGAAGCTGCATCTGAACTTCCAAGTGCCTGTCGTGCACAGATGTTGTGCTTTAAGCAGCACATATATATGCTTTGTCTGCACTGCAATTTTGTGCTTATTTGCTTCTGTATGCAGAGAGTTTCCAGCATGAGAGCTTCCATGAGGGAGAGCCATGTCCAAGACACACACTTGTTGTTGCAGGGTTTTTCTCCATAATCCTGTATTCATATGCTATGATTTCTGTGCATCTGGTGTCCCTGCAGTCTAAGTACAGAAAGGAGAGAATATATTCATGTTCTCTGCAAAGCATACTCCTGAAGCTGTGTAGAAAACTCTCATCGCCCTGTGATAGTTTGCAAAATTGGTTGCAACACACCATAAGGAGCCAACATATTTTAGCTGGTAACATTCCAAATGTCGTAGCTTAGAATTTGCAAAATATTGCAGGATGGAACAAAATTAATGAACAATTCTCAGCATGTAGAAGCAGACACTTTTGTTTTCTGTTTAATCTGTGATATTTTGATCCTTGCTGCTGAGCCACTTTTGCTTGGATGACTCTGGTGTACTCATGAAGGATTTTCTGTTCTCCATCAGGCAAACTGTCACCCTACAGCAGTCCATGGTCACACCAGATCATGTCACTGTGCACTGTGAGGTTAAATATTTGCTCAGATCTTACAGTACCTGCAAGCTTTTTATGGAGTCTTCTTCACATTTAACTAGGAAAGTGAATATTTCCTACCTGAAATTTAAATTTCATTCTGTAGGGTTTTTTTAGTTCTTTAGGGGAAAAAATCATGCATATTTTTTGTTGTTGTTTTTATTTTTAGTTAAAACATGTTTAACTTTCTTATCTGCAATTATAAAACCAATCTCAGCTCTTACTCATTGACTCAGCGTTACATGTTTTAAACCCAAGAGGCAAACATTCATTGTGCAAACAGTAAGCTACAATTGAAACTGTTCTGTAAAGTGCTTAGCATAGACTGTGCCAGATGTATGAATCCCAGCAATTTTAGTACACTTGATAAGAGTATCTTTGTACATATCTCATTCTAAGGAATATTTTGTTCTTGCCTAAACCTCATACTGGATTACCCTGTTAATATGGTTTCAAACCTCCAGGTTCCCAGAGCCACAGAGAATGGTCTGCAGCTTGCTGTGCTCCTTCACCCCACGCTGATGTGCCAGCCCTGGCTGAGAGTGAGCAGCCTCACTGAACTTTGCAGCTCTTGCAGCTCTGCCCTTCTGGTGAGGTGTCTCCCTAAAGCAGCCACTCTGTGCTATAAGTATACCTTTTTTGGTGTACGTGTACCTTTTTTGCTTTTGCTCTGTTTCCTCCTAACCGTAGAAGATGTGGAAATTAACAGTTATCATTTCCAGTTAATCTTCTGGCACCGCTGAATTCTGACTCATGCCCTTGAAAACTGAAACTGATTCACGCACCAGCCATTCAAGTTAAACATCTCCCTCTCTGATTTCCAAAAATATGGATTAATCTTGTGGAGCCAAGCCAGCTAAAAAGTAATGTTGTCTTTAAAAAGAATTCATGAAGATTTTAAATTCCTCAGCAGCTTGATAATTTCCAAATCTTCTGGATTTCAAGCTATATTTAGGTGTTGATTTTTCCTGCACATTTAAAGCTCGTGCCCTGTAGATCAAAGTATGCTAAAAACCTAGTGTAAAGAACTTCATAGGAGGACGTTAGCTAAGACCCTGTAAATGGTGTATTTTCATTGGAGAGAGAGTAATGCAGGACTCCAGCCTCTGAGTTTGACCGGCTGCATGGCATCAGCCTGCAAATCAGGCATGGTGCTGAGCGCTGCTGAACAGGCAGTGGGGTCTGATTGAATTACTGGTCACTGATAAAGGCATTTTGGCTGGGAAGGACTGAGTCAGACATCTGGATTTTTATCCATCTGTCTTGGTTTTGGGGGGAAAAAAAGAAGGTATTTATTGCAGGGACAAGTAAAGGGAGACAGAAAATTCTATCTACTATACATATATACATGTTTAAATCCACAGTATGTAATTTTTTTTCCCTTGTCTTAGCCTGGTTGTATGTGCTTGCTTATCATAAATACTGTAAAAGCTCAGCTGTATGACATATTGGATGTCATAGTGCAATCCAGCAAAATACAGTCAAGTGATCCTCCCAGAAAAAGAAACATTAGTCAATTAATACTTGAAAATTTTAGTCAGTGATTAAACAGTGAATTTTTTCCTTTTTTCTTTTTTCTCCTCCAAATTGTCTGTGAAATATGTTTTCTCTTCACCTAGGATTCTTGTTGCTATTGGTTTTTTTTTGGTTTGATTAGGTACTATCTGTTCTAAATTACTGAAACTGATCTTGGAATGGAACTGTACAGAAACCCTTCTTGGTAATGCATTCACGTGTACAAAAGAAAAGTCTGACAGACAGGAAAATAAAGAAATTGTGAATTTGGATTTACAGTTTCTTTTGACTTTCATGAAAATATGCGATACCAAGCCTCACAAATATGTCCTGTTTTGCAACAGTTCCACAAGACTGTGGAGCTCTAGTATGATACAACATCACGCAGTTTATATTGAGGGTGGTTATTCACATAACCTTTTACTTATAAGAAGCATTCTGCACTTTAATTGAGCTCTCTTTAATATGCTGCGTCTTCTTTAATGCACTGTGTTTGCTTGTTGCGTTTTGTACAGTCTCATAAAGATGGTTAAAATTTGTTTAAGTCTAGTTAGAAGTCAGGAGGAAATAGCAATTCAGAACCATGTATTGAAGATACGCCCTATTAACCATTGCTGCTTTTCTTTTTTGTTGTTGTTGTGGTTGCTAACATTTCCATTAGATCGTTAACCCTGTAAAGGTAGGTGACCTCTTTTCAGACAGGCATCTCCAAAACTATCTTTGCCTCTACTGACCTCCTAGATACTGATTAAACTGCTCCACTGTGTTTGATTAGCTCAGTTTACAGACCATTTAGCTGGTGCAGAAGTATTTACCTGTGATAATCCTGTGAAGATTAAGATGGGGAAAGTAAAAGCCTGGAGCCACTTCAGTAGGCTTTATGACACAATCTGGGACGAGTCTTGTGTGTTTATGTACATTTTAAGATCTCAGGACTTGCCCTTTGTGCTCAATGATACACTTCTATTCTGGAGTAGAAATTGTTCCTGCTCCTTCAGCGAGAGGTAGTGATTTCCTTCCCTCATAGCCATACACTTTTGTCAGTGCACTGCCCCTGGGTTTGAGTTCACACTGGGCATGAGGAACATGCTAATCAAGGAGATCAGAACTGAGCAAATTGCTCTGTTGTACTTTATTAGTATTGATGCAATGCTACTGTGTTAGTGCAATTAAGAAGCAGAAAGTCTGAGTGGAGACATTTAGACATCAGCTGGTTGATGTCATTCCTTGGCTGCCTCTACCTGTGAATTTCACCACTTGCCAACACTTTGCAGTGCTACAAGCCAGGTTTTCTTGTTCCTGCTGGTACATCTGAAGATAGATCTGTAATATTGTATTATATGTTTCTTCTTATATACCCATTTCATTTGAAGCCCCTTTCCCCCTGCTAAGGGCTGCTGACATATTCCAATGGAGTTGCTAGCACTTTTTTTTTCTTTTTCACTTGTTTTTTATTGACAGATGCCATCACTTCAGATCACAGTGGTATGGCCAGTGCACATTCTATTTCCTTCCCAGATTTATTGACGGAGACTGCATTGTGGCCATGGGTGAGGAGATGGCAGAGCATCTGTAACTAGGTCTTGAGTGCCCATTGTGAAAGAGGGAACTGGTCACTTTGCTCAAGCACAGTTTTGACCCAGCCCTTACTGTCAAGATTTGGAACTACCTTGCTGAGTCAGTAGGATGGCTTCAAGGGCCAACCAGATTCCCTTGACAGGGTAGTAAAGGCTTCCTGTAAAGTTAGTGCAGCCTTTGCTGTCCTTGGGAAGGGAAACAGATGGAGAAGTCCTGGCTGTGTTGAGAGATGGAGCTTTTGTGGGGATGAACTGCTGCTTCTCTGACTTCGAGTGGGTTTTCTATCTTACAGAGTTGCAGTCAGATTTTCCTTCCTTCTTCTGTGGGCTTTTTGTGCTGGCTGATGTGCCATTAAAAATGCTTTTGTGATCAGCTTAGGTAGAGGTCTGCAGTGCTGTGCGGTGTGCAGGCCCCTCCCAGCTGACCAGCACATGGGAGAGTTGGATCCAGGCTCCCACGGCTGCTGCCAAAGTTGTCTTCTCAACAGGCTTACTGCCTCTTGTTGATTAGCACCTACTCCAAATGATATGGCTTGTTAAATTTTTACTGAAGATCAAGTAAATTAAGTCATGTACATCATTTTTATATGCTTGAGTCACCTTTTCTCTCTGTTTATTGGCTGCTTTGAATGACTGTCAGCCATCAGAAAATAGAAGCTTTCCCTCCTGGTTGTTGTGCAAGTGTAATCCTATTTGGTTACATTAAGTGCTGTGGCGCTTAATGCTTAATTATTCACTGCTTGTGCAAGATAATTTCTCAAAAATAATAGAAGTGCATCATTTTCACTGTATTAATAATTACACTATGTAGAATTCAGAAGAACATCAGAGTAAAATTTCTGCTGATATGACATGCTGTTTGAGAAACAATGATTCTTTGGTTTTGGGGTATTGTGTTTTTTTCACTGGTTTCAGGGCACTGACAAAAGAAAATGGCATTACCATTTTTCACGTGGTTTGACCCATTAGATTGTCTAGTAGAAAGTATTTGAGTAGGCGTCAAATTGAATTGCTTTTACATTTTCAAGACGCTTAAGATATAAAACAGAAAAGACAGCACTAGATAAATATGCTGCATGTGTAATAATATTACTGCCAAGGAAATTTAATTCAGTCTTCAGTGATGGGTTTGGGCAGATGTGTTGCAGTTAGCTAGAGATAAGTTAATGCATTCAGTGCAGTCTCAAGTAACTAGGAGCAGAACAAAACTGATATTTTGCATTAGTTGTGTATTATTTATTGTATCAGATATAAGTGTGCAGAAGACACCCAATGCTACCACCATCTGTTTGGTATCAGATACTGTGTCTGCGTGTGGAGAAGGCAGGATGGTTCTGTCTGAACTTTCTATACAAGAGTTGCCTTGGAACAGTTTTCCCTTAATAAACAATGACTTTGTTAGCGTTTTTCTGAGTAATTTTCTTCACAAATGCTGTACTTTTGCCATTAAAAATCAAGATTTCTGCTGGTAGTTGGCAACCATGGGCCTATATTTATATCAAGAAAGTGAAAAGCATCGGTTATAATCAAGAAATATAAGAAACCAGTGTTTCTGCTCTTTGAGAGTAGCAGTTTGTTGGAAGACACTCAGAGGGTAGTTCAGTACCAGAATATACGACGAAGGGGATGAAAGTCTACCCTTTACCCTGCAGAGGCATGACACCCGTTTTACAGAAAGAGAAGGTCAGTCAGAGAGCCCTGGGCTAAAGGATGTCTCCTTGCTGAGCTCATTTCTGCCCCATGTGCAGCCAGATACAGCTGAGCACCTGGCTGCACTCAGAGGTGACAGGTGCCCTCAGGATGCTGAACCTGGATTACCTTACTCTGCCCAGGAGCACTGATGGCTGCTGTGATTTCCTTCCTACCTGCAAAAGGATGAGTTTCAGAGGATGGAAGAAGAATGTCACAGCACTGACACAGCTATACAGTCCTACTTGTTTTTGCCTAGGAGTTTGGAAAGGTTTGTGGCTGGAAGGCGCAGACTACCTTCCCCAAGTCTTAATGCAAGGACTAGACCTGTGTTTCATGGACTGTTTTCATAACTGTATGGGCTGTCCTGATAGTTTAGCAGTACCCCACTCTTGCAGGTTGCTTTCGTAGTACCCCACTCTTTCAGGTTGCTTTCGTGGGTCTCCCATTTCCAAGCACTGGGTGCATGGTAGAGACAGAAATATCCTTCCCCAAACAAAGGGGGAAAGCAGTAGGGTATTCTGGTATTGATAGGGGAAAATACTTATCAGTGTATTTCGGGGAATGATACCTTAGTCATTGATTGAAGGAGTCTTTCGGAAGATTGGGACAATGCAACCAAAAGGGGAAAAAAAAAAGAAAAAAAAAAAGTGCTGGAAATAGAAGAACTCTCCAGCACTGTCTGATGCTCTTCAGGAAACACAGCTGTCTGTGTATGGCACACATGGGCCTCCTCTGCTCCACTGCACCTACAGCGTGTGAGCTACCTAGCTTGTCTGAAAGCATACATCTGTGTTTTGCTGAAAGAAACAAGTATTTTTCCGTCTTCCTCATGGAATGCCTTTGGTAGTTAGGCTAGGGGAGCACAGAGTAAGTGGAGCAGGCAGACAGTGCCCTGGGGCAAGACAAAATGTTTGCTCTGACAAAATTCTGTTTGGTTTTGGTTCATTTTGCGTTCATAAAGGTCTCAGTGGTACATGCTTGGGCTGAGTGGGCTGGGAGTGGGAGGTTGCAACCTGCTGGGAAGAGCAATTTTTAAGGAACTTTTGCTGCTGAAATATGCATGTATGAAACCCACGGCCTGTCTGGTTCCCAGCTTCTTCTTCAGTGTTAACAAAGAAGATTGTCTCAGAACTTCCATGAGGGATAATCCTTGATTATCCTTTGGTAAGGCTTGTTTGAGAAATTCTGCAGGCATTGTGAATTTAGTCTTACAGGCATTTATGCATGCACTGCTCACCAAGAGAGCTCCCCGCTTCTCCCACTGTGCTGTGTGCCTCTGGCACCCTAAACAAAATGCACTCTATTTAGAGACTGTGCAGATAGTTATGTACATCTTGTCTGTGTTCTGAGCAAACTCTGAGGTTTGCATGGCAGGAGTGAGGAGATACAAGAAAAAATCAAGTGAGTGTGTTACTGTGTATTACTTTGCATCTGGTATATGACTTTGGTCGACTGGAAGTCTCTCTTGGCTGTGTAGCATGTGCCGTGGGGGTGCAGGGACTGGATGGAGCTGGTGAACCTTAGGCAAGCGTGAAACCTTTACCTCAGCTTCCACCAGTCCCTCTCTGTTGCCACTGGCATCTCACTTGCTACCCTGTGCCTTTATGCCTAATGGCAGAATCACTGGTGCCTCTGAGACATCCGGATGTGCTGAGAAGGCATTGGGAAAGTTATGGGCACACATAAGCCTTTCTGAAACTGGCAAGTGGTTTATGTGAGTTTGAGATTTGGATGAAGACTGAACTTCCTAATAGTAATTATTAAAATTAGTCTTTATCCTTTAGTAGAAACGCTTGTTAGAACAGAGGCCGGTGACCTTACTGCTCTCAACAGTTTAGTCCCTGATAACATTACCACTTGTGTTATTCCTGGATAGTTGTTTAAAGTATTTCTTTGTTTCGCTTTTTGGAGCTTGTTGCTGACATTCATTTTCAAGGTAATTTTTTTCTAAATGTTAATTGCTGATGTAATAGACATTGTGTACTGCCGGTGTTGAAAACAGTCCACAGGTAGCAGGAGGAGCTGGTTGTTATTAAATAATGAAACTGAGAGATATCCATACAGAACAACGCCACACCAGGGATTCCCAAGTGATACAGCTCCTCCAAGCCCAGCCCGGCTCTGGCTCTGGCTCAGATCTGCTCTGTGTTTCTGTGATAAGCACCTGTCTGCCTCCCTCAGCCCTTGCCCATGGTCTGACCCATCTCCATGCAGTGGATTGCAGTGAGAGGGCTTCTGCATTTCTTGTGTCTTCGAAGAGTTGGTTCTCAAGCGTGACCTCTACTTTCTGGCACAGAATGAGCGCAGCCTGTTGAGTGATCAATCTGTACTAGTATTGCTCTTTTATCCCCCTGTGCTTACTCCATCCATTGAAGTAGACTCCAGACATGAACAACCAGAATCCTTACTTTTGTATGATTTTTATTTAATGGCTAGTTACCAAGCACAGTGCTATGACATGTTTAATTTGCACAGTTGTGCTGTGGAGAAATCTTCTGACTGCTGTTTCACTATCATCTTTTAAAAGTGTGCAGCCAAAAGTTTTTAATTTCTTCCTTTTTTGTCTTTGGCCGATTTATTCTGACGTTGCACAGTTATTCTAAACATAAGCCTTGTGAAATGCCTTCTGAAGCTTTATTTTTCTTCATATCTGTTTCAGAAGTATCCAATATTCTATTTGTTCCAGTTTGGCAGATAGTAAGGTTAAATTTCCTCTGACATCAGTGAGTGTTTTCCTTGCTTTAGTGATTGCAGTCAACTGTAGTGCAGTGTTGGTGCAATTTGGAATGAAACCTGTTTATAACAAAGGTGACCACCTCCAAGCCAAAATGACAACCATGCCTTAAGTTCTGAACTGGTCTAAGGGCAGTGATATAAAGGATGCCTAAAGGGGAACTGAGCCACTCAATTCTGTCTCCTGTTGCTGCTGAAGCCTTATGATAGTAAATATGGTCAGAATGTGCTACTTACTCCCCAGGAGTCATGTGCTCTCACAAATGACTTTTTTGATGGTGTTACTGTCTGTGTGCCATCCTTTTGTTTCCTACAACTAGTAAATGAGAATATCGTGCAAGCCTACGTTGTTTACCACGTGCATAAAAAGTGCACACCATGTTGCTCCTCTACCATGCAGTCTCTGGCATTTTTGCTGGACCACATTGAAATGTTGGATTGTACTCCTCCCAGCCAGTGACATGGAGCTTGCCCTTTGTAAACATAATTTGAGATGTCCAAACTTCTCAGATATCACTTGCACTTTGCAAAGCCTATTGGGTGCATTGTTTCAGTGCAGTTGTTTTCAGTGACGTTGGTTGCTGTAATCTGACAACAGACAGGCATGTTTGCAGAAGTGTCAGTGTTCATGCCCCACCAGAAGCAGCATTTCAGTGCTTACGTTTCCTCTCTAGTAATGTGGTTTAATTAGAACAGATGATTGCAAAGTGATGTATACGTGTCCTATAAGATTACACAATTTCTTTTTGTGTTGCCAGAGCTGACTGCAGGTCAGAGGTTGCTTCCAAAACTGTGTCTCATTAGGACAGAGGCATACTATGCCTCTGCAGGACAGCAAGGGAGATGTACCCTCATATCTGGCATGCAAGCGAAGCCTTGGTGTAGGGGGCTGCAATGCTGAGGGCTGGTTTGCAGCGTTGTTGTTGGCTTTGTGTGTAATGGAACTCCTGACAGCTCTCCCTAATCCTTGAGTGTAAATGCACTAGCCAAACGCTACTGAAACTTTAGACTGAGCTGGCAGGATCAGCAGGGTTAGGAAACTGAGCAAAGCAGGAAAGCTGGCACTTGGTTGGTGGTTTCAGTGATAGTTTGCAATCTGAGCTGCTGCCCTTCTCATTGAGAAGCACTTTTTATTTGCAGTTCTGCAGGTAGAAGTGAAGAGGGGAGGATGGGGACTGTCCTTTGCACCTAGTGGGTCATTGCTGCTCCCTTGCATGTAGCACAGTGGCTTAATGAGGAGCATGCAAAGTAAAGGCAAAATGTTCTCAGTGTGAAATGACTGCATATCAGCACCAAGTTTAGCTCTGGTGCAAGTCATCGGAGAATTGTTCTTCCAGCTCTTTCTCAGCACTGAATATGGATGTTGCAATTTGCAGTAGGGTTGAAGGACAGTGTACCTTGGGAGAGTCTTTGTAAGTACTATCCAGAGAAGGGTACCAACACGTCCACCACTGAGCATGTGGCAGTAATTTTCACTGTGTGCCCCCATCAGCCTTGTGCCACTAGTAGAGCTCTGCAATTGGAAAAAGCCAATCAGAAACCAGCAGAAAGGTGCAAGGCATTAATTCAAGAACACATAGTGCAGGTTCTTGTTTTGGACTCACTGTTATAGTAATTAATCAACAGTTCTGACAGCAGCAGATCTTTCTAAGAGAGGATGAAGCAGTCCAAGCTCATTGCCAAACAATGGCAGGCTGGTCAGGGAAACTGAATGTGCTTAGTTCCTCTATACAGAGCAGCACATTCCTTTCCAATCTTTCTCTTTTTTTGTTTGAATTCTACTTTGTAAATAATAGTCTGTGTCATTCCTCACTGTCATTCCAAAACAGCCCTTCTTCTGATTTATTCTTCTGAGCAAGACATGTCCAAATATCTGCTGAATCTGCATGAAAAGCTATGCCTGTAGTGTGAGAGACCTGGCTGGCTGCAAAGCAAACACACTCTGTGGCACAGTTAGATGATCAGGTATCCAGTATGTGCTTACTGAAAACACAGAAATTAGACTGGTGATTACATGTATTCAAAAGCTTTGTCCTACCTGGACTGTGATGTTCAGTTATTTGTGACATATTTTCTGGTGTTTGTAATTACTTGCTAATAGGTTGTTTGTACCTGTAGAAAGCAGAAATTAGATACTGCTATCAGTGTCCCTGGAATGACCATTGGGCATGACATTCTGTCTTGTTTATAGAAATAAAGGTTTATTATTATTATTTATGGTACAATGACTGTATATTTTCTATTAACTCCATTCAAAACCTGGAATAAATACAATAATGGAAGATAATTAGTTTGGAACACTATAAAGTTGATATAGTAAAATATATTCTGGTATCTTTGAAACCTGCTGTGTTTTAGAAAATATTTTGGGTTATTGTCTGTCTTTTAATTGGCAAGAGAACAAAAAGTCTGCAATACCACAGATGGAAAGTTTTATATTTTGATCTTTTTCCTCTGTTATCTTTGGATAGAATAAGAAGTTTGTCTGTATACATTTCTTAAAAGAGGTTAGTGTTGTGCTTCTGGGGTATGTACCTTAAAAAAGTTACTATCTTGCCTGCAATAGCTTTTATTCAGATGTTTTTGCTAACATGCATCTTGGCTGTGGCCATTTCTCATTTTAATCATGAAGCAAAACAATTTGAACAGAAATGGGTAATTTGGGAAGGGTGTCCTCTTCTTTTTGGTAAGCTAGATCCACTACAAATGAATTGTAATGAGAGTAGATTTTAATAAATAAATGCAATGCTGTAAGCATCTATTTATGCTTTTTCTTATGCACCCCACTTCCATGTTACTGATTGCCTGGGATATAGCCTTGTTTTCATTCACTCTTCATGGTATTCCTCAGTCTAAGCAGTGTGTTGTTCTGAACTTCAATTGTCTGAAGGCTACATTTGTGCTTTCAAATCTCAAGAAGAAACAAGTGAGTCTCTTGAGGGTCCTCCTTACCAGAGCTCTTCTTCAGAAATCTTCCTCTGTGTGCCTGCTACCAGTGCATCTTGTAAGTAAAACATGACTATTCTGAGCATTCTGTGTTTCTTAATTACACACCATCTGTGTATTTCCATGTCACACATGCTAAATGCTGTGCTGTTGTAAGAACTGTGCTTGCATGAGAACACAAATTTAGCTCTTTTGGCCAGAGCTTTGGAACTTGGTGTGTGAAGGAAGCTTTGAAAGGTTATTAAACATTTGTGGTGAGATTTTACAGTTGTTTACATGTCTGTAGAGACCTCTGAAAACCCCACTCAGTGCCTGTCAATCCCTTTAGCTGCACAGTGCCTTTAAGAACTGGGACTTGTGTTGATTGAACCAGCCAAGATCAAAGGTTTCTTTTCCATGGACAAATATTTAAGCCCTTATAATTTCAGTCCCACTGAATTCTGCATTGTGCTGAGTCTCACATGCTGGTTTTTATGTCAGGAGCAAGTCCAGCTGTGCACCCTGCTCCCTTGTGCACTCAGACCCAGCATCACAAGGCTTCAGCTTCTTTGGTGTACCCTCGGTAAGCACCCCTGGGTGGTTTCAGGATATCGTCTGCTTTAAAACTCAATTTAAATTTTAGGTAATCTGATCTGTTGTTATAATATGTTAGAGGCTTGCAGCTAGAGTTCCCAGAGTTAACAGAAAAACTAACAAATATTTGGATGGAGCATTTACAGTTTCTTTATCCGCTGACTGCTGGTGACAGAATGTTGCCCAGTATTTCTGGCTGACTACAATCTGAATGCAAATACTTGTGTTTCCTGGCTCATCTCTGGGGCAGCTTTCCTGTTCCTGTTTCTTCTACATCTCGTCAGAGTCTTGTCTAGGAACTTTATTAGGGACTCAACTGCATGTAGTCTGTTATGCACAGCTGGATACAAGCCAGGTCATAGATTAATGGGGTTTTTTTGAGGATTTTAAGAGAAAATTGCAGGGCAGGACCTCACCCTGATGCTAGTATTTTAATAATAAGAATCATTATTGATCCTTGGAAAATGCACTATAGAAGTTTCAAAACATTATTTTTGCTGAGAATTAAGTCCTTGGAAAATCATTTTAAGTCCAAAATAATCTCTGTGATTCTAAAAAAAAAAAATGAGAAAAGATAAACAAATAAATTTTAATATAGAAAGTGCAGTTCCACCCTTGCACAGAAACACTGAGTTGCTGTGGTTGCTCTGATTTTCTGCAGAAGACAGCCTCCCTATTTTGTGTAGACAGTTAATGGTGTGGTTTCACTGCTGCTATTTAGTCAAACGGCTACATGGCTGCACCATTTCAATTTTCCTTAGTTAGAAGAGCCCTGAAGAGAGGAATCCTACATTTGAAAAATACAAACCAAATCTGGAACAGTGAAGTCACTAGTGGGCAAAGAGAGTCTGCTAGTGTTTGCTTGTGAGGGAGAGTGTGGTGTAGGTAATTGTCCGGCCAGGAACTTAAGGCATTGGTTTTGCAGTAAGAGAATGGGAGAGTTGGGCTTTTATAATTTGTGTGTAAGTCAGTGATAACATTCTTGTTTTCTTTTTAGTAAATTACATGCAGACTTTCTGTTAACAGAAGTTCCAGGAAAATGAAAGACCAGGGAAAGCATCTTGCCTTTAGGCTGTGTGCTTGACTCTCCTTATTATAGTGCTATAAATAGAGAGAGTACACACACTTCGTTGCAAATGCAGGCAATTGTATATTTTAAATATTTTCCAAGTGTGTGGGTCATTGTCTTCAACAGAGAATGGTTGTGAACCACAAGCTGAGGCAAATGCTGGGATGTTTGATGCAGTGTGGTTTTATATTCAGACCATCCTGAGAAATAGTGTGAAGAAGCAATTTTGGAACATGTTTGAGTAAACAAACAAAAAGAACCAAGCCATGATATATAAGCCCTGACAGTTAACTAAAAGCTTGGATTTTTTTTTTTTTTAATGCTCATCACTTTATAATCTTATGCATTATATTTTTCAGAAATGATGTAGCAGAAAATGTGTTCTTCTATTAAAAACGTCACTTGCTTGAAGAGGCAGCAAAATATAAAAGGTGGCTAAGACTGACTTGAGGCCACAACAAAACACTCTACCACCACTTACTAATACTAATTAATGCACCTTCTTGAGCAGTCTGTGCATGGTCCACCAGTTGCATCATACAGCACTTGGTGTTGCCATTGTGTGCACCTTGACAGTGCTATCAGCAGAGTTCTGTTGCCAAAGATATTGGTGGTGCTGTAGAAACCATCTGTCCTTTGTCACTCCAGCATAGCATGTGCCAGCAGATGGTGCTTAGCTGGAAGTCATTAAATATGAAGGTGGGGATTTCTAACACTTATGAGAGATGATGAATTAAGAGAAATGGAGCACTAGGTTTCCTGGAAACTTGACTGCCTTGCCACACTTAGCCCTTCTCTGAGCAGTGGCTTGGATGCGTTGACTGGAAATTCTCAGGAAAAAGATAAGCCTGGACCAGAAACAGCTCCAGTCAGCCTGTTTTATAGATGTGTAACACAACTTGAAAATCTATGGAAAAAACTTTTTAGGGAAAAACTGTCAGTCTTGCTCCTTGAGCAAGCCCTGCCATAAGTAGAGATACCCACTTGCTGTGGTTTCCTTGGCAAATATTGGTGGGGCCAGAGCATGTTAAATCAGTTATTCAGTTGTTTATGGCTGTTTTGTTTTCTTATATTAAATTTCGGAAGACAAAATATTAACTCAAAGCAAAAGGTCCAGCTTATGACAAAGATAGAGGACTGGTGACTCAGCCAAAAAATGCCATCTAAGATAATGATACAAGAATGATAGGAGCATACAAGTGTATTTAAATCAATTCCAGTTCCTCGGACAATGGAGATTAAAGCTCTTTCTCATCCAGGGAAGTGGCAGCAATGACATTATTCCTCAAGTAAGTGCAAACTCATAAAATAGGCATTTGAATCTGCTTCAGTGACTGCTGTAGTCAGTGGAGTGTTGGCTTCGAAGGGTATTAGATCAAGGTCTCCTGAGCAAATCTGATGGTGCATATTCTGGTTGCAGTCATACCTGTGTTAAAGGAAAGTGCAACACTGCAGAGCTGGAGACCTTCATTTTTACTTCAGTGAAAAGGACAACTTGGGTCTGAAGGCTTGAAAAAGTTTAGTGTCAGGCTCACTGAAACAGTGAAGGAATGCAGAGCCAAGTTCATGCACAGCTTTCCATGGACAAATACTCAGAATGTATTTTACTCAGGTCTTCATTCTTGCTGCATCTTTTCCACTGCTGCTAGTGTAGGATGTAAGTGTTGCTAAAAATGGTTTCACTCTCTATGTTCCATTCTGGAGGGCTTTCAGCCACTCTAGGAATGCTGGAGTGAATGGGGCTGAATTGCTGTTCTTTGTGGGTTGGTGGAACACTTTTCTTTTTTAAACCAAGATTTAAGGAGGTCCAACTAGTGGTTTTTATTCTGAAAATTCTATATATGCATATATGCATGTAAGTATATGATTATATGTTATGTTATATGCATACAGTTGCTCATGTTTGCCAATGCAACAGAGTTCTGAAATGTGGAAGTAAATTTGATAGTATATGAAAGAGAGATGAGGGACAGCTAGATTCATTTTAGCTGGTGGAGGTATCTCATGTTTTGGCAGTTCAATAATGCACAGTTTGGCTTTGGGTCAGTTCAAGGACATTTCAAACAACCAATTGTGTTTTCTGTCTTCCAAAATTTTTACAAATACACTGAAAATTGTTACGTAGGGACAGCCTTCTGAAAACTTGCCAGTGTTCATTTCTGTTCATTCAAAGTTCATTTCTGTATTTCTTTTCCCTCTCTAGACTTGGAATTTTAGGAGGCATAGCTAAAAATAAATCCACCTAAATGCACTGAGCACACAGTTGTGTTCATGTAGTGTCAGATGCGTATGTAGAAAAAGGACACAAAAATCCAGAATCAAAGAAAAAAACCCAGCAGTTTTGCAAAGGAGTGTTTATACACAAAATTCTGACATGTATGTGCAACTGGAGTGCTGAAGCAGAGATAATGAATGCACAGAAATGAGAGAGGCAGTCTAGATTTTGTCAGTGATGCAAGCGCCTACAAATGCTGCCCAGCATTTCACTTTGATGAGGTGAAATGCATAATCTGAGCAAAGCTCTTGGAGTATGAGTAGAGGGGGAAGTTATTTCCATCTTCCTCATGTTCTTTGCCACTGACCTGGGGGCATGGAGTAGTCACATGGTTACCTAACGATCTGTAAATCTGCACAATGGCTAGTGCTGATTTTCTTGCTTTTGTCAGCAAAATTTCTTGATACTCTGTGTTTACACTGCACAAGCCCTTGTGTTAGTAGTTTGAGATCTTAGCCTTCAAAACCCTGAATTCTCTCCTGAGCATACTGCTCAGGAAAGCAATATAAGCAACGTGGAGGGTTAGTATTTTGTAGGATCACCTTAGTGCAGCAAAGCTTATGGAAAAAGCATGGCAGAACATGTAATTAATGGAGAAGAACACAAGGTAGAGAAAGTGACCTCTAGGACTTCCATCTTCTTTGACTTCTCTGAATCTAGCTCAGCAACTTTGCAGATGCGTTCATGAACTGCAAAAAGCTCACTTTCCTTTCTGATGTGTTTCTTGGAAGGAAGATCCTCAGCAAGATGAAGCAGTCCTGAGTGTTTCTGTACTGTTCCCTGGTGATTCTTCTTATTACTTCAGGACATCAGTGTCAGTCCTGTAACCCTGAGAGCACAAGTTCAGGAAGCATAGTGGAGGAGGAGTTGCAAAAAATTCATATATGTGAGCAGTTATCAGGAGTGTCACAGTGAACTGCAGGGAGTGGAATGAGGAATGGGTCAACCTGAAGAAGCTTGAATTTAAACATTGGCATCTGGTTGAGAAGAGAGTTTCTTACATGATGAGATCCTGCTGTGGTTGCTCAGATTCACTGCGATGCCTGTTCTGCTCCAGTTTCATCAGGTCCTTCTACTTTTGGTTCTCCAAAACTCTTCAGCTCTGCTGTACAGGAGCAAGGCTCGTACAGCTTCTGTGCGTGTGTAGGAAAAATTGTGACAGTAAAATCAGTGGTGCTGCTGGCGTTATGTTTGGATTAAGGATCAAGCCCCCAGGCTGTTCTTCAGTTTATTCAGCTGGTGATGTGTGGGTCATTTCATTTTGTGGGTGAGGAAGTCTAATGTGAAGCTCAAAATCCTGTGTACTCTTCAATGTGAAAGGTCATTCAAACCCCCAAACTCTCTCCCAGTCAAATCCTTTTCTTTTTTGTCTAGCTGAAGGAATTTCACCAACACACAGGTTTTACTGCTTTCTGCAGGCTTGCTGTGATGACAGCTGCAGTTGAAGGCATGCCATACTTGGCAAGGAGAGCATCTTCTCTAAAGACTAACCATCAGCTGGGGAGGAGCTGCATGCTCATACAGCAAGTGTGACAGACAACTGTGAGATTTTTATGAATGGAAAACAGCACCTCCTTCCCAGACAGACATGCTGTTATTTTTAATTCATACCTCCCCCTCATCTCCATCTCAGGAGGCGGTACTTCATGCTACTTATTGGTGATAGAGATTGTAACTCTGGTTCTCATCATTGTGGTTGAAAATCTAGCTTGCCTATCAAACAGCAGAACCCCTACTGAATTCAGAAAGCCCAAGACATAAGCATGGGAGCTCAGAAATATTTAAAAACAAAGACACTTGCTGCATATAAATGAATTGATAGGAAATTCGGAGTGACCCTTGAAATGCAGAGGTGGAAAATTAGTGTGAAGGTTGGTTTTGTTCCCACAGCATACTTATTTCTAAATCCACTCTTACTGAACTAAAACCATGAGATAGTGTAAACTCACATAACTTGGAAATAGTCCAATTTTGTTCAGGTAAGAGGTTGTTTTTCTCTGCAGACTCTCATCTGGAGTCTGAAAAGGTGATGAGAAAAGAGTGACAAATTAATGGAGGAGTTCTTGTCTGGTTTAAGGGTTCATTACTAAACTATCTTGGAAGTTTTCAGAACTTGCCAGAACCTTTCCTCTGTAATTTATACTCTCCTATTTCCTAGAGAGACATTGAATGAAAAACATGTAAAGGGAAACACGTGCGGTTCATATCACAGATGGAGGTCTGACTCTTTCCCCAGTGATAGAGCAGGCACCTGAATGCTTCACATGTTGCCTGCAAGCTCTGTTATCCATATAATTTCTTCCTTTCCCTTTCCTTGCTTCACTGTCTGCCTTTCAAGCGGAAAACAAATTCAGCAATATTTGAGTTAAGATGGAATTTTTGTGCTCCTGAAGACTCATGTTAGAGGGTGCACACTGCCTATTCCTAAGTCTTCCAGTTTGGTGGCCTGTTCTGAATGGGTAGTTGTCCATCCCAGTCCAATGATAAGCAGATGACATCTTTAAGAAATCAAAACATATGTCTGGGACCTCAGGCATTTGTAGATAAATACTTGGAACAGGCAGCAGCTCCTGGTGACTCTCCTGCATCTTCCTTTGGGAAGAAGAAATGCAGTTCTGCTTGTCACTCTGGAGAGACAGGAGTGCTATGGTACCCCAGCAGGACCTGGTGAGGACCTCAGCACTGATACAAATGGATTTCTGAAGTTGCTGACTTCAGTCCTTTCGCAATATTAAGTGTTTGGCTTAAAAAGCACTAGTAATAAAGGAAGCCCTACTGTTGTCCATCTCTTGAATGAAATAGATGCTTAATGCTGTGGTGGCCAAACCTTTAATTTCAGTTCCTTTAACTAGTGTATGGGTTTCCCCACTTGAAGATACAAAAACAAAGATCCTTTCAAGTAAACAGTGTTTCTCCCTCAGAAGGCAATGGAATAACAGCCCAGAAGGTCTGGCCAAGGGATAGGGGCTGAAACAAAGAGGATTTGAGACATTCTGAGTTGTTTGGTTTGTTGGTTTTTTACTAGTATGAGAAAACAGGATCTCTGTAGAATCAGCTGGAAGTCACTTTTAAGCTATTGTAAGACTGGTTTGAAATCCATGCTACTTATGACGAATAAATGCAGGTTTTCTACACATATCTTCTAATGTTTTAGAATTCAGATTTTGGAGTTTTTACACAGCTGTATGATCATAAAATTACTTTTTATTATTAATAATAGCTATTTCTGTGTTATAACCCTATTTGAGAATCTTGGGGTTCCAGGAAACGTTGAACAGGGTACCTCAGTTTTGCTATAATGTCCCAAGAGTTGGTTGATGTACTCATAGCTCTACTACTCCCTTGAACAAAAAGCATTGTGAAAGTTCTTGAAATGCTAATAATCAGTTTTGATAATGGGATTTCAAATATGTTTTTGTGTGATGCCTGGACTTTTCCAAACCTCTGTTGATTTGTCTAGCATTATTACCCTGGGAAGGAAGTCTATTATTGGCTACCTGTGATTATGTGAAAGGACTGGCCACGTTTCTTGCTTTCCTTTCAACAAAATGCACTTGCCACCTTCCCTAAGACGTAGGCCCACCAAATGCATGCTACAGTGTGCAAACTCTGCTGAGGACCCCCACTTTCTAGCTCTAACTTCTACTGCATCCCATTTTTCATGTTCAGCTCTTTCCCTGCATCCTCACCTCTTCTGCCTTGCTTACAGGTAAGCCACATCACAAATTTCCCCATTTCTCCTCAAGGACCTCCCATAAAGTCCTAATCAAAACTGTGCTGGGAAGCCTCACGCTTGAAGGAGGAGGAGACCTATTTCGAAAATGCCATTTTTCATTAGTGTTTGGTCACCAAGGAAATCTCCTCTGAGAAAACCCTAGTTATGAATAAAGAAAATACTCATCTTCCCAAATCAAATGATGTTCCAGTGAATGTATTAACACATCTCAAAGAACGGTTTTGCAACAGCAAAGCTTTCTGGCATAGCATGAATTTCATACACATTACTCACGACAGAGGTATGTTGTAAATGAAACTGTAAAAATGTAAACAAGCAATAAAAGATGATTTTTAACTTGGGGCTCAAAGAGCTATAGTGAATTTCCAGACGTGGGGATGCATACTCTCCTAGACATTATTAGGCTCTGAGCTGCAGAAAACTGCTGTGGAAAGTTAAGGCTCTGCAGACTGCAGTGCCGTTTAAACAGTGTTATGAAGCTGTAGTATGTTTTTGCCAGCCTCTGGATGATTTCAGAGTGTACATGAGAGCAGGTTAATTAAGCATGAGTCATCTTATTGAATCTTGCCTGTCTGAATGAAGGACTTATATAATCTTTAAAATGTGATTTTGCATACGAGAGCAGACTGTCAGCAAGCAGCAATGCTCTGTGAGTGAGCAGACAAGCTCACTCCTCAGGAAACCAGGTAAGTAATTATGGATTTGCTGACTGTCTGCTCTACTTTCTTCAGGGTGAGCCTGCTCCTGCCAAAGCAGCATTGTTGACTTCTGCTGCAGGTTGTGAACCAAAACCACATAGTTTCTCAGTAGCAGATGTTTTTGGATTTTCAGCCCAGCACAAGCAGTCTAGGTCAAGAGTTTAATTGATGCCATTTCCCAGTTCTTCAGCTAAACTGGGCTTTCCATCTTCTCAAGATATGTATCTGGTCATGCAGCAACTGGGCAGCTCTGTTCTTTCTCATGGCCTTGCACTGATGTTGCTGATGGGCACAGCCCTGGAGAGCAGCTCCCTCCTTTTGCCTATTCGTTTTCCTGGCTGTCCTCTTTATCTTATGTGAGTGTGGTGTTACTCCTCTGTCATGGTTTTAAGATTTTTGTTATCAGTATTCCACATCCAGCAACATGTAGAGCACTGGGAATTAAAGAGTTAATGCTCCAGTACTATGGATCGACGATAGTTCAGCTATACCTACAGAAGAGAAGGAGAACTACACATCTCAGAGGACTGTGTGTGTTTATTCTGTGGTGGAGTATGTTTTATGCCCATATCTTTGCATACACAGTCAGCTGAAATAGAGGTGCCCTGGGGACTTTGACCCTTTCAGTATTGACTGTGTACCTTTAAAATTTTTAAACAAACAGCTGCATGAAACTCGTAAGCCTTTAAAAGCTGTGTATTTAGAAAGAGCAGCGTTATCGTGTGCCTAACAGAGTTTGCAAGGTGGGGACCCTGGTGCTTTTATTACACTGCACAAAGGCACTGATTGTGCAAGTTTTGTTTCAGGTGACACCGTGACTTGTGTTGATTTTACGGGAAGCGTTCTCTGGAGGCTGTTAGCCATGGTGCAGCTGTCTTTCTGAGCCATAACACGTTTCATTTTACATCTAAAAATGTGTTCGTGGAAGAGGAAAAAGAACAAAATTAGGTATAATTAGGTTGGTGTGAATGCTGAATTTCAGTTGGGAAAAAAAGTGTAAAGGGATTTTCTGTGTGTATGGAAATATAGGTGAGATGGGGCCAGCTCCAAGTCTGGTAGGTCGTGCTCCAAAAGCAAAGGCAGAAGATGAGGAAGAGCCTCCACAGAAGTCTGCTGAAACAGGCAGAAGTTCCCAGTGTGATTTATTTGTCTGAGGCAGTCTGAGTGTCTCTGCATATCACCTGTCAGTGCTGCAGTTTCTTGATTATGTTGATGAAAAATGTTTCACTCAGTTCATGAATAACTGAAAAAATATATTTACCAAATTGAGATTGTACTGAATTGAGATATCTTGTTTGAAAAAAAATGACCTTTGGTGCAGTGGGAAACACAGACATCCTTAGATTGAGATACAAATATACTTTTAATCCCCACCGCTTAGCCTGAGAAATAACTTCAAAATGTTTTCAACCCAACCTAATCTGAGCAAACATGAAATTCTGAGTTGTTAACTCACTTAAATTATTGATCTTTTCCAGCAACATAAGTAATTTCAGTTTTTAGAAGTAAAGCAATAACATAAGTAAGGAGAGACTGTCCAGTTTCATTAGCAAGGGGTAAGAGCTGTATGTTAGGGAATATCTGCAAAGTGGTAACTTTTTACAGACCTCTGGGACCTTCTGAAGTCAGTTAATGCTTTGCAGTTAACTTTAACCTATGTCAGGAGCAGTCCTTGAAGGGATGATAATTTCCCACCTTGAAAATGGCCTCCTGAATGATCCAGTATTTTGCTGTCAGATGCCTGAGTAGGTTGCTACCTGGCTTTCAGCTGGGATAGAGTTAACTGTCTTTCTAGGAGCTGGTGTGGTGCTGTGTTTTGGATTTAAGATGAAAATAATGTTGATAACAAGCGGATGTTTTAGTTGTCGCTGAGCAGTGCTTAGAGTCCAGGACTTTTCAGCTTCTCACACTGCTCTGCTAGTGAGCAGGTGCACAAGGAGCTGGGAGGGGACAGAACCAGGACAGCTGAACCAAACTAACCAAAGGAATGTCCCCTATCATGTGGCATCACACTGAACAAACTGGGAGGAACTGGCTAATGAGTGCTGCTGCTGCTCAGGAACTGGCTGGCATCTGCTGGAAGGTGGTGAGCAGTTGCCTAGTGCATGGCTTGTTTAATATATTCTTGATTTTTCTTATCCATTTCTTGTCAGTCTGTCCTTGTCTCAACCCATGAGTTCTTCTACTGTTTCCTATTTTTGTTTCTCTCCCCCAGCACGCTGGGGTTGTGTGACACTGAGCTGCCTGCCAGGTTAGACCACAGCAACCGCTCAGGGAGAAGAATGCTAAAGCCCAAGCAATTCTCTGTAAACAATTTCAGCATCTTTAGCTAAGTTATGTTACAATTCCTTGCTCTTCTTTATTTACTGAACAAATGGTTAATGTTTACTTAATTTTTTCTTCTTTTTCTCTCTGTTCACTTAGTTGAATGACCTATGTCACATCTGATTTTTTTTATTTTTATTTTTTTGTAAAGAAATGAGTATCAGAGAAAAAACTGCAAGGTCTGCTGGAAAGTCCTTGCACTGAAGATCTGGGAAACTGAGGGCTTGTGATGTTTTGTGGGTGAGGTCTTACCTGGAAAGTACCTGTTGCATGTAGGTGGAAAGCACGAAAAGATGAGCATAAGACAAACCTTGTGTTTTTATGTTTGACCTGAAATATTACAGGATTCGTGGCCTTGATGACAGATGTCTATGTGCTGCAAATGTGTAGATAATTGTGATGAAAATGACAAATGTTTATCTTCAATAGAATTGCAGTTTGGATCTGTGAAGCAAGAAGATGCAGTAAAAATAAAATCTTAGTTCACAAAGTTCATTAAGAAATGTTATAACTTGACCTTGCAGGTCCCTTAAGCTTCTGATATGCCTTTGGACAGGTGACAACTCTCAATACTGCACAGTAAAGGGTGAATTTACTAGCCATTTCTGTATACTGCAAAATAAAGTTCCAGACCTTAATATCCCTGAAATTTGCTTATAAAGGAAATGTTTTATAAATTAGAGAAACTTGCATAAATAACGTAAAGTGTCATAAATTTTCATCAGATGCAGAGTGAATGTCTGAGTTGTTGCTTAAATTGCCACTTTGATGTTCTAGATAAATTGTATGCTTAGGATTTTATTTAATTTTCGTGTCCTGAGTATGAGGTCACGTTCACCAGTTTTCTGTCTGTATTTGCATTTTATCAGTGTTTTAAGCTTCAAATCATATTGCCATTAATACTGATCTTGGTTGCTTAGGAATCTATTTTTTATCTTGTTGTAATTGTATTTTGCAAGGATGTTTTTCCCCGAGGTTTTAAATGTACATTTTTCAAAGGATTATTCTGTGAAATAAGGAAAGGGTCTGCTGAGAAGCAGGTGCTATTTTGTGAAATGCCTTTTGGAGTGCATGAGATGAAAATAAAATGGTTTTACTAGAGCTGACAGCACTGAAAAGAGGGGTTTTGCTCTCTGTTTGCAGGCAAATGACAAGCATGAGACTGGAGCAGCACAAGTGTAAGTGCTGGGACCCTGTCATCTAAACTGTGTCTCCAGCTGACATCTAGCCAGCCAAGCTTTACCGATCCTGCACCATGGAGGACTGCCTTCACACCTCCTCTGAAAACCTCTCCAAGCTGGTGAGCTGGGCCCACAGCCACGGG
Organism: Phasianus colchicus; assembly: GCF_987193195.1. NCBI lineage: Eukaryota > Metazoa > Chordata > Aves > Galliformes > Phasianidae > Phasianus > Phasianus colchicus. The sequence goes on along the minus strand of NC_143476.1, from coordinate 36,163,324 downwards.
ACCATCTGCAGCCTCATCCCCAACCTCAAGCACCTGCTGTCCGAGGGAGCCCACGGCAACCTGACCGCCATGTGGGGCTGCAGTGCTGGCCATGCCTACCACTGGCCCCTGGCCGCCACTTGCCGGGCTGGCTCCCAGGAACGCGTCTGCTTCCAGGACAGCCGCAGCTTCAATTCAGACAGTCCCAGCATGTTGGGGGTGCCCTCTGAGACTCAGGCCAGCCCACTTGAGCGTTACCCAGGCCGGCCAGGGAAGGCCAAGCTGGACTGCACCCGCACCCGTGACTCCTGTGATTTCTCCTACTGCAGTGAGCCCTCAGAGTTGGGCGAGCCGGTGGAGGAGTACGAAGATGAGGCCACTCTCTTCGATATGGTCTGCGAGTCCTCTGTCACGGATGAGGACAGTGACTTTGAGCCACACCTCCACCGCATGCCCGGTGGCCCTCGGAAGCGGCCACCCGCTGGGCTCCCTGCTGCTGCCCAGGCCCAGCCAGCTGATGAGGGCAGCGGCGAGGTTATCCTCAAGAAGATCAAGCAGGAGCTGCCCGAGGATTACTACATCGTGGCCAATGCCGAGCTGACGGCTGGTGCTGACGGGCCGGCCCTGGCCCTCACCCAGATGTCCAAGCCCAAAGCACCAGTGCAGGCCGGGCCCTCTGGCCTGGGCACCACCAGGGCCCTACCCCTGCCTGCTGCTGGCCCCGACCCCGACCCGCAACACCTCTGTGCCTCCCCGCCTGGCCCACCCCGGCTCCCTGCGCAGAGACCTCCCCGAGCTGCCCTGGTTTCCCCAGCCCGTGGGGCAAGCAGCGGCCCCCCAGCTGCCCTGCAGGCACCAGCCACTAGCTCCAATGCCACTGCGGTGGGGAAGGCCATCAGCATCCCACTGTCAGCCCTGCAGCTGCCTGGGCAGGAGGAGGCCCCAGCCGCAGAAGAGACCCTGCTGCCTGCCCAGCAGCCAGCCCCAGGGGGTGGTGAGGCAGCTGTGTCACCCTCAGTGAGTGCAGAGCCCGAGGTCAGCTCCAGCCAGCAGCAACCCCCTGCCGCCCCTGCTGCCACCCCTGAAGCTGCAGTCCCATCGATGCCAGGTAGGAACCTGAGTGGAAGTGGCATTTTGGGGTTGCCCAGCTCAGTGTGAGGGGTAGGTGGGGGTTGAAGCCCGGTGTTTTTCCCTATTCGTAGAAGTTCTCATATACCAACCGTCTCCCTCCCTTGTTTTCATCTCTTGCTGCTGCCAGAGCAGTGAGAATTGGCCCAAATAGCAGTACTCCTGCTGAATGATTGTTGTGTGCCAGTCTGCTGGGAGAGCACGGTGTTGGACACAGGTGATTCTGAGGCAGAGGAGGTCTGTACCGAGGTGCAGGTGGTGCTGGCTTTGCCCTTCCAGGAAGTGCATGGTGCTGTCCTAGGAGCAGCAAAAGCAGGAGGGAGATCATACTGTGCCCCTTTGCTGGTTCAGCCTAAGGGTTTCTGCTCAGATAGAGCAGAGTTAAATGCTGGGGGGGGAGATGGAAATTGCCTTTACTCAATCTCTGTGGCAGCTGCTTTACCCTAAAAAGAATAACACTGTCTTGGCGAACCTGGGCAACCTGAAATCTGGATGAGCCTACAAATTAGTGTTTTTTTCTGGCAAGTCTTGTTGCCAGAAAAAAGCACCTGGACTACTTAAAGATCTGGTTTTACTCAGTAAAATCCTACTAAGCTTTGTAAATTAGGTAAGATGGATGTTGTTTTAGTTATAGCAAAGCAAATTTCTCTTTGTGACTTCCATTTGTGCATCTCTGAGAAGTTTGCAGTAGTCCTTTACTGTAATATCCCTCTTGGAAATCTCAGGCTGATTTAAATCAGATTCTGCATATATAAATATGAGAGATACCGAATGCCCCATTTCAATCCAAATTGTGTAGTAAACTACTTGCTCTGCATTGCTCAGTTTAGAGCACATAACTGCTGTGTATGCTAGAGCTGGTTCCTACCAGCTTGCAGGCTGAGGCATGCAAACACAAACCTAGGCAGAATTTTGCTGTTTACATGTGTGTGTGTGATTGGAGAGTGATTTGCTTTCAACAGATGCATTTAAAAACAAAAAACAAAAAGAACAACAAAACAAAACCAACAACAAAAAAAGCTAGAAAAAAGCAGCACACACACAAAACCTTCAAACTAGTTTTGTCAGGATTTGATGGGGAGAAGACCTGAAACCTTTTTATTTATAAGTGCCCTTCTCTGCTCTCAGGTGCCAAACAAGGGCAACAGCTGTTACCACTGAGGGTAATACCCTGCAAGAATGGACATATCTAATGTCTTGCTAGAGGACAAAAAGGAGTATTTAGATTCGCACCCACTGTAAACCCCTCAAAACCTCATAGCACCGCTTGCATAGACAGCAGCATCACATCAGCATGCTGTCCAAATTCCAGTTCAGTCAATTACATCCTTAATTCTTGAGTTTTTTGTGTTCTCAAAATGTGTTACATGGTTCCCCTCCTCAGGCTGGTATAATGTTGTAATATGCTGTTACTGGACTCAGATGTATCTGCATGTCAGCCAGGGTAAAATGATTGATACACAACTGTCACCTCATACGTCTGTCAAGTCTTTAATTTTATAGATCTACCTCCTTTGGCAAAGAAGTGCTGGCATAAATCTTTGAGCTGCAGAGAAGTGGGTAATGTGACAAGTGAATTTATTGCGGATTCATGGTTCTGCACAGCATATTCTTACAGCTAAACAGCGAAGGTCTGATTAAAAACTGTAGCATGTTTATTGTTCGTGTACATAATACTGTTAGATAGTTAGATTTACCTAACAAACAGGGACGTGGAAGTGGTGCATGATATATAAAATTTGAGCAGTATTGAACTAGAAGAAGGATTACCTATCCTATATGAAAATGTTTCTGTATAAGCAGAAAGACAATGATTAGTACAATTCTTACATAAAAGAAGGCAGGAAATATTTATACAAAGGAGCCAGGAGCTTTTATTAATTTATTGACTTGGTTGATGTTTTGACAACAAAGATACAATTACTTCCTTTATTTACTGAGTGGCAACTGAATGTTGCAGAGACTTTGCAGAGGTATTTTCATGTCTTAGTGAAGTGGCGTCGAATGTTAGATGCTGATTTCTGTTGGGCTCAGGTCTCTATCTAGGCATTGTAGGATATACTGAACTCAAACCCTACTATGTGGACATTCATCTGTGAATTTTCTGATTATTTTTGTTCTACTTTATTAGCAAAAGCTTCAAAAATGTATGTAGGTATGTAGGTTCTACTTAGTCCTTTCTCTGTTGTGGAAGAAAATGATGGTATTTATCTGTGAGAAGAGAGAAATAGCAAGGAACTCCTGCTATTTCTATTTTCCCAGATAGCCTCTTTTGTCTTTCTCTTTTGCTAACACTTGGTCTGCTTCTGTCCAAGAACCAGCAAAAGGAGGGTGGGTCACATCAGTTGAGATGTAAGGTGAGTAAGAAGCACAGGTTGTAGTATATACTGCCTTGAAAAAATTGTTGTCATTTGGATGTCTGAAAGCAGAAGTAGGAAAAAAAAGATTTGCTGAAGGGTGTGGAATAAGCCTGTGGCTTGGAGGAGGATAGAACTTTCTATGTATAAAGGCAGGGCTTTTCTTTTTTATCTTCAGCAGTGCAGGACTCAATGTGTAGGCAGAATGACTGAGATATTCCTGAAGAATGCTTACCATCCATCTGAGAGTGGAGGCTCACCTCTGACTGAAGGTGAAGATGTGTGTTGGGTTAACAAGCCAATGCACCAAGATATCTGTAGTCCAACACGAGTCTGACACTATCAATACAGGAGGAACAAAGCGTTCTGTGAGGACATTAAAAAAATGTGAAATCACATGCACAGAATGTGCAGAAGCCAAAGTCTTGAATAGGGATAGAAAACCAAAAGATCCTATAAATGAAGTGGCCAAGTGTGTTGCTTTGGTCAGAAGCATGGCAAATCATATTCTGTGGGTACCAGCAATGCCAGCACATGTCACTTGCTGATGCCAATGGGCTACAGGGTATTGTTTTACATGTACATGCTTTTGCAGAGTTTGGAGAGGGTGAAGGCTGTCTACAGACACCAGTGCTATCACTGTCAGTGTGCTGCACTCTTATCACTGCACTGTGGTTATCAAACTACTGTGAAGGTTAGGAGTGATGGATGCTGGATGGATAATGCCTCAGTGACTCTGATGTCCTCACTCTGCATTCCTCCACATTTTTTCATTTTCTGTAACTGGTATCTCAGATCCCAGAGCAGTGCATAAGTCACCCTGGCAACATGGGCAAAGAGCTGGTTTGGTCCTGCAATCTGATCACCAGGAGGTGCTAGTTGGGGTTGCAGCCTGCCACAAACAGCACCACAAAATCGGACAATACTGTCGATTCCATGTGTTTGTATAATGTCATTTTTTTCTCTTCCCTCCTATACCTGAGCATGATCACGGTAAAATATGGTACATCTGGGATTTGTGTGATATTTGTGGAGGGCTTTTAAACTGAATGTCCTGAAGTGTTTCTCTCCAATCATAATCTTGCTCTCTCTGTAATTGTATGGGTTTTAAATTCAGTAGGAGCTCAGATCCTTGTGATCATAAAATTCATGGACTTGCAGCTGTTAGGTGAGCATCAAAATGGATCCCCTCATACCTCGTGTGTTGCCAGTAGTAACTAAGTTTGACTTAAATTCTGAAATCAGTGTTAACATGGCAAGTGAAAAAAGGTGCCAGCCAGCACATTCCAGAGAAGTGCAAATAACTGCAAACAAGGAATAAACCTTTTTGAAAGGTATATAAAGTGTCAGCCATAAATACAGAATGTCCAAATTAATCCCAGCTGTAATCCTTCCAGTGAAACTGTGCCAAGAATGAGTGTAACACAAGGCAAATAATCACATCAAGGAAACTTTACTTAAGCTCTTCCAAGAACACTCAAATAATTGCTGATAGACCTCTGTACTTTAATGTATACAAAGATTGATGACTTTTGGTTAAAGCGAATGCTAAAGTCTTTGTCCAGGGATGTATACTGCTTAATGTGGTCAGAGGAGCAATTAAATAGTTTCTTGTTCTTTGTGTTGGAGTAAAGACTTCAGAGTCCACTGGTGACTCTTAGGTCACATAATTGATTCCTATTACTTCTCCACTAGCTTAGCAAAAAATGAGTGCTCAGACAAATAATTACAAAAATGTTGTGCTTTTTTTTTTTTTTTAAGTTGTAAGGCCCTTGTGTAGTTAGAAGAATAAAATTAGATAATTATGTTTTAACTCATCAGAAACTAGGAACTGATGATTTAATTAACCACCTTCTGCACTGCCACTGTTTTTTGATCTTGCAGCATGGATTTGCCAGTTCTCCCCCAAAGGGACGAGGGCAGGCTTGAGAATTGGGCCCATGGGAAACTAATGAGATTCTACAAGACTAAGTATAAGGTGCTGCACTTGGATCAGAGCAATCCTGTATACATGTACAAACTGGGAGAAATCACTGAAAGCAGCTTTGCAGAGGACTTGGCAGTTCTGGTGAACAAAAAGCTGGACATGAGCCAGCAGTGTGCACTTGCAACCTAGAAGGCCTGCAATATCCTGGGCTGCATCAACAGGGGTGGCGACAGGGGGACGGAGGTGGTTGTCTCCCTCTGCTCTGCCAGTGAGGCCCCATCTGCAGTACTGTTTCCAGGTATGGGGCCCCCAGCACAAGGAAGATGTTGGTTCAGGTACAGAGGAGAGCCTCTAAGCACCTATCCTTTGAATAAAGGCTGAAAAGCATGGCTTGTTCAGTCTGGAGAAGTCTGCAGGGAGACCCTGTTGCAACCTTACAATACTTAAAGTAAGCTTATGAACCAGGAGGGATACCAACTTTTTACATGTTTTGATAGTGACAGGAAAAGGAGGAATGGCAACCTAAACAAGAGAACATTTGTGTAAGATGTTAGGGTAGTAAGGGTAGTAAGTCACTGGGAGATGCTGGCCAGAGAAGCTGTGGATGCCCCATCCCTGAAGGTATTCTAGACCAGTTTGGATGGGGTCTTGGGCAGCCTGATCTGGTGGGGATCAACCAGCCCATGGCAGGCAGCTGGAACTGAGTGGGCTTCAAGGTCCCTTCCAACCTAAGCAATTCTATGATTCTGTGATTATCTTTAGTCTTTTATATTGTAGATGCCTTCTGTTTAAAAGCAGAATAGTGTCATAAAAAGGACACACACAGCATCAGCAGTGTAGTTGTATCTTTGCTTTCAAAAGCAGGGTCCACAGTATGACAACTGAATTTAAAAAATTAAAAGTTTTGTACTAATAATTGTAATATAAGAGTATGCTTTGTGAGACTGTTCCTACAAAAAGTTTTTATCATATTATTAACTCTTGAAAGAGTAACCTGAAATAAGCACTCATACTATAACGTCTCCAGATATTCGTGGAACTATGTTTATCAGCATTTCAAATTCCACACGTGCTTTCTTTGGTAGAAATTTCTTCCAGATGCAAAAGGCTCATGCTGATCTCTTTGCAACCTTGAAGACCAACAGTGGACTTCTCATGTAGATGGGGGTCTTCTTGCTGTCCTACATATTAAATACTTACGAAACAATGCAACTTTGCACACAAAAAGAGAGGGCTGATGCTTTTCTTGAATGTAGTCTAATACAGGGGGAGACTGAGGATGGACTTGGTAGTATACCTGCAATAAAAGATATGTAGATTTGGAAATCCATTCTAACAAGTGAGAAATTGTAGTTTCTACGCAGTCTGTGGCAATTCCTTACCTGTAGTTAAAAGGGATTTCAATCCTCCAGAAAGATCCATTGCAGCCAGGCCTGAAGGTATAAAAGGATTAAAGCTGTAATACATGCAGAGTTCATCTGCATCTGGTTGAAAGTATTCTCTGGGCTCTGAACAGAACTGTTTCACAGAGATTTATTGAAACTTAATATGAATATACTTTTTCAGTTTTAAATGTTACAACACAAACAGTATTAAGATGATGTGTCATATTGGAAGAGTAACTGGCAACTTCATTAAAGGTTGTGTTCTAGAGCATCACTTTTCATTTCAGGCTTGGAAACTTCCTGTCTCTCTGGTCACTCCAACATAAAATGCAGAAAAGCAGAAGATGGGAAGCAGAAGGGAGAAGTAGAAAACAACCTTTTTTACAAGACTAGCAGGATTAGATGCTTTTGGTTCTTAAACAGACCTCTGCTCTGTGCAAAGTTACATGTTTTGTGATACGGATATATAATGGAAGAAAGTAATTCCAGTGTTCCAGCAGTTCTGTAAAGATATAGAAAAAAAACAAAGGAAACTCAACATCTCCATTTTTCAGTGCTCAAACATTTCCATTTCTTCATTCTTTCTGAAAAGAAAGAGGTGTCTTTGAGGAGTGTTTTATCAGATTGTCTTCTGAAAACTTATTGACAAATGCCTCTGTCACTTCTACTACTGTCTGTTTAATTTTGAACCTATTCTCATGGTATTATTTATGAGTCTCCAAGCAAGAAGAGAGAGGCAGGGTGAAATCAGATTGGGATCTGCAGAGGAAACAGATCAGAGTAGCCAAGAAAGGCACTGATCCTGGAAAGGCCTCAGACACGTGCTCTTCTTTTGCACTTTAGATGGAATGCTGGAACAAAAAGGGAACACAGGGCATGGCTTTTTGGTCAGAGCACATAATGCGACTGTCTTTGCACTTTGCACATTACTTAGTAAGTTTGTCTGCAGAAGAACCATCTCACATGTATCTTGGAGGTTTAAGCTTTTAACAGTGGAAGTAAACCAGGCAGAAAGCTGTCTTCAGCTGTCTCTGGTATGGGAGCATGCCATTTTTGCATAAGGTGTTCTGTTAAATAAGCATACAATGACTTCTTATTTCTTCAGTTTTCCTCATACCTAAATTATAGGTGAGTCTTATCCTCTTATTGTGCTTGTAGTGAAGCTAGAGCACCTTTTAATGTGAAGCATATCAGTAAAAAAATCTGAGTCTACTTGCTGTCTATTTCAGCAAAATAATACATTTGAGCACAGAGACTCTTTGCAGTTTTCAAGTGCTCAGAAAGGAGAGCAGAAACATGATGGTAGATTATTTTGTCATGACTGGCGAAGCACAGTGTAGTACATGCTAAAGAAAGCAGATCCTGGAAGACATTGAAACATGCTGCAATCTGTCTTTCTTTGATAAACATGAGGCAATGAAGTAATGTTTCAGACTGCCCAGAGGAGTTGTGAATGCCCCATCCCTGAAGGCTCTATTCTGACCTGACCTGCTGGATGGCAGCACTGTCCACAGCAGGAGATTTGAAGCAGCTAACTTTTAAGGTCCCTTCCAACCCAAGTCTTGCCATGGCTCTTTAGTAACCAGCTTTTCTGCAGTACCTTTGCCAGGAGCTTAGCAGTGGTTTCTGAAGCACATTTGTAAACCCACCTTGTAGTAGACAAGCAGACGCCAGTATGACGGTAGAAGCTGACTCCTATCCTGAGCCAGTAGCATGAAGGAGGGACCCGCTGGAAAGTGAGTAATCCTCTGAAGGTGTGCTAAACCTGGACATCCCAGAGACACAAAATCTTGAGCAAGGTGAAAGAAATGGTGTTGTTTCACTGATTTCTTCAAAACTGGAGTTTCACTGTGGTTCATTTTAGAAATGGGACTAGGGCATTCTGTGGCATGGTAATGAAGAGTTACGCCACAGTTAAGCTTGCTGTGGAACCTTGGTGCCAACACAATGCAGTACCTCAGAAAATGTTTCTGCAGACACAGATGTTTTCTGAGAACACTACAAAAGGAACAGCTGGATTTGCTCGCAATTCTCAGTGAAATCATGTGGAAGAAATAAATGGAAGGTTTGAAATTTGCAGCTAAGGACGGCCATTCATTAAATGCTGGAGCTCGCTGATTAATCTAACTAATGAAATATGGAAGATGTTATCAACAGCTTTAGCCGTGCCTCTCCCAAAGTTCGAAGAGCACCTTAAAAACATGCTTTTGCTCTCTTTCTACCTGGATGATTTCTATCTCAGAGGCCTTTAATGCATCTCTTATCTTTTGACGTGTGTTACCTGTGTTACATACTTTTATACTCTGCTTTCACTGATCTTTTTCCATCAAAGTATAATTGAACGGCTCCTATATACGTATAGTACATAGTGAATTACCAACTTAGATCTTTCAACTGAAATGCAGTTCTGAAGCATGACATGCCAAAAAGCACTGCTGAGAGGATGGTAATTGTTGCACCATGGGATGCCAATTTCTCTTCAGACCTGTGCAGCTGGCAAGGGTTCAGTTCTTTATGTGACAGCCTGCAAGGATACCGTAAACTTTTGAAGAAGGCATTGAGTGGAAGGATGCACATGGTCTGAGAAAAGAGCCTGGCCTTAATTTATAAAATGGCTTTGTCCTGTGGCTCAACAGGAAAGAGCAAAGCAGCCCCCTTCAGTGGCTGGCTCAGGGCCTCCACAGTTGGCCCCGTGTCTCTTGGCAGGGCACAGGGTATCTGCACCGCTGCCTCATACTCTATGTTATGTGCTTAATTACGCTTTCACCATTAAGTGCATTAGCTACATCTTACTTCTAACACACACTTCTTGTTCCCATTAACTTCAGAAATTGTCATTGCACACATATCACGCAGCCAAGTACTGTATGTGTTCCTGTTCTTTATGCTAGGACATGTTTAGACTGGTGGTGACCCTGTGGTCTGCTGTTGCTTTGCATTAGCTAGATTGTCATTATGAAAGCATGCAACCATTGATTAATGTTAATCATTTACTTGAGAAATTATCGTTGGAGTGAAAAAAAAAAAAGTTGACCATCTGTTTTTATTGAAAAAAGGAAGAAATTGATTCAGAGATAGTCTGACCCAGGTCATGTCGCCCCCACGCAAAGTCTGAACATTCTTCATTGCTGAATTATTTCAAGCAGGACATAACAGAACCTAAAGATACTGCCTGTGAAAGATTAGGATGCTCATCTGGTCTCTGAGTAGCTTGTTGCACTTTGCTCTCACCCCCTTTCCAAATGGATATTTGCCTGGTCTCTGCTTTAATCCATCTGACTGGTCAAATTTGCCTGAATGAGTGAGCAACAGAAGTATGGAGTAATTTCTTCCTGCTCTTGACTTCCTCTGACTGCAGTGAGCTCTGTCCTTCAGTCATGTGGAAGTTCTACGTTGTAAGGATTTTCTTCTGTCACTCACTCTTCAGAAATGGAGTATTACCAGTTGTTTGGAACTGCTGTCTGTAACTGACAGTACCTCCAAGAAAACAAATTAACAGGCAGGAAAGTCAGTCTACGTTTTACTGCTCTGCACTGATGCCTGTATGCTGGCATGTGGCTTGCTTTTTGCTCATAGATTTCCATTTCTTTTTTCTCTCTGTAGGGGGAGGCATCTTTTTGCCTGTGTTTTACCCCTCCTGATTTCAGACAGCCCTTAAAAACCTGTTGACAAATACCTTTGTCCCACTTACCATTCACTTGCATAGTTGTTAAATATATCAGACTGCTTTTTGTGCTAGTTCATGATAAAATATTCATATATACATGTATATACTACACATCTATAATTACATTCATTAAGTTATACTCCAGGTTATGCTCTTGCTTGAATTACTGTGTGTCATTTTTGTATGAAATCATTCAATAGCATGGGAACTTTTTGTTCCTGTGCTGCACAGAAGAACAGATTATTTCTATGGAAATAACAATACAATCCAGGCAGGAAAGGTTTGATATTGTAACTACAGAAGAGAACTAATAACAATATTCTGAGCAGTAAAGAGGTGTGTATGTGTGCATACTCACTGTGTGTGAGCGCATGTCTAGAAATAATTTGAAAGCCTTCAATTTATTTAAATGGGCTTTTTTCAAATACGGCTGCAAAATGTGACTCCAATTAAAGTCTGACAAAGTAATTTTAAATATGTATTTGGGGACAGACACATAAATAAGCCATGCCAGGAGCAGCAGACTGATGACACCTGTGTCTCTGTCTCTGCTCTGTTCAGAATGCCCAGCTGTTCCCACTGAGACTGCTGTGTCTTCAGAGCAGAGTGTGCCTGCTTTGGTCATCCAGGGTCCAGGAGCAGCTGCTTGGCTGCCTCTGATGCCTGAGGTTTGTGGTCTTTCTCTCAGCTGTGATGCATTTACTTCTCTGCCCTTGCCCAGCTGCTCAGTCTCCTATAGGCTTGTAGGAACTTCAGGTCTTTGAACTTCCACCCCTTCCAGTTGTGACTAGCATTGTGTTTGCAGAGGTAAAAGCAAAGTTCAGTTTTGTTGATTTTTGTGGAGTGTGAGGAAGAAAGGACTGTCCACACAGGGACAAGACAGCAAAGCAGGCTAAGAACTTGCCCTTAAGAATTTTTTTTCTTCAAGCATTGCACTTTATCCTTTCTAGAGAACTGTATACAGAGCTGGTCCTTTAATTCTGCTCTCTGAGCCTCTGGAGACGAATACATACATTATAAGTGTGTTCTGAGGTGAGGCTGTAAATTGTGATCTCTTTGTATCATTCATGCCCTTTGCAGCTTTATTCTTACTGCACGATGTAATTTGGGAATGTGAAAGCAGATAGTGTAGTTGGGCAACATCACCAGTCAGAATATCAGAAACAAAGCTGCAAGCTCTCTAATGAGGCAATCTCAGTACTTAAATAAACATAAGATAATGTCAGGAGTAAAGGTCCTTAATACAGTTTTTTGGGGTACGTGTGCTGTGTTCTGTGCTACCAAAAGTCTGTGATGCTGGCTCCCTGCATATGTTTTCTGCTACACCTGCAGCAGACAGTTCAATCAGAACAGGAAAGGATACCTTTTGATTCACTACCATTGGCATTTTAATAAAATAGAGGGGGAAATGTCTGCAGTCTCTAATAAGCAATAGATCAAATAAGCACTGTCAGCCTGTGCAGAGGCTCTGCAGCGTGATTTATTACATTAATTACAGTCATGTGGGCCTCATGCTCTTAAGTCTGAAACTGCTGTCACATTCTAAACTTGATTTAAGCATACGTTTTGGCCAAGACTAAAATACAGTCTATTATGATTAATGTAATAAAATATTTATTACATACTCCCTTTCTTTGTTTCACTGCTCGTTGTCCCAGTTATCCTGCCTCATTCCAAAACCGTGATGTATTGTCAGATTTCAGATGATGAGGATCCTCATCTGTTTTTCATCTCTCCCTTCACTGTTGTTCTTTTTTTACATCTCTTTGTTCTGATTCTCCTTTCTCTCCCCTTCATCTTCATTTCCCACCCATAATTCCCAACTCTGCATCTCACTGCTGTCTGGAGTGAATCAAAAGCAGCTGAACTTCATAGGCCTAGCTCTTCCCTTTGAGATCTCTTGCAGTGATTTCTCAATTATACTTATTAAAGTTAGATCTGAAATGCAGTGGCATTAGAACTGTTGTAGGCTGCAGCTGAGAACTTGCTAGGCTTGTGGTGAGGTCGCGTTGTGTGCAAAGAGAAGACTGGTCTGTAAAGGGAAACATGTTTGTGTCCTGTTTCCCATACTTCCATCACAGGACTGTAGAAAGGATCCAGGATGTGAGACTGTGTTGTTTGGCAGGTTTGGTCCATAGGAATACGCATGGTAAGAGGAAGAGTCTTCAGCAACAGTGACTCTGTTCAGTGTAAGCATGTTACCCTTTTAGTTGCACAAGCAGGCAGTAGCCTTTATGTTCCCTCATCATGCTGTTTTTCATTCGGACACAAGTCTTAGACAAAAGCTATGTCCCCAAAGGTCTCCTGATATAATTAGCAGCTTTATGCCATTGTACAGGATCTGTAATGAATAGAAACAACTCAACATAGAGATTGTTGTTGCACAGAATTCCATGGACCCAAATTTTCCAAACCACCATGTAAATTGGCACCATGGTTTTGTAGCCCACTCTTTTGATTACTGGCTGGGTAAATAGTGTTTGCAAGATTCATTTATAGACTTAACTCCAGCATTCCCTCTATGAGCAAATAAGGATGGAAACCTTGTGGAAAATGTGGATCTCTCTGTTTCTGTATAAAAATTGAGTTTTCAGCATGAGAATTTGTATTTTTCCCCTAATGTTTCACTGATTTTCAAATAATAAGTGTCATCCAACAACAGAGGTTCCTTTCACATCCTTTCAATTTTTTTTCCCCTCATTTTGAGTTTTTCTTCTTGTGTTTTCTTCTCATAGCAGCGTTTTAATCTAGTCATCGTACATGCATGAATGTTGTTTGGTCTTGCTCCTCTACTGCCATTTAAACAAATAATGACTGGCTGATCTCTACATGTCTGTATAGGCACATGCTTACACACAGGGACTACAATGCAGGAAGCACTCACTATGTGCTTTGCTGAACTGGGGATGCTTTCTGTACTACAGGCCAAGTCTACTTGGAAAATGAATGCTTCACTTCTGCAGTGCCACATCCAGCTTCCAGTTCTCTATTTAAGTTAGACAGTTGCTGACATACCCCTTTATTTCCTTCTGCCACAGGTTGTGAAGTAAAATGCTCTGAAAGAGCATTTTAAATTTTAAAAATGTAACTTTACACTGTGTTGCTGACAAGTCCTGGGTAAAAAGGAAGAATATTTTCTAGTGTTAAATGTCTAAGCTGAAGAAAACCTTTGCCAAAAAAGTAGCTCTTGGCCTTAGCACTACATTGAAATCAGTGGTTGAAGGGTTCTCAGCGGAGTTTGCTGTTATGGTAGAAAATTAGTCTATGCAAAAGTACATCTGCAAACATAAATCTGGCATTTGCTTCACATTGTTTCGCATTTTGCCACTTAGCAACGTTAGGAACACTTCAGTTTAACCAATCTGCCTGATTTTTTTTATCCTGAGCACTGAAAGTCAAACATTTATGTGTTAGAAGTGAACACAGCTTTAGAAAGTTAAACCTAGTTGTTCTGGAAGTAAAAGGATTTCACATCTTTTGAAAACTTATCAAATAGTACTAGATTTGCTGTAAAGAAAGTCATAGAATCATGAAAGGACCTAAGGATTGCCTAGGACACCACCCATAAGATCATGCTGCCCAGGACCCCATCCAACCTGGCCTTGAGCACCTTCAGGGATAGGATACCCACAGCTGCTCCAGGCAGCTGTTCCAGGGCCTCACTTCCTTTTGTGTGTAGAATTTCTTCCTAATAACTGATCAAAATCTATCCATTTTTAATCTGAAGTCATTCCCCTTATCACTACACACCCTGACAGAGAGTTTCTTCTTATCCTTCTCTTGCAGTACTAGGATGCTGCTGTAAGGTCTCCCTGAACCCTTCTCCAGGGACTGAGACTGAACAAGCCCAGCTCTCTCAGCCTGTCTTTATAAGAGAGGTGCTCCAGCTCTCTGGTCATCTTCATGATCCTCCTCTGGACCCATTCCAACAGCTCTGCATCATTCTTGTGCTGAGGTCCCCATGCTTGGATACAGCACTGCAGATGGGGCCTCGTGAGGGCAGAGCAGATGGGGGCAATCCCCTCCTGAGCCCCACCTCCCTCAGCCTGTCCTCCACATCTGTAGAGTTGGATCCCTGAATCTCAGTCAAATATTCTACAGTCCAAATAATTTGTTCTTAAAAAATCACCTGAAAAATGGAAATAAGAGAATGATGAGGCAGAACAGGTGAATCTTTATCTGTTTCTGGACCTGGTTATGACTCAGATTACTAACTTGGAACAGGGCTGCTAATGTGGCAGACTCCATTCCAGCTCTGAGCCCCACGTACCTTTCACCTGGACATCCTCTAGGTATGAAGTACATGGTTGCTTTGCTGCTCTTACAGAAGATATTTGCTTCCACTGTTCTCCTGGCTGTAGCTCAGGGAACAGCCAGTTTCCTGCTCTGGAAATGCTGTGCAGTATTTGGCTGCTCTGAAAATGCTGCACAGTATTTGACAGAGCTGGACTTACTGTATTCATTGTTGCTAAATGGAAGTTGGAAAATTAAGTAGATTTGGGTAAACATGAACTAGTAGCCCCGTTGTTGGGATACAGAGGAAACACATCCCATGTTGCTTTACAGCAATCTACAGCAGTGTAAGGAGAACTGCTTCAAAAATAAAGTAGGAGACTTGTACAATCCCACATGACAATTCCACATGACATAATACCACTGTGAGTGTTCAGCAGCTGAAGCGAGATGTGAAGTAAAAGAAGAATACAACACTTTCATTTTTCACAGAATCACAGAATCATAGGGGTTGGAAGGGACCTCCAGAGATCGAGTCCAACCCCCCTGCCAAAGCACCCATTTGCACAAGTAGGCATCCAGGCAGGTCTTGAATATCTCCAGAGAAGGAGACTCCACAGCCTCCCTGGGCAGCCTGTTCCAGTGCTCCATCACCCTCACCATAAAGAAGTTCTTGCGCACGTTTGTGCAGAACTTCCCATTCCATTAGTTTTGACAAAATCAAAGTCAAATAGGTGAAGACCATACTGAGGACAAATTTTAAAATTTCAGGTATGGTAAATGCACTTTTAGTACATTTGTGGGCTATTTCAAGATCAGAAGATGCTACATTACAGTCAGATAGAGCAGGAGAGGCTTCATACAAGTTGAAAGTCCCTGGAGCACTCCTGATTTGCAGTGTTCATTTGTCATTGCTAGTATTTGCTGCATAAAAGATAGATCCTGTCAGTCATAAATTCTTAATCCCTTGTCATGGCTCCAGGTTTTCTGGTATCTGAGACTGATGTAGTAGTCTCATTAATATTGATGGAGATTTTATTGTTGAGTTTGCACCTTTCATCTTTTTTGGCTGTTGTGGCAAGAAAGTAGTGAAAATGGGTGCAAACTAAATAAAACAGCACTAGCATCTGAGAGAGCAGACCATTCTACATCTTGCAGAAAATGTACAGATGGCTAAAGTTTGTTTTTGAGATTCTTATTTCATGGATATGCTGATTTATAAATATTCTCATGCTCATTTGCTTGGAATCTGTGTTCTGTTTTCTTGTAGGGTACTTAATTTTAGAATCATAAAATATTTCACTGATAATTGTGCTGCAAAAGGTTTACAGAATACAAGCATAATTTATTTGGCCCAGAAAACATAATATCTCTTATAAGTGGATTTCAATTAAGAAATTTCTACCTTAGTAGAGATTTTACATACTAATGAAAACATTTGCTGAAAATGTTAAACTATATGGGGTTTGACTTAATGTAGTGGAAACAGGGAACTGTAATTGTTAAATAGAATTTAGTAGCAAAGTCAGATTGGTAGGGGAGAAAAAGTGCAGGAGCACTTTCTTCTGCTTTTGTAATCTGCAGCTAACAAGTTAATCCTTTGATCCTGCAGAGCTCAGAAACTGTTAGATGTCAAGCCTGATGAAAGTCTTAAGGCAGTCACAGGATTTCCTCTCCTTTTTTGACTGACTCACCAAGCCTAAACTTAAATAGGTATGATATATTATGGCACTGAAAGTGCACTTTATTTGGCCTCAGGACTTTCTAAAAAGCAAGTTATTGTTGGATATGAAATAATTACATTAAAACATATGTATTTTTGACCTAAGCCTTTAACTACTGCATATGTGTAGGAGTTGCCTTGACAGATTTAGTCTGGAACAGATACTAAAAACACCAGAAGTATCATTCTCCAAGTGCATACCTCTCCCTGTCTCTCAGCATGATTTTGGGAGTACTCACAGTTACCTGTAATGGGGAGGCCTCCTACTTTTTATGTCCTCAGTGATGATACAGGAGAAAGATATTCAGTTATTTAGTTAGTCATGCGATAGAATGAAAGACAACAGGTCATTTTCTAAATATTATTTGCAGTAGGAAGGCAGATGCATCATCACTGGCCTTGGCTTGTGCTGACTGTTATTAAATGAGTGTACATTGCGGTAGGACATTTAGCCACGCTGAGGAAGTGAGCTGTAGCACTGCTTGCAGGAGTACACACTTGTTGGAAAGTTCCTGATTCTTCCTCTCCATGACTTGGTGTGACTCAGTACACAATGGGGCTACTGCTGCCCACTGTGGTTATGACACCGTTTGCCTGCTGATACACTCTTGAAAAAGAGAAGAAAAGACAGGTAGGAGCAGGCTCTGGTTTACATGAATCATTTCAGTTGGCTGTTTATAGCCTTGTATTGTGGATTATCACTACATTCCAGTAATTGAAGTCTGGGGACAGAAGCTAACCTGCAAAGTGCTTGGAGGGAGAACACAGCTCCAGAGTGGAGATAGATGGCATCTTGTGTGTGCTAGGCTTTTTCACATGAATGAAAGCATTGTGGTGGGAGTGGGTCTTCCCCAGAAAGATATTTCTAGTCAGAGCACAAATTAGACAGAGGAGATGCTGACTAGTAGTGTGACTGCCATCCAAAAAACCTTTTTTACTGGAGATCTTGTTGACATCCTTACGCAGAATTTGAGGCTGTGTGCAGTAATAGCTCAGGTTTACAACTCCCACTAATGTTACAAATCTTCTCTGAATATTAACAACAAGCATCATTTTGATGTGAACGACAAAAGCAAGTGTTTACCCCCACTGTACATAATTACAGAGGAGGTTATGTTCTGGTAAGTCTGAGTTTGTCTAAGTGTGTGAGCTGAAATAAAAACAACCCTATGTTTGATAACTCAGTTGATAATGTTAAGTCTTGGCTGTAGTAAGATCAGATTATGAAAGATCAGACTGCAGCTGTTGCTGTGTGGGAAGGATCATCTCATGGTTGTGGGCTAGCCAGAGACACTCAGCTCCCACTGGATCTGTGTAGTCTCTGCCAAGTCACTTTGTCTCTTTGTCTACTTTTAAGTTGAACATTTAAACTACTCAAGCAGTCCTTCTTACTCTCAGCTGGGTGATTACCCCAATCCAACAGTAAGGTGAGATTTACTGCCTTTTCTGATGTTCTGGTTTTCCTGGAAATGAAACACTGATGTGGAGTGAGACAGGAATTACAGATGTGTGGATCACATGTTTTGTGTACTATGCAACTGTGAGCAGGACCTCATGAGATGCATCTCCAAGTCACCTTTTTTGTAAATTTCTTTCCCTGGTCAGCATAATGGGGAGCAGCACTACCAACTCCTAACATTTTGTTATTGCAAGGAAAAACTATTTGGTCTAGCTTGGTTTGGTAGTTTGTTGAGAACAATAAATTTCGGTTCATTGGTTCTGTTTTACTATCCAAAACAGTTTAGATCATAATATGAGAATATACATTTTCCCTAGACCCTAACAACATGCACGTACCTAAGAATACAAGAAGAGATGAAAGCATACGTGTTATCTTCCCATTGTTCCATCCTCCACCAATTTACAGCTCAAGCACCTTTCCAGTTTGGAAATACTGTCTTGTGTTGAGGAGCACTTTATAATAGTCTTCTGTACTTTTACCCAGGTTTTGAACCCACGCACAATAAAGAGTTCGTAATAATGTGAGCAGTGGACACCTAAGAGCAAGCAGGTGTATTTTGCAGTCATCAGGGGACTACTGTGTATTTCCACCTGTGTTTTCAGTAGCTAAAATTCCCAAAAGGTTAAGCTTTGGCCAGATGAGTTTTTCATCTCTATTCTGCAAGATGCAGCAAGGTGAGACCAAGCAAACATTTGGGAACTGCTTTACTGAAAATACTCCTATATCAGAAAGGGCATTCACTTTCAATCTCCGAGCCCAGAGATGAGATCCTATATCTCAACAGTTCTCCCAGCTTATGTATTTTCAAAAATTCACTGTGATAACAGCTGAAATGCCTTTTAGTCTTGAATTCTTAATGAATGAATTCCGTTATATTTAGGCTTTCTTTACCAAACAATTCATATAGATTTTTAAGGAATAAAATGCCATTACACCAACATAATCTCCCTCTCACATGCTACCAAGGGCACGTGGCTAGAGCAGAAACAGTGCCAAATACCCACACTGTAGAGGGCATTGGTTTTCTTTCACAGAATTTTCCCAAAGGAAATGTGTATAGTAGAAGGGCTTATTGTAAATATTTTGAAAGAGCCATTAGCAGACTGCACTCCGATAATATTTTTCATGGTCTCCTTGTCCAGTCACAGGTTGTGTGGAAGGGATGCAAGAAAAGCCTGATCTTGGGCCATAGTTTGATTAGTGATCAAATGGCATGGCTTTTCTGGGTTTCACTGGGATGGAGATAACTCTCACAGCAGCCCATAATGTGCTGCATTTTGGATCTGTGGCTACTACAGTATTAGTAACAGACCAGTGTTTTGACTATTGCTGAGTAGTACTGCACACCATTAAGGCTTTTTCTTTTTCCCACTCTGTATCCCAACCAACTAGGCTGAGTTTGGCAAGAGGTTGGGAGGGGGCTGACCCCCACTGACCAAAGGGATATTCTGTGCCATACTACATCATGCTTAACAATAAACAGTAAAAAAAAAATTTTTTCTGTGGGAAGTAGGCATTGCTCGGAATCTGACTGAACATTATGAGAGGTGGTGAGTGATTGCCTTTGCATTGCATGTTGGATTGTTTCTTTTCTCTTTCCTTTACTTATTCAGATTTGCCTCAGCTCTGATGTTTTCTTCTTTTTGCTCTTCTCTGCCCTGCTGAGTGTGGGGAGAGAGCAAGTGACTGTGTGGTGATTGCTGACCATGGTCAATCACAACAATAATAGAGAATGAAATAATGCAATTAGCAAAAATCACAGTTTGTGACAGTAAAAGGGTGTTTGGATACAATTTAAGTCTCCGTGGTGGCTGAATTGTATGGTCTGGGGACAGATTGTCTTTCAATACAATGACTTCTCTTTGGTTAAATAAGGAAGTAAGAATTTGATGACATGAAGAGTTATGTCCCCTTCCTAAGTTGTTCTAGGCTGTAAACATTTTCTAAGTTAAGTAGGCTCATCAAAATCATCTGCTTTTGCTGTAGGTAAAAAGCACATGCAGATCATGGCTGTGGCTCACTTGACATCTAGTAACTTTGGTTGTCTCAGTCTGAGTCTCACTGTCTCACTGCATTAGTCCCATGCTTTGAGATATCTGTGATATTTGAACTCTCCCAGAATAAGAGAATAATTCACTACAATTCCAGACTAGATTCCCAGTCAGACTGGCCTAGCTGTCCTGATTTGGCTGGTAGATAACCTGACCCATTTTGTTTAAGATTTTCCTCCTGCCTTGATGTAACACATCAGAGCACTGCAGAAATGCAGTGTTTCATACAACTTCAGGGGATCTTTATTGAACATGGGTTTTATAACTGCTATCTGCAGATACAGCAATTTCCTTTGCAGTTTAAGGAAAGATGCCAAAATGTAAATGACTGAGTGTCACTGCTGTGTTGTGACAGGACATTCTGAAAGAAATAGTGATTGATGACATGTATATAACCAAACCACTGTACGTGCCTTTTATCTTGCAACAGTACTTAAAATGTGGGCTGTCAATCAAAGAACAGCTTACTTACACAGTGCTATAATAAGTGGTGGTGGGTGCAGTGAACAAGGTATCAGGGTAAATGTTTTGCTTCTGCACTTCAAACAGCATTAGCTCTTCATTTCCAGCCTGTAGCTAGCCATAGTAAAAGGATCTGTGCTATTCATTGCTTGAAGCATGAGACTTCACTGAGGGCTGCTTGTAGCTCTTTGATGCTGACATGAAAATTAAAACCAGTTTTTAAAATAGACTGGTTACATTTGCTCCCTGAGCACAGTTAAAGCAAACCTCAGTGCCCTGTGGCAACATTTTACATGGCTGCAGAAACCCCCAAAAGGCCTCAGCTGCAGACCTTCAGTTCTTTGTGCTTTGCCAAGGGCCTGAGGATCCAGCACAGCAGGTTTCACTGAGTGCTGTGGGTGCAGTGGGCACCTATCATTGAGGACAGAGGACAAGAGTTGCAAGCCACTCTCAGTGCCTCTGTCTGTGTGGAGGTGAGGAGCGAAATGCTCTGCAGGCCTGGATGCTGTTCCTTTAGATGAGTGGAAAGGGAAGCCACC
Source organism: Phasianus colchicus (assembly GCF_987193195.1). Classification (NCBI taxonomy): domain Eukaryota; kingdom Metazoa; phylum Chordata; class Aves; order Galliformes; family Phasianidae; genus Phasianus; species Phasianus colchicus. The sequence continues at coordinate 36,142,411 of NC_143476.1, read as the reverse complement.
CAGCTAGACAAGACAGAGTGGGCAGGAGCAGCAGACACAAGCACTGCTGCAGAGCATGGCTGCCCATGAGCTTGGCTTCTGAACGGAGAGGTGGTGGGAATTTTGCCAGGCCCCGTATGACTTTGTGGTGTGTATGTAGGGTGGGAGATAACAGGTAAATGCCCTGTTGCTGTAAGTGTAGTAGAGAAAAGACAACAAAATGCATGTAATTTTTGCAATGAGATAGAGCAAAAAAGGTCTTTCTGTTTTCCCTCTTTTTGATAACTGAGGAAAAATGAATGTTCCATTTACAAGTACAGAAAACAGTCAAATCATTGGAATTTTCCTTCTTCACACATACTGCTCATCATTTTCTAAATCCATTAAGGCTTATCTTATCCATAATGACAGTTCTGCCTATGTGCTTATAAATTGCATCCTTCTGAAGACAGTTTCCACATGCCAATAAAACAGTCTGTAAGTACATGCATCACTTCCATGTAAAAAGCTTTTCATTTCATGCTTATGACCAGCCTGAAAATAGTTTGTCATTAAGAATCATCTTTTGAGTCACATCTGGATGCTGTAGTTTGATGTTGTACCACTTGCAAGGACCTTTGAATATAGCTTTATGGAGCAATATAAAGTTCTTTCCTGAATCTGATTTTTTTTCTCAGAATGAGAAGAAATATTCACGATTGCACTACATCTGTCCAGGAACTGCTTGATTATGTAAAGAAACTGTATAAACATGTTAAGTGCTGACAGTTTTGATATTTTCTAATGTAAAGTATTACATTATTTTTTATTCTTTTGTATTTGTAAATTACACATCACGGTGTTGTACCTTCTAACTTCTTTCTTAGGATGTGATGCATAATTTTGTAGTGTGCATTTCTATCTATACTTACTGGCTGTTTAGAAATTTGTCTAATTAAAAATAATTGTAATATCATAAATTTAAGGCTTTGGTTATTCTTTGTGGAAAAATGTCAGAATGAGTACAGCCCCTTGTTTCACAAATGAGTCAGTTCACAATGGGCTCATTACTCAGATTGGGCTCAGCATGTGGCACTGGAGTCCATCGAAACGCCTTGCATTTGTTCTGGAAAGCAGATTGCCTCTAATTAAACTGCTTTCCCCAGGTCTCTGTGCACAAAATTGTGTCCCAGTGTCATGAAGAGTTCACTTTGCCGTATTCCAGTTACATCATTTGTAGAACTGAAGTTGACTTTTCGGTCATGTGGCAAGTATGTAATGATGTTTTCAAGTGTGCTTTGTGAAATTCATTTTCATTTCTTTTTGTTCATTCTTTTAAAGGAAATTTACTTTGGGAAAAACCTTTCACAGAGGCTCACTGCTTCTTCTGCTTTGTTTTGTCTTTTTCCTTCTCCCTCTTCCAGACCAGGATGAGAGAGCAGCAGAGCTCAGCAGGGAGCAGAACGAGAAGACCATTCGCAGCACACAGACAGCTCTCCGCAATTTCCGGGAGTTCCTCATCTCTAAGTATCCCTCTGAGACCCGAGAGATCTATGTCATCCCCTGCAAAGAGCTCGATGCCTACCTTGCTTCGTTCTTTGTGGATGCCAGGCAGAAGGATGGGTCTGAATACGAGCCAAACAGTCTGGCCAACTATCAGTGTGGGCTGGAGCGTTATCTGAAGGAGCACAGGTATGGATACAGTATTACCAGGGATAAGGAGTTCAAGAGGTCCCAAGAAGCCCTAAAACAAAAGCAGATAGAGCTGAGGTGTAAAGGTAAAGGAAACAAACCACACAAGTCCATGAAGCTCACCTTTGCTGACGAGCTTATCCTGCGCAAAAGAGGTTTGTTGAGCAGGTACAATCCTGAAGGGCTCTTGAACCTTGTCTGGCTGAACAACACTAAGGCATTTGGACACTGCACAGGTTTTCATGGGTCCACCCTCAAATGGGGAGACATCCGGCTGCGGGTGACAGAGACTGGGTTGGAGTACCTGGAGTGGATGGGACCAGACAATGGAGATATCAATGCCAAGAGCAAGAGAGGTGGGACAGACTCTCGGGTGTATGCCACTCAGCACTCCCCACAGACCTGTCCTGTGCAAGACTACAAGGAGTACGCCCAGAGGCGGCCTCCAGCCATGCGCTATGAGGATGCACCTTTTTACCTGTCAATCAAACCTGTTGTCAACTTGGCTGCCCTTCATTGGTACAATTGCCAAGCTCTGGGGAAAAATAAGCTTGCCAAGATGGTAAAGACAATGTGCGAGAAGGGCAACATCCCTGGCAGGAAGACCAACTTCAGTGTCTACCAGAGCTGTAGCACATTGTCAGAAGCTCAGAGCAACCAGCTTGTGCTGATCTGCAATAACTTGAGCCAGCAGGCTGCCCAATCTATGGCAAGCCATACCAATACTGGCAACTTCATAGTGTCAGCATCATATGACTCTTCCTCTGACACAGCTTGAAAAAGGGGTATAACCTGGACAGATTTCTCTCTTCTGTTTTGTTTCAAACGTTGAGTTTGTGTCCAGTAATTCACATCAACTGTGATTGTACACTACTCTCCCATAGCCCTCTCTCCAGTGTTAATTCACTTTATAAAAATATAAAAATATATAATATATTTTTCTTTTTACAGATAAGTCAATAGAGATAGTTTAGTAATACTAACATAGTATTTATAGTGTTAATACAAAAATGAATGTTACTTGTGGGTTATAATATAATTGCAGATTTTAAAAGGACAAAAATGGTTCTCAGGCAACACAAGATAGACTGGAAATACCCTTTTTAACATGCACACATCAGTGACTGTAATTCCCCAGGGAGGCTTACGTAGCAATTCTGTTTTTTCGACTTCTTGTTTTAACATGGCCTCCTAGAGTGGAGGAGGCAAATCTACCACTGGCTGCTGCTTCTTACCTGCTGACTTGTTCTTGATCAGAAATACGAGGAGATAAGAGATGCATCAATGTAAGTCTGTGAAACTATTTACAAGAAGTTTTCTTGTTGTTTTTTTGTTGTTGTTGTTTTGATTTGGTTTTGTTTGTCATTTTTTTGTTGCTGTTGATGTTTGTTTGTTTCCTGAGGCTCATTTGTGCCAGATGGAAAAAAAAAAATCCCAAAGTCAGCAAAAGGCTATTTTTAACTTTTGTTTTTGTTGATTTTCTGTTATCAGAATATTACTGGTCTTTAGACTGAAAAGTATTGTTTTCAACAGTAAGCAGAGGTATGTTTGCAAAAACAGTCGTATACATAATTTTAACTGTTTAAGCACTGGTCATTAATGTTTTGTCACTGTGTATTCTTAATGTAAAATCTACTGACTTTGATCCACTCTTTCAGTACTCTTGGGGATGTAGGTGTGCAGAAAAATCCATTATCTTATCCCAAACCATCTAGATAAAATGCATCAAATCTGTCCTAAGCCATTATTCAAAATCCACAAAAAAATAACATAGGGAGCATAAAGATAGTTTCATATTTTCTACAGAAGATTAAAAACATGAGTAGTTTTAAGCACTGGAAAACAAATCAAAATCACCTACGTGTAATCTGTTTTCATTGCAGACAATGGAAATTATGTGCGTAATTCTTAGGGAAGAATTTGGTCTTTTAAATCCTTGAAATAATGAATGCTAATGTTCCAGTATTTGATTTTGTAGCATAACTGTTCTATGAGTACAGGGAATACACTAACAAATTAAGTGTGTCAGTGAACCATTACAATTCTTGACTTTTAAAATGATGTATGGTACCTCATTAGTAATTCAGCTTAGCTCATTCAGCATTACAGATGGAAACGTTCCACTAGCATACCATAGAGACTTGGTAAATCTATAGACAAGCCTCCTGACATGATATGGTGTCCTCCAAAGTCCATGAAAGACTCAGCTTCAGCTCACATCCCATCAAACTGTTACTGAGGACTTTTCTTTTTACTTTTGTCTTTCTTTAAACTTCATTGGTTTTATTTCTTTACTTTCCTTCCTTTCTTTCATGTAGTTTAAGTCTGCAACTGTGCAGTAACTTCAGTCATCACTAATTTAAAAAGTGAAACAGTAGCAGAAAGATATAAATTATCCCACCTGATGCCATTTAAAGCTTGTTTTCAGTGTTGGCTGGGATGAGGTGTGTATTCCTGTGCATGAAGGAGGTGGCAGAACACCTGTGTCTCACTTAATCCTGGAGGTCTGTTTTGGACAGGGAGTGGTTAGCAGATGTCCCACAGAAGATTTGGGAGCAGAGATTTCCTCTTTAATGAACATCTGTCCTCCTAGGAAGCTTAGTGCAGGTGACAGAGCCTGAATGATTGCTTAGTGCTCTGCACAGCAGAGCTAGTATAAAGCCTTGGTGCTCTGTGTGCTGGCTGCCCAAGGATCTGGCACGTCAAGACAGGGTAATCATATCTGCAACCCCTGAGAGTACTGTCTTTTAGTGCTGCAAGGTTGGCACTGGTGTGACAGGCACTCAAATTGCAAAGCTGTGCTTTTGTGGCTTGGTTCTGAGGCTTGAAACAAAGTGTTGGCACTTGTGAAGTAACTGCAAGTACCTGTGACTGTTTTGCCATGGCAAATCTGGTGAAGATGAAGGAGAGGGAAACACAGACATCTGCTGCTTTGCTTCCAGATGAGGCTAGCCAATTGATTGCTGCGGGCACAGCCTTGTCTTTTCATAGCAATGCTTTACATGTGATACAAGTGAAAATAATTTTGCAAGGCTGATGTTGCTCTCTGTAGGGTTTCATTGCTGTTTGCTGCTGAGTACTCAAGTCATGGTCTCTGTATGCAGTGAGTGCTGGGCTGTCATGCTAGAGAACTCATTCATGATGTTCTGTAGAGCTCCACAAGGGAGCTGCTAGGAAGGGTTTTGCTCTCAATTTCCCCCTTTGCTCACCTCTTAACTATTGCAGGACCTGACCCATCTTCCTTTCCTCTGCCACAGTACAAAGCCAGGTACCTGATGGCCTTTGTGGAGCAGCACATTTCAGCATCACATCTTTCCTCCTCTTTGCTGTGAAGACTTGCCTTATAGTACAAAAAACTACCCCATGATGTGGCTGTCTGCTGTCCCTTCTCAGACCCCACAGAACATGAAACTAAACTTGGTAGTAATAAACAGTTTCTCTGGTTAGGGTTTATTGCTTCACAGTGGGCTGTTTTATGTGGACTAATAACTGTGGTAATCCCACACATTTTCTTGTCTTTGAGAAGGCAGATCACTGTCTGCAGATGTGCAGTGCTGCATGTGGTCTGTAATGTTCTGATTCACATCTACACTGTAATTCAGCCCCAGCACAGATCTTGACCTTGTCTCCAGCTCCACTGTCCATATACAGAGTTGCTTTCTTCAGTTTTAGGTGATTTGTATCTTGCTGTGCCGAGGCAGTGTCTCTGATAATGTTGCATGTGAGCAACTGTTGTGTGTCTGGTTAGGCAGTAAAGTTGAATTATGTGTTCTCATTGCAGGAGCCTCAGCATTATAGAGCTGTGTTTTCTCTGCTTTGTGACATCTGTAGTAACTCCAGCCTCTAGTGATGCTGATGGCAGATTGCCTGGCAAATTCTGATCGGGCATCCCCAAATAGACTACTTCTAGAAGCAGTTAAGCACATATGGCCAAAATATGATACTGAAGTAATATCATACTCCAAAAGTAGGTATGTTATTTTTGAATGGCATTTAGCACCACATATTACCCAGTCTTCATTTGCAAACATTTGCACAGAATTGAGTGATGACAGCCTAATTAATTATGATCTGTATTAATCCCTTGAGAGTGTCATTAACCCACGGGGAGGGAGACTTCTGATTTAAAACTCTGTCATGGTTTTGTGTCTGCTTGGCAGGAGTGTAGTGTCCCAGCTGCCATGTTGTTGCTGACAGATGACAACCCATTTGCTTGCTGTTGTCTCCCTGTGTTTTGAGGGTGTCAGAACCTGCTCACCAGTAAGTTTCATGCTTACCATCATGGTGTGGATCTGCCCCAGTAAAAAGCCATAGGGAAATGGTCAGGGGGTAGTGCTGCGCTCTTACAATCATAGAGTCATAGAATAGCTTGACTTGGAAGAAGCCTTAAAGATAATCTAGTCTAGTGCTCGCTCTTTGAGCAGGGTTGCTGACTGCTAGATCAGGCTGCCCCAGTCCCCAGCCAATCTGGCCAACCACGGCTTCTCTGGGCAACTCTGCCAGGGCCTCACTACCTTTTGAGTAAAGAATTTCTTCTTAATACCTGATCTGCAAGCCTTTGTCTCTGCCTAGGGTCTGGTGTGTCCTACCATAACTCTTGATACTTCACTACTTCTTACCATGACATCATGAGGCCAGCTCTCAGATCACCACTCGGCTCCTATACAGCATAGCTCATGAGGTGGTGGCTGGGTGGGTCACATGCAGAGATCCCCTGCAGGCAGATGACAGTGCTTCTTTCTTCTCTCTCTTTCCCTTCCTATTTTCATGACTTTCAGCCTTCTCTGATCTGGTGTTGGACCTCATCAATGAGGTCCAACCTCTTCAGCTCACTAGCCCAGCAGAAAACATAGCACAAAGGGGGAAATAGAGATAGTTCTCTGCCAAATTACTGACTTGATTTTGCTCAAAAATTGATTTGCAGCTCCAGTGGGAGAGGCAGAGGAGGATGTTCCCTGTCTAAAGGCTGCACTGCAGCTTTGGAAACCCATCACAGGGATAATGCAGTGGCAACACCTTCTGTGTAGTTTGCAGCTATGTTGGTTGCCTTCCAAACTATTACTTGTGCATGTATTTGTGGCACTGTAGGCTTGCACAGGGTGCTTCTATTCATAAAACAGTAGTTGAAGCTGAAATTCTCGATATCTGGGTTTTGCAAACCGCCTGTTTAATTTTCAAATACAAATTTATGCAACCAAATGTGTTTTTAAGTACAGGAGAATGAAATACTGTTCTGAACTACCTTGTAGACTAAATTATGAAGCATATCTAAAACAACAGCACATACCTTATTCATTTGCAGAGTGCAGTAATTCTGTGATAGCATCTGTACAGTTGGAATATAGGACAGTCTAACAATGAAAGTAGTGGTGCACATTCTCCTTTGTGAAGAATATCAATGCTTTCAAGCTATTTTCTATTTTTATTTTTAGAAGCAGCTCATCACTAGTAGGAGTGTAGAAAATGAGATTTGAGTAGCAAGTTATATTGCTGCTTGTCCCTTCCTTGCCTGTTTGTGACTGTCTTCCACCACAGGTTGTGCAAATGATGCTTGATATGAAGACATGGATCAGGAAGAATAGTTGTTGTGTCATGGCAGAGCCTCGGCTGCCCGGGTTCTTGGAGCAGCCCTAAGAGAACTGAGATTCTGTATACTCTACATTTCTTCCCTGCCCAGCTCGTATTTACCCCTTTTTTGTCTCCCTGCCTGAGGACATCCCATAAGTGCATTGACTGACATGGTGTGTGGGCTGGTTATTTCTCCCTACCATCAGCTGCAAGTGACTACAGCTGACCAACTGGTCTTCCCCATCCCCAGCGTTCCTCTCTCCATCCCTCTGTACTTCTAACATTCCTTTCTCCTGGTGTTTGTGACATAGGGAAAGAGGGGACTGCTCTGTGGAGGGCAGCCCAGAGTTCCCTCCCTGCTATCAAGTGACCTTGTGCTTTGGGGATAATGCGCTCAGGGCAGGCTGCCTCACTTTGAGTGCATGTGGTCTGTGGGATACATCATCATTCAGAGCCTTGCATCTCTTGTCTCCCAACACTCTGCCTTTCCCTTCTTCTCTGCTTTTTGTGGGAATGCTTTCAAATCATAGAAGGAGAATAAAACTCAGTAATGTGCTGAGGGCCAGTTTTGTGCCTGTGCCTGGCCTTCTAATGATGTCTTTAAACCAAGTAGAGATGACTGATCCTCCTCCATAGTACATCCTGGACTGACACTAGAGTGGAAATCAATTTGTCTTAGGCAGAGTGGACAATAGGAAAGCAGGACCTCCTTGATGCCCTAAGGCCATTTGAATGTATGGGAAGGAGGAATGCTGACGGGACACAGAGCTGAGGTTTGATTTGCCTGAAATGAGCTAGGACATGCTAGGTTAGTGGGGATTCAGCTGTACACTACTAAGTGTGGCTGGCAGTGGATCTGCACCTTTTAATGAGGGTTCTTTGTTAAACATTAGCATTAACAAGATGGTTGTCTTGCCTAATGTGAGTTGCTGTCCTTGTTCTTAAAATGGGGATGTATTTTCTTCTATTTCTATGCTTTCATGTAAGTGCTGAATCTGCACGCTCTGCTGAGGAAGAGTGTGAAAAGAAGGCAGTCCATCATAAAGCATGGCTATGTTCCTAGCAGGAGAACTGGGACTGCACTTTCTGGGGATGGTCCCCATGCACCGAGCCTGCTTTGTAGCCAGGAGCACTGGCACACCATCTGGTATCTCCCACCTGTCTGATGGCCCTGTGAAGGGTCAGCGTGGGTGTCACAGCACATCTCTGAAAAATCAGAGCCCTGGGCCAGCCAGGTAAGGCAACTGTGCTTCTCCATGCTGAGCAGGGGAAGGCCATAAGCACAATTCTGTGATGATGGTGCTGTCCGTGTGTGCATGATGGACATATGCAACTGGCACATGGGGCTGTAATGTATCTCTGCATAGGTTTTGGAAAGCTGAGCACCAGCACAAAGGTGGAGGCTGGTTCTCCCTGATGCTCTACTGGAAAACATTAGCTGGCAATGGAGTGATCCTTCAGAAGAAGACAGGTTCCTCAAAGCGCCATGGAATGGTGTGGCTGCATGGCTGCCAGCTCCACCAGTGAAACCGAGTGCTGGTTCCAACCTGTCGCTGAGGCTCTGCGAGGTTGTCTGCCAGCACCTCAACGCTTCTGAATCCAGCGGAGAGCCACTGACTGCAGCGCAGCGTGGGAAAGCCCCACAGCTTAGAGATGTCTGTGAGCTTGTTGAAAATTCTGACAATGGCCATCCACTGGAATATATTCAGAGTAATGGGGATGTCTAAAGCTTTAACTACTAATCTGACGGGGAAAAAATTGGTTTGGCACAAAATTTACTTGTTACATGAACTGGTGGGTTTTAACAGTCTCTAGAGTTTATGTCTCAAGTCAGAAATTTATTTTCTATGTTTTCTCACTGAATTGTGTAATGTTGGTTGGTAATATGAACTATTTTTTTTTTTTTAATACAAATGCCATTAAATGTCTGTGCATTGGAAATGGATCTACTGTTTCCAGGGGATTAAATACTTCTACCTTCTCTCTTATTCTGGTGCTCAGCACTCATTACACAGCAGTCACTGGTCTCTGAAAAAAGTTAGTACCCTTTCAGATTTTAATTTGATCTGTTGTAGTTAATAGAAGATTTATTCACAGTGTTTGGGATTTTGTATGGTAGATGCTAACTCTGATGCTAACTTTTACGCTGCCTGGGGATTCCCAACCGTTGGGATTTTTGGCTAGCTCTGTTCTGTACAGTCCATAAACATCATGCAAATAGTGAAACAGCCAAGCAAGGGGAAAAGAATCAAGAAAATATAAAATGTTCTTTACAAATACTGTATTACTCTTACTCTAGAAAAAATAAACTCTTAACATTAATTTTACTGACACTATCTTCACCATTTCAGCTGTTCCTTTTGTGAACAGAGAAAACTCTGTAGTGTTCCTCATGCTTAGAATTTGATCTGCTTTGTAAAGGCTTGTGATCCTGCTGAGATTGTCTTCTGCATCATTATAGTGTGTTCTCAGCTGGCCTGAATCACATGTAGCCTTAAGTAGTGCCACATTGCTCCTGCCAGTATTCCTCCTTCCCTCCTACTACATTGCATCCAGGCTGGGCTGCTCTGCCAGGGCTGGGTGTGAAATGCAGAGCGGAAATACCTGCAGCACTCAAGACATACAGGCAAATTGTGACACAGAATGTGTTACAAGAGCCTACAAGCTGGCATGGGGAGAAGTGAGAAGTGGATGGCAGTGCCCACAAGCCCAAGTGCTGCTGGTGGGCAGAGCTCAGTGCCTGCCCTGCAGAGCTCAGTGAGGAATGCAGCCCTGGAGCTCATGTTTCTACCCACCTTGTTGTCACAGATGGGTCTGAAACGTGCAGGAGAGGACATCACCCAGCCACTGCTTCGTTGTCTGGGCTTGTCTGTGCCTACATGACTCACATACTTCTGGGTCACCTCGAGACCTATCAGACAAAGTTACTCAAGACATAAAACAAAGAAATGGCAAAATACCTGAGTATAGTGAAGGCAGTGGAAAGGCAGCGGAAAAGCCTGGCAAATGCAACAAAAGTTTTTGTGTTTTTTTTCTAAAGAAGGCAAGCGTAATCCTCGTCTTTAAGCCATCCTTTAATATCTTCCTTTGTTTTACACTGGAATTAGAAAATCTTTTCCATTTGTTTTAATTATCTGCTGACTTTAATTCTGCCTTTGAAAAATGTTTTTGCTATGACAACCCCAGCTATCATGGTGAGGAGTGTTAGGGAAAAACAGTTAAAGTAAAGCTTTTATCTTTCCCCACATGCAATGTTTAATCTTTCTAATCTTTTAATATGAATGTGGTTTCTCCCATTCTGAAAATTGATAAGATTAGGGCTGTCGCTCCCAAAATAGCAGTTCAAAAGCATGTTTTGCTTAAGCATAGCTAGTGCAGTACATAACCAACCAGCAAAGCATGAGAATTCCTGTAAATGACAAATTGATTCTCAGAGTTAAACTGTGTCTAAGGCTAACTTTCACGTGCCAACTTTTCTAACTCTGCCTAAACTCAAATTTTAAAGAACTGTTTGTAAAAAAAGTACATTCTTTTGTTTTATATAAAAAGGCTGTTAAAAGATTCACTGTTTTGCCAAACAATATTTCTATGCATTGTGTCATTCGATGGTGTTGCTGTTGAGATTTTGCATGTTTTCTGCACGTTCTGACATCCGTACATTTATGTGATACTTGTAGAAATGCTAACCATTGCTGCTGTGATCAGAGCCACTGGAAAAAAAAAAAAAACTGAGAGCTGTACTAAGAAGCTGTGCCAGTCAGCAGGTATTTCTGTGTGTCACAGTAAATCTCTGCGTTCTGACATTGTTTCCTGTGTTAAGCCAGTGTTCAGTGCCTTCTGGAGAGGGAACCAACATGTTGCAGTAGGCGGTGCTGAACATCTCGTGTCTTCTTCTGAACAGTTGATCACTTATCAGCTTGATCCTTAAAAAAAAAAAAAAAAAAAAGTATTAAAAATAATCTTGAATTCTCCATATTCTCCATCTTTCTTTGAGGTGTCTTCTCATCAATTTTAATTTGGAATAAAAAAATAAAGATGCCCAATCAACTGCCTTGATGAAGCTAAAGGCTCCTGCAGCCACATGCCAGCTGTGTATGTGAAGGGTAAGAGGGAATGTGCAGCACCCAAACATTCCTGTGGGTAGCAGATCCAGTGATCAGCCAACCCTGTGAGAGCTGTTGTGGAGCTTGCTAAAAATGCCTGCTAATGAAAGCAATCCTCTGATTACTGTAAGAAACTGCTAGGTTTCCTAGCAGCTGTGAGCCTGCTCCTGTAAACAAATGTCAGCCTGGTCAAGTGGTGGATTCCAGTCACTTTCCCGCCTTCGCTAAAGCCACACTTTGCTGCCAAATGAGCCTTGGATGAAATTCAAGTCTAAGATTTTTGGTCTCATTCTTTCCAATTGCTTTCATGGCAGACAGGCCCTGTTTATCAAAATTCTGACACCGTATTTTCAGCTCCTTTTCCACCTTCCCCTTAGAATCTGGCAGTATAGCAGATACACACATACACAGAATTAATTTTGACTTTGCTAGGATTTTGACAGGCTGAAATCATACCATATTGTATTTGTACAACAAAAACAAGCTGTGGGTAAAAGCGTGATCTGTCACGGATCCCTGCCACCCGGCACAGTCAGCTGCACCTGGTCTACTCTGAAAGTATCATCTTATGTGCAAACAGTGAAAGGCCATAGCCATTGTTTCATAATCTCTGCTGACAGGTGAAAGTCTGCTAAACATCTTGAAAAGGTTTTCAAATCAGAATACCAAGTTTCCAGAAAAAAAAAAAACTTGTGACTGGGAAATTAACAGAGAATTTAATTCATTCTTACTGCTCTGAAGCCATCTCTGCACCTCTGTGCAAGGCAGTTTATTGTGTGCAAAATGCTTCCCCCAAAATAGTTTACATAACAATTTTCAAACTTGCCATTCCTTTTTGCCACACCTGGAATATGTACAAAAAGCAGTATTGCAGGATGCAGCCTGGACCACCCTGGAAGTCTGCCATGTAGTAGTCCTCTCCCACAAACTGATGGATTCAAGGTGCAGCCTCGCCTCAAATACTGTGTTCATTTCTGGGCTCTACGATAAAGAAATTATGTTAAGGTCCATGAAACAGTCTGAAGGACAGCAAAAGAAAGCTGGTAGAAAGTTTGGAAGGCATGTGAGGCACCATGTGAGGAGAGGTGGGCAAACCTGGGTTATCCTGTGTGGAGGTGGCAGAGAAGTGGTCACTGCTCTGCAGCTCCCTGAGGGGAAGCAGAGGGATGTGCTGGGCTCAGCTCCCTGGTGGGACAGAACACAAACGAATGGCACACAGCTGCATCTAGGCAGGATTAGACCAGGCATTGGGAAGCATTTCTTCACCATGAGGGCAGTCAAACTGTGGAACAGGCTTCCTAGAGGTGACACAGCTGTCAGAGGCCAAGGGGAATTTGGGCACTGTGCTCAGTAATTGCTTTGACTGTTGATTAGCAATTGAACTTGACATTGAGTGAAGGCCCCTTCCCACTGAGTTGTTCTAAACATTCCTAGAACATTTCTGAAATCGCAACTGTCCAAAAGTGATGAGGATGCTTGAGGCCTTTTGCAGTACCTCAGTTCCCATCTCGTGGATGGAATAAGGCTCTCCTCAGAAATAAAGGGCCATTTTATTGCTCTAAAATCGAATGGCTTCTTTGTAGAATTGTAGAATCATAGAATCGCTCAGGTTGGAAAAGACCTTAAAGATCATGAAGTCCATCTGCAACTTACCCTAACTCTAGCAACCCTCCTCTAAATCATCTTCAGATGCTTTCTGATGCCAGCTGAGACCAGCTGCAATGAGTTTTTCTGTTGTTTTTGGTCTCTAGTGGCTGTGTACACATGAACACATCTCCACCAGTGCAATGAGGAGTTTCTGCTCCACAGAACTCCTGCCTGCATAGTCCTAATATTAGGTATGCAAGGCAGTGACGGAGAGTCTTATTCCTTGCATTTCTTCTCTTTTTAGCTAGGTCTTAGTCTTCCAGTCCAACCAATTGCAGAAATTGACTTACCTATTGCAACCTACTGTAGGGAACCTACTTTGGAGTGGAGGATCTCCAGAAGACCCTTCCAATTCCTATAATCCTGTGATTCTGCGATTCTGTAATTGGTAATTGGTGATTATAGCTCCTTCCCACACACTGACCCAACCTGCCAAAAGGTGTGTCAGGTTCCTGGAGAACTCCAGTAGTATATTCCCATCTTCACTTTGGCTGCAGATGCATCTACACTGCCTTCAGCTTAGATTTGAATCAGAAAAGCAAACAGTACCATTTAGTTATCTCTTTGCATGCTGGAAATCCAGTTGTTGTTCTACAGATGCAGAGGTGGCATTAGGTTTCAGCCTGCTGCCTGCGGTGTGTCAGCAGTTTTCCTGGCATTTGTTCATTTTTCACCACAGCTCTCTGGTTTCAAGAAGCAAATTGGCTGATGTTAATGCTGTAGTGGATTAGATGTCACTGCCCCATCAGTGTAATGCCTTCTGTGTACATGTTGTAAGCTCTCATAATTGCATTTTGACCTAAGTGCACTATGGTGCAGGAAAAGGTTTTTAATTTTTATTATTATTAAATAATAAAATAAAACTGTTGCATTTCTGTCTGTGCTGCTGAAAGGAGACGAGAGAATTTATCCATCCACACCCCACTGGAATTTTGAGACTAATTTAGGTTTCTTTGGACCCCTCTGCAAGCCCCAGTTGTAATCCACTATATTAGGCATAGATGTTAACATGAGCAGTGATACATTTCTAACACTAAAAATACAGTTTTTCTGTGGGACCTTCTCATACTGACATCTTACTTCTGCATTTCAGAATCTATATATTTGTATATTTGTTAAGGAGAAGGAAGATTTTAATACATCTTAATGCATTAGGCTTTGCAAATCCAGAATACCTGAGAGAGAGAGAAGGTTTACTGGATTTTTTTCCAATAAAATTCCAGGAAATTCCAGGAAAATTGTCAACCTTCAGAGCTACCTGTTCAACTTCAAACCTGGTTCATTCTGGATCTGGAAAAAAAAGAAGAGACCTGGGGAAAAAAAAAAAAAAGTGAAGAAGAAGTCTTCACTGGTAAATGAGGAAAGATTCCATAGCCTTCTTCAGTGCCAGGTCCTCAGCTGGGTTCCCAGGTCTGCCAATCCTTTTACTGAATGGCTGGATAGGTTTTAACTCACGTGGATGCCATGTTGCTCTTTCTGCAGCAGATTTCTAAGAAGCAAACTTCAAATTGGTTAAGATCCTTGAGAACAATATCATCATCAGTGTCATACAACACTTTTGTGCCAGCTGTACTTTTTTCCCTCACTGCAAAATGCTCCACTCCTCTTCTCTGAGGGTGGAGTAAAGAGATGCTTTACTGCCATCTGTTGCACCACACTTCAGCCAGGTGTCTCCTTGGCTTCCCTGAAAAATGCTTCTTTGGTGATTGAGTATATAGGTTTATTAAATAAGAAGACAGTAAAATCAAGTGGTCTTTTTTTTTTTTTTTTTTTTAATGGTCTGGATTTCATCCCTTGCTCACTTATCCAATAATTGGGCTTTTGTGAAGCATGAGTTCACTCTTGTGTTAATTGGAGTATTCACTTTCACCGATCTGTAACTTCCAGAGACACTCTGATCTTTATCACACTTTAGCTCTGTCTTTATCCCCCTGTGATAATCTTTAATGTCTGGTTCTGCTTTGTTAGAGGTTGATTTCACTGTCCATACATTTGCTACTGTTGTAGTGTGACTTTCTGTTTTTTAATATTTGCATTGGTACAGCCTTAAACTTACAGAATTAAAAATCATTTCAGAGATAATCAAGATAGTCATTGATGTCTGTTGTAAGTGCATGCTTTATTCACAGTATTTTGTCTGTAATTAGGCATAGCGACCAATACTCATATATTAAATAAACTGTCTTCTGCAAAGTTGACTGCTTTGTTTAATCAAATGAATGCAACTTATTTGGAATTCTGAGGTACATTTGTGTGAAAAGACTCACTGCCCTCTCGCAGTTCTCATGTATGAGTATCAGCGTAGTGGGAAGTTCCTGTGGACCTGTGAAGCATTCCAATTAGCAGAGTGCAAATAGGCTCAGCAAGAAATAGCTGCTGCTGCCGTGCCCTGCTCTACCTCTGGGGTCATGTTACAGGGGAAAAAATAAACAATTGCTTACGTCCTTCCCTGCTTAGGAATGTGCATAAAAACAAGCTTGACTTTAACTGTGTGCTTATGTATCTCACTTCAGTATGAGTTAAAGCATATAAATTAAGAACAGCTAAGAACTTTTGGAAGTCAAGTATTTTCTGGAATCTGGTCTGGTTAAAATAGTTCTGAGGCACAGGTGAAATTCCTAGAATCATAGAACCACAGAATGGTTGGGTTGGAAGAGAACCTCAAAGCCCACCCAGCCCTGAGCCCCTGCCATGGGAGTGCTGTGCCCAGCAGGTCAGGTTAGAACAGGGCCCATCCAATTTGGCCTGGAATACCTGCAGGGGTGGGGCACCCACAGCTTCTCTGTGCCAGGGCCTCACCACCCTCTGAGTGAAATTTCTTTCTAACATTTCAGCTAAATCTCCCCTCTTTTGGGTAAAACCATCCCTCCTTGTCCTGTCACTATCAGACCATGAAAAATATCAGTTCCCCTCCTGTAAGCTCCCTTAAAGCTCTGGAAGACCTCAATGAAGTTTCCCCAGAACCTTCTCTTCTCCAGACTGAACAAGCCCAGATCCTTCAGCCTGTCTTCTTCATAGGAGAGGTACTCCACCCTTCCAGTCCCCGTTGTGGCCTTCCTCTGGACTTTCTCCATCAGCTCTGCATCCTTCTGTTCAATAGCACCATCTGTTCTCCATGAAATTTCATTTTAAGATTGATCTAGAATAAAATTAAATGTGCCTCCAAGGATGAAATTATTTTAAGACAAGTGTTTCCCAGGTTGGAAGATTCAAAACCAGGCTTTAAAATTAAAAGAGCAGAACATTAAAGAAAATAAACCTCTCGTACTCTCGTAAAAGAGAAGCAGTCCAAATGGAAAAACAAAACAAAACTTTTACAGCTCCATGGAAGTTCCAGAGCCCCACAGAAGAGCTGCTGTTCATAGGGTGATGACTGTGTTAGAGGAGGGTGAATTCAGCTATAAAAACCGGAGAAGAAAAATAAATTTAAAAAAAAAAAATCATTCAGGTAATAACCAACATGTTTTTGCTGGGGTTGGGACCTCAGTGCATGACAGCAGGAGCTGAGTGACAACATGGGTGTGGGACAGAGGAAAATTGTTCCACGGAATATTCTGCAGATAGATTTCCATCACCTGGCAGATTCCACCAAATAAATACCTGTGTGTACTGCCCACGGTGTTGCTGCCCTTCAGCACAACCTCTGAGGGGCAGAGGCACTATTCCAGAGGCCCTGCAGTTCCAGTGACAAGTGGCAAGAAAATGAAGAGGACTTGGGATGAAGAGGAAGACAAGTAAGGTATGGACAGGTGAAGACAGAAGAAGGAGCTGGTTTATTTTGTGATACACTCTAAAGAGAAGCAGGGCTTGGCTGCCATCCTTGGAAAGGGTCACACCATTTCTTCTTAGTGTAGCCTAGTGGTTTACATTACATCTTATGCTAATTGCTTAGTTCTCAGAATAATAAGGAGAAAAATAAAAAATAATAAAAAACCCCTTTGGCTATGTTTAAGAATATAGGCCTATTTATATGCAGGCATTTTGTTCTAGGAGCCAAATTCCAACAGATACCTGGGGGATAATACACACTGGAGACTGGCAGTGCATGGCATTTTTGCTGCTCCTCTGACAGCTGTGAAGAAATTACACACAGAAGAGACAAAATCCTATGTGTACACAGAAGAGATAAAATCCTTTATATCACCTCAGAGCCTCTTCTGTACTTGCAAGTACAACAATTTTTATTATTCTTGTCCCCATGCAAAATGACAAGCAGAATAGGACAGGGGGGAATCCTGCCTTGGATATATACCCAGGGAAAAGCAGGCAGAAGCCTGCAGTGTTGATGAGGAAGGATGCTGCTAGCTGTGGGAGCAGTTAATCCGGTGACACAAGGTGATGCCATTCATCTGCACATAGAAGGAGGTCTCTGTGCGTCTGGGCCTTGGCAAGGTACACCTGTCAACATCTGCTCATGGGAACTGACCTTGCTTCAGGGGAAAGAAGCTGAGATTTAAGGAAAACTCATATTTGAGAGCTCAGCAATTTTGGTGTCCGGCTTTTTTGACTGCACTCTGCTCCTTCTCTCCCTGGCAACATGCAGTACAGCTCCTGGCCTCCTCATGGAGCAGAGCATTAGGTATTTAGACAAGTGGTGTGTGCATTTAAACTTAAAAGATCTGGCAATAAGTAGCTACATACCATCAGATACTGCCAGTCTGGGCAGAAGTAGGGGGTGTGATGGTTTTGGCAAACAATGACAGATTTGTTTTTCCTATATGGTATATCATCTCAGTGACAGATAATTAGCAAGAGGGGCTTCTGCCTGTGTAGATGGCCATGTTATATGGTTGTTCTGGGTTTTGTAAGGAGCATGGTGTCAGACACATAACTTTCTCAGCCATCACTGCTGAGGCATAAGTACTGTCTGTTCACATACAGAGCTCACACCCTCTGAAAAGTGCTCACTGAAAATAAATCCTCAGACCTACAGAAAGGTGAAGGCAAAAGGTACTAGGGTGAAGGGACAGGGCTTTGATTTTCATACTAGATATCTTCTGTGTTTGCAGTTTACTCATGCAATATCTACAGTGGTGGTGATTCAGGTAGCCTGAGTTACACACATAAAAGTGCAGCCTTGTGTGACCAGATCCAGGCCTGCAACCTCTGATCCAATTACAAGGCAGTTTCTTCAGTGCCAGTATTGGTAAGGCCTCTCTGAAAATAGCATGTTCGTTCCTGGCCTCCTAATATTTTTTCAAATTCTGTCTGACGAGTCTTGGCGAGAACTCATGTCCAGTAGGGTGACTCTGCTGAGTAATGCACGAGTGTTCAGACATCTATCAAAGCTCTCACAGCATCACTTGGTTGCTGACAGGTTGTGTCAGGCAGAGCTGTGGCACAGTGTGCAGTCACAGTGATGAAAGCCAGATGGTGATACCCTCATCTTTCAGCAGAACCTGTGCACAGATGCACTTCAGATATAAGATCCAGCCTTTTTCGTCACTCTCTGAGAAGGAAAATGATAAAGTTCTTCCTCTTGGACAAAAAGAAGTCAAGCACTGATAAAATAACAGTAATATCAATAGAAAGGATGCATAAAAAATAGGAGCAGGATTTCCTACAAGGTGGAAAATTGGGTAACTCTGGTTTCAGCCTTCTGACAATACCACAGCTTTGCAGATGGTAGCTGAAACATTCCTGCCATCACAGTGCCTTCAATTTGTTTCATTTCTGTTACACTAGGACTTCTCTGCTGCAAGTATTAGAGCTATGTGATGCCCTTAGTAGCCCCCACTTTCTGAACTTGGCTGTACTTTCAGGGCTTTGAACAACTCATACTGATTTTCATGGTTTCTAAGGATTGCTCAGCACAGCCATCAGAGCTGACATGCACAGGGATGCAAAACCCATGAGCTTCAGTTCTGTGGAAAGTAGACTTGAACTATAGTGGGTGTAATAAAATTATAGTGGCATCATAAAAATGTATTACTCTTTCATAAAGGAAATTCAATGCCTGAATATCTACAGGAGGGTTTTTCATCAATCTTCTTTCAGCTCCTCTCTGTAAGGCCGAGGCTCTCCTTTTGAGGAATGTATGCTGAGTACCATCACTTACATCATATCATTCATCAAGACCCACCTACCACGGCCCACTGGAACATGAGGCCTCATTTGTTGTGCCTAGCAGGGAGCAGAAAGTGGGCTGAGTGGAAAGCCCAGAAACAGCGGCAGCAAATCACAGGAAAAGTTATTTTTAATCCCCTTTCTTTCTTTCTTCTTCTTTTTCATTCATTCATTCATTCATTCATTCATTCATTCATTCATTTATTGGAGCATAGTCAGCTATGCTCAACAAGTTTTCCATCTTTAACTGTGACAATGGCTTGAAACATCTGTGTATGAAGGCAGAAACCCAACGTCACCAAGACCACCCTCGACACTCTCAGCATCTGGAAATACTGCTGCTTGGCCAGATGGACATCACTGAGGCCAGATATCTTACCAAACACTGTTTGTGGGAGCCAGTCTCCTTGCACAAAATTAAGTTATCATAAATTTTGGAGAAGTTGCATTGAAGAGATGGGATTTCAGCCCTCAATATGTCCTTGAGGTCTCAGGGATCTCCCAAGTTTCTCTTATAAAGCTGCAATATTTTCCAATTCACACTGTAGCTAGGGTAATACAAAATATTTTCATGTTAATAACACATGTAAATAGCAGTTGAGAGAGCTGGGTCTGTTCCGCCTGGCTGTGAGGTGACCTGATTGATAGCATCCTGTCAGCATCTGAAGGGGAGCTATAGGAAAGAAGGGGACAGACTCTTTAGCAGGGTCTGTGGTGACAGAACAAGAGGAGGTTTCAAGCTCGAAGAGGGGAGATTTAGGTTAGATATAAGGAAAAAATCTTTTACAGTGAGGGTGGTGAGGCACTGGAACAGGTTGCCCAGAGATGTGGTTGATGCCCCGTCTCAGACTTTTTAGTGAGGCTGGATCAGGCCCTGGGCAACCTGATCTAGCTGTGGTGTCCTGTTCATTGTGGAGGAGCTGGCCTTCAGAGGTCTCTTCCCCCTCTAAGCATTCTATGATTCTATGACTTTGCAAATAATGCAATACACAACTTTGGCTTCACGCTAACATGTGACAATTTTTTTTTTCACCAAAAATTGAGGACTTTTCTCCAGAATTGAACTCCCTACAAAATCACGCGGCAAAATGAGAACTGTGGCCGAGGGCAGGTGTAGAAAAGCCTTGCTCGTATCTTTATAACGAGTTCCTCAGCTAGGTTGAGCCGAGGCACAGGCAACCTGGAGCTCCCTGACTGGCAACCAGACGGCAATGCTGACATCTCATGGCCAAATGAAGGAGCTACTGATGTGTCGTGTTTGTTTTTTTTTTTTCCTTCACTTTTTTTCCTCTTCCTCCTCTATCTCCTTCGGCTGAGTATGGAGCATCATACCCAAGTCATAATCACATAGCTGCACTCAGTCCAGGCTTCGTTTGGACAAAACTTTTATTCCCTTCAAAAAGTCCGGGAATTCTGCTGTTGTGTTGTGAATCTGGATTTCCACACTTGGTACAAAAGGGTTGTTAGGCAGTTAAACGAATCTGTTCTGTCTGAGCATCCTTACTCTGTGGGATTTCATTTCATCTCTTTTGCTTAGATAAACTGTAGACTCTTCTCAGTACTCTCAGGCTGACCAGAAATAAAACTTCTGGGAAACCTGGGAGCTGCTGTAAGTTTCTTCAGATAGGGCATGGGGAAGTCCTAAATGTGTCTTTCCTACCTGTGAATGCATTTTGTGGAATCACAGAACCGTTTGAGTTGGGAGGGATCCCTAAAAGCCACTAGTCCAACTGCTCTGTAATGAATAGAGATATCTGCAGAGCCATCAGGTGCTCAGAGCCCCATCCAGACTGACCTTGAATGTCTCCAGGAATGGGGCATTCATCAGCTCGTTGGGCAACCTGTGTCACCCTTATTGCAAAAAAACCTTCTTCTTTATATCGAGTCTAAATCTCCCCTTTCCTACCTGCAAGCATCTTGACACTTCTTTCCCTTTCCCCTTGTTCCAGAAGCCAGCAGTGAAGTTTGATGAACTTTTGGAAGACCTCCATGTAGCCATGAAGGAAAATGTCAGATGGATCTGACATTATAGCCACATCTCTCCACACAGTTCAACAAAGCCTGGACCAGTTCCTCAAGAATGCTGGTACTGGCTTCTCCAGTGGCACCTTTAGCTCTTCTACCAGAAAGACACACCCTGAGGAGAGCTATGTGATGCCAACTGGTGTGTGGAGGAATGAGCCTGTGTTCATTTGTTTTGGGTCATTATTCAATGATTTCTCCACTTATTTGGGCCATTGTAAATACAGACATTTTACAGCACTGGGACATTTTTGTTGGATTGATAGGTGAAGCTAGAAGCTATTACCAGATTTAACAAACAGCAAGCAGGTAAATGAATTGAAGCACTCCCAAAGGGCAGCATTTTCAATCAGTCAGTTATAAATGATGAAGATAAGTATTTGGGGTCTGTCCAGCTTCTGAGACATCTTAAAGAGGACTAACATCAGACATCATATGCCTGGCATGTATTGAAAATGAAGATGCTTCATGATGTCTCAGTTCCGGCATCCAAATGATGCAATTCTCAAAAATTAGGACACTGTAAAAATAATTGTCTTAAGCATCTACTACTAATTCCTGATCTTTCTCTTGAGAAGAAAACTCTTTTTCATTTCTGTTGGAGCTGTGGCAAGGCTTGAAGTCACAAAGAAAGAAAACTAGACCCAAAACAGAGCTGGAGAGAGGTGCAGTTTGATGACGTGCAATCTGTTCCTGTTCTAATGAAAAGAGGTGGCTGTGTTTTTCCACCAGGCTTCAAGGCTGTGAGAGAATTAGTCGGCACAAAGTCTCACTGAGCCCCCACAGAGGCACTGCTTTTCTACTGGTATGCACTGCTTTCATATCCCAGCCTCAGTCTCACTCTTACTGACTGCAAAAACGAATGACACCTAGTGGCCCTTTTTTGAAAGACAGCTTCTTCCCTTTCCCCAACATTTCTGGAACAAATGGAACAAATGGTGGCGGACTGTTCATTTCCCTCATGAGGAATATTTGCTTCCTAAACAAACTTCTCCCATAGTGATGATCCTCTTTTCTGTTAGCTCCCTAAATCCACAACTGCAAAACCTCTGATTTTTAGGTTTTTCTGTCTCATCAGGTTGAGCACATGCACTTTCCTTTGGAAATATGGCACAATGACAAGTGGCTGCCACAGGATGGGGCAAGGCGGACAAGTTTCTCCTTATCTGGGTGAAGCTGTGCACTTCAGCACAACAGCACTTTCATTTTCACCTTCTTTGTGGTCAGGAGGGATGACCAATATTCCTACAGTTTTGAATGCTGGGGTAGGAGGCAGACATCCATGTCACACAGAACAGACTCAGATAGCCAGTGTGTGTGTTTGTGTCTTTGCACACTGCTATGCCCTAATATGTCCTCCTGACAGCTGAACTTGATAGGATTCCAGACCTTATTTGTTCCCTACCATTTGGTATGTGACAAAGTTTCCGAAAGAAAAAATAAAAGAATAAGAAAGCCGCATGTAACAGTCCTGAGCTGGCCATGCAGAATTACATGAGCACAGGCAGAGTCCACATAGGCAGAGTTCTCCTTAGCGGAAATAATGTTGTGCTGTAAAACCATGTTTATTTCATTCAAAGAAGGGTGAATATGGGATGAAAATATTGGCTTAAGATATGTCACTTAGTTAAAAAAAAAATCATGAAATGTGGATTTTTTCTGTTTCACTTGCAGTGTGTTTCCAGCCCACTGACTGAGAGAGCCCCCCATCTTTCTCTCCCCCCCATCATCTCTCTCTTTTGGGGGAGGCTTTGAATGCTTTGGGTAGCAAGGGTGCAGCCACCCATCTTGCTGGTTGAAATGGTGGCCCAGGAGTGATTGCAGTTTTCATTGCAAACAGGATATCCACTACACAGTGACTGAGAAGGAATCATTTGTTTGAAGATAGTCATTGCACTGTCTGTAGGGCATGCCTGGCTCATCTGGGGACTACAGAGAGCACATAGGAAAGACAAGAAATGAACCAACCATGATGGCAGAGCACCAGGCCAATATGAGAGAAATGAAGGGTGCTGCAAATCTCTACATATGCATGTTCACAGCATACTTTAAGGCGTAGGAAAATGTTATCTAGAACACTGCTTGAAAAGTCACTCATATCAGGAGACAGAGAGATAACCTCAGTCAGTCCCAACTCCAGATCTGGGAGGGCCATGATCAAGTATGGAATATTGATTACTAAACATTTTTCTTCTCTAAAGGAAAACCTCACTTGATCTGTGCATCTCACCAAGTAATTTGTTCTCTGATAGAAAGAGTTCTCAAGAAAAAGTTCTGCAAGAAGAGCAACTGGAAGACTGGGCAACACTAGAAGAGAAAGGCAATGAACAAGTGAAAAGAGGACATAAAGGAAAAGGTTTGGATGCTGGACTTGAGCAGAGAACCACAGACTATTTTCAGTGCAGCAGGGATTGGGGTGGTCAGAGCAGCCCTTCGCAGAGACAAGTGACCAGGTGGTGGTGGAAATCCTACAGCTGTGGAAAAGATCTCTACCTCTGCTGGAGGCTTTAGCTGTTCACAGGACAGCCACATATTTGTTAGGGACCTGCCCAGAGTGCCTACCCTGTAGATCCCTGAGAGGCCTGGTCAGGCTTATCTAGGTATATACGACGGGGGGTATTGCCTTTGCTGATCTGACTGATGAGGTCTGTGGGAAAATGGAGCCTGTCTGGGGGACAACAATGATAGGAGTGTCCAAATCATGTGCTAGAGCAAGAAAAGTGAGGTTGAAACTAAGTGATTGTTCTCAGAATAGGGCCTCTCATACCTGTTTGAAACATAATCACAAAAGAAATCTATCAGTCATTGATTTGCTGGAGAGATGTAGCCCAGACCTTCCAGACAAGGGCCCAGGTGTGCTGGCAGTTGGAGGACAAGGAGGACAAGTTGGAGGATGGATATTTTCAGTACTTAGGGTTCTTTCTGCCTATTGCTCCTCATGGTGTGAAAGGGGCTTCTGGCTTGGAGCTCACCTACACAGTGAGGCTGGAAGGACATCCCATGGAAGGACAGCTGCCCCTGTGTGCAGGGAGAGCTGGGGAAGAGTGTGGGGTAAGAGTGAAGGAAGGAGGTAATGATGACAGGAGCACCATGGTATTAGAAAAGCTCCTCTGGTACTACACTTTGGCTATTTTAAATTGTATAAATGCAGTGGCCAACTCATGGCCGTCTTTCAAAGCAGTGACATTTTCTGGCTGTGCCTCATGCAGTCAAAATACCTCTATTTTAAACATTTGCAAACATCATAAAACAAAGCAGTGGTGCCTTGAATGGCATGCCTGAGGGAAATTACTGCTTTTAACATGAGCAGAGGGCTCTTAGTGAGGAGGAGAGATGCCAAGCTGATTACTCTGCGCTCATTCAAACACAGCAGGGAGCAGAGGAATGACACCGCAGGGACAGTTGGTTGTGTCCTGTGTCATCCTGACACAGCACCCTTCATGAGCCTGGAGCTGGGTCAGAGCTGGGGGAATGTGACACTCCTTCCTTTTCTGCATGGTCACCTTGCATGTTCGTGAAGGACAGAGCTAAACTTGCAGAAGGACATCTTGTGGCACACAAACAGATATTGACTGGCTGCAAGTTACATTTCAGAAAAGCCTAGGATAAAGCAGGGTGCAAATGTATGTGCTGAAACTGGTATCAGCTCAGAAGCAAGGTCTTTCACAGAATCACAGAATCACAGAATGGCCAGGGTTGGAAGGGACCTCAAGGATCATGAATCTTCAACTCCCCTGCCACATGCAGGGCCACCAACCTCCCCATTTAATACTAGACCAGGCTGCCCAGGGCCCCATCCAATCTGGCCTTGAACACCTCTAGGGATGGGGCATCCACAACCTCTCTGGGCAGCCTGTTCCAGCACCTCAACACTCTCTCTGTAAAGAACTTCCCCCTGACATCCAACCTAAATCTCCCCTCCCTCAACTTAAAACCATTTCCCCTTGTCCTGCTGTTATCAACCCTTTCAAAGAGTTGACTCCCCTCCTGTTTGTAGGCTCCCTTTAGGTATTGAAAGGCTGCAATAAGGTCACCCCACAGCCTTCTTTTCTCCAGGATGAAGGGAGCATTTTGTGCTTGTCAGAAGCAATCCCAGCTTGTTGGGAGAAAGGTCCCTTCCTGCCTGTGCAAGTCCCTCTGGCAGCGCATCTCTCCCAGATAGGGGAGGCACTCTTAATTTTGGATGAAATCTAACTGGCTGACCTGTCCCTTGGCTCGCTTGACTGCAACCTTAGCAGCATGAAGCCCATGTCAAGGTGTTTTCATCGAGCACTTGATTAAAGGGATCCAATGGCGACCTCTACACAGACAGTGGTTACTGCAGACCACTGCAAAACCAAATGGAGGCCAGTCTGAGACTGACGCTCACTGCATTACATCACACGAAAACCTGCCTGTCTTCCAGGAGTCATTCATTTAGTTGTTATGCCAAGCGACACTGTGGCTGTGAGGCAAGCTGAATGACAAGTACATTTCCTTCCTGACAAAGACAACTGCATTTCTGATGAAGAATTGCTTTTCCCACACCAGTGGTGTTAGCTTGTGTATTTGATGTGGCTTATGTTTTTGATGTTGACTCCTGAAAAGTCCCTTGCCTACCTTAGACTTCAATAAAAATCCCACTATAGATGTTTTTATCGTTTCAGCACTGCCTTCTTGTGCTTTTTATAATAGCTCTGTTACACCGAGGGAACCACCATCTTGGTGGCTTTAAGACAAATCATGATTAGGAGTTAAGATCTGCTCTGTGCAGGGCTGGTGCTCACAGACTGCTTGATCTCCTGGAGTTCAGCAATGGGTCCGTGGTTGGACTAGAGGATCTTAGTGGTCTTTTCCAACCTGAATGGTTCTGTGATTCTAGGAATCACATCACATTTGATATGCTGGAAGGTACAGACTTTACCACCAGCCTGTGTCAGCCCTGACAGGAGCCTTACCCACTCACTTTCTGTGAGTTGGTGGGATCTTTTGAGCAGGAGCCCATCCCCAGGAGACAGTGCTTGGCTGCTTATGTTCAATCACGGGAGATTTTCAATAGGATGTTGAAGGTCAGAAAGACAGCGTAAGAACAGATGTGAGCAGATGCTTTGACAACAAGGATCTGAATAATTTGACCATCTCTTAATGATTGACCTCTCACTCTTGGGCAAGTGAGGGTATTGCTAAGCTTCTTTGGAAACAGGTATTGCAAGTCAAGTCAGCCTTGTGGTACCCAAAAGCACCATTACTCAGTGCCAAAACCACTTTGAAAGTGTTTACTGAGCTGCCAAAAGCAACAAAAATGCACTGTTGAAAGCTTTTTCACTCTTGTTCTTCTTGCATCCTCCATAAAAACTCTCCACTCACTTGTAGCAAAATTGCACTACCTACAGTTTTATGTAAAATGTTTAAGAGCAGACAACTGAGCCTCAAAAAGAGGCATTAAAATAATAGAGAAAGAAAGTAAATTGAAAGAAGAATAATATATTTGAGGAGATTTACAGCATTCAAATGTGTTTCAGTTTGTGCCCAGAGAGTACTGTGGTGGAAAGCTGGAAAGCATGTAGTAAACAGCAGAAGATCTTAAATGAAGACATAATTGCTGCCACGATGTACATGTATGTATTTGTAGAGCACTTTATTTGCTCTGCTTCGCAGCTAATCTAGAAAGCATGACAAAAACTTTAGTCCTGCCTCTGACATTATAGAGTCTATGTGTTTTAACTATACACATGAAATTCTACATTGCAAATGAGGAGGCTTGCAGTAACGAAGATTTGTGGGGTGCAGGGAACTTTTTGTTTCCTTGTGAGATGCATTGCCACTTTGATCTGCTAGGCCCAGGGAATGGGTGCAGTGCAGTGAGACACTGGGCACTAAGCACGTGTTGAAAGAAAGAGAAGGAAGTTGATCGCCCACTAGTACATGGGAATTTGAAGAAAAGCAAAGCACTTCTCCCTCCTGTGGCTCGGTTTACATTTTTGTTAAGTAAGGAAAGCAACAGCTCATTGCATGACAGTAGTCTCCCACAAACCTGGGGAAAGAAACATGTCAAAGGAGCTCAGAACCATAGAATCATTAATGTTGGAAAAGACCTTTAAGATCATCTAATCCAATCCCAACCCATGCCCACAAACCACATCCCTTAGTTCCTCATTTACACGGCTCTTAACACCTCCACGGACGGTGCCGTCCTGGGCAAAGAGGAGGTCTGCACATAGGTGGTCTGCACACAGAAGAAACAAGCTTCGTACAAGGAGTGCTCTGTGGCAGTTAGAAGTTCTCACCTTTTCCTGCCAGGTCAGAATAAAGCAGAACACCACAGCGTTATTGTCAATCACCATTTGACTGGTGATGAGAGTAAAATCTTCCAACTGATTCACCTGCAGCTAGGATGTTGAAGCCACCAAGGGATGATTCCTCCTTTATCTATTATTCTTTTCAAATATGAATGCTGAACATGAAAGAATTAAAGACACAATTCCCAGTTGTTATGTGAAAGAAGAAAAAAAAAACCCTCTCAACAATATGAGAGAAAGGAAAGCTAATGTTTGCTGGTAAATAACACACTGTGCATCAGGCTGGTAAGAATCACAGCAGTGATTCACAATGTTTGCTTTGTTCCTCATGGAAACGGTCTCTAAAAGCTGTTATTTTTATGTGGGATTGCAAGGTGCATTTGGTAATGCACTCTAAGTATTATTTATGGAGTTACTTATGAAATCAGATTGGCTGTCATAGAGAAGGGTGTATAATTCACACTATACTTTGTGTATTAGGAAATCTCGTCACCTTTTGCCACTTGAAATCATCATTGCAAAGAACAGCTTATAGGAAAGAAAGACAGGTAATGGCAGGAGAGGGGAAGGAGATACTCACTGCTATGAGTATCAAAACTGAGGAACAGATCTGTAATGACATCTCTAAGTGGATGAACAATATATACTGAAAACACTGTAGAACTGAAAGATGGTGAATCTCTGATGGAGGTGTGTGTTCCATGAGTGAGAGAAGAGCATGAACTCAGGTATGAGGTATTGAGGGAGATTTGGCCTCTGCATCTCACTGCAGTTTGGTGTTATATCTGACCATGCATAAAAACACATTTTTCAGACCCACCTTTTGTAACATTACTCTTTGGAAACAATGCCTCTGGGACAATGAATATTCATTCCCTGGTTTGGAGCAAAGCTGGCTTTGTCACTTTCTGCATCTGGCTCTCACCTGGCCCGTGGAAGCCCCAGGGTCAGGTCATTGTTCCACAGATTATTTCATCATTTACCTAAATGGAGAGAGCACACTCACTGCCTTTGTGAACAAAAATCTGGGCCCATTCCTGCGCCTGAAGGTTCACATGCCTGCTCCCGAATGGGCAATGTTTACCTCTGGGGAAAACAAAACTGAAAAGAAAAAAAATCACTCACAAGCACAGAGCTGCCCAAGAAAGAGGAGACAAGCCAGAAATCAAAGAGCTCAGCATCTTCCAGGAGAGGGGAGATGAGCCAGCTCCTAGTGTGGAATGTGGAGGAAGTCTCCAGGTGATGCTTCCCATCAGATCTCCACAGCTCCATTGGCTGAGTGCCTTCCTGCATTGCAACCCCTCTGTATTCTTCTCCATCAGCAGAACTGAAGATGATAACAGTAACTTAAGTTTTCCTCGCATAAAGATTGAGGTAACATATTGAAAAAGCATCTGAAAATATCTCAGAAGTAGCATTTGGCTATTTTAACTGATTGAACCAAAACAAGTAGGAAGTTCCCAGTAAGACATATCAGAGGGTATAATTACTTTCTATTAATGTAAAGGGGCTATAAGTTATTTCTAATAATTTCTAATGCTTTTATAACAGTGCTTCTGGGAGATCAGTAAAGCGAAAAATGTTAATAAAAACTGGAAACTCAAATCCTCTAGGAACGAACCACATGTGGCTGCACACATCAGGCTAATTGTGTAAAACCTGAACATCTTTCAGCCTATAATGATAGGGAGATGAATGACTTTAGTATCTCAATATAGAAAAACATGGGGAGGGGAAAGTTTCTTAGTCAAAGAAGAAGAACAGACAGCTACAAAGATAGAAGCTGTGGTTCAGTTCTTTCAGTGCTTCAGTTCATGACTTTTTTACCTCTTGACAAATTATGACTCTTGCCATCACTTAACCCCGACCTCACTGTGCTCATTAATGACAGCTGTTGAGTGTAAGGAGTACTCATTTTCAGGGCTTATCCAGCATCTGGGGCATACAAAGGCTCTGATAAGACTCTACATCAACAAACTGTGCCAAGTGGAAACGGTAATTAATGTTGTAGCAAATGAAATAAAATGATTCACACACTACAAGTGTCGAAGGTGCTCTTAAGTAGACTGATCAGCACCAGACTACAAGCCTCCTGTTTTTCAGTGACCAAGGTAATGGATACTGCCAGATGCATGGCAGCCCAGGCACATCCTCATGCAGGTGTATGCCACCTACTACTGATTGGAATTGGAACATGCAGTCAATTTCAATGGGAGAAAAGCTTTTGCTGAGGTTATTTTATGGAGATATAGATTAATGATTGTAATAGTGATTAATAGTGGAAAAGAAAAAATAAGTGTGGCAAGACAAACTGATGCAACTGACACTAATTGCTAGAGGGTGGTTTCTAAGAAGCTTCTACATACAGCTTTTGTATCTCTGACAGTTAATTATATCTAGATATATCAACAAGTGCATCACAATTACATAGAATAATTTTAGGCATTACAATTTAAAAATATTACAACAGTTGTGTCAATTTTTTCCCTCTTTCAACTACCTCTGAGCCAGTCCCCAGATTTCCAATAGCAGATCTTTCACTACCGGAGATGAAAACAACACAGTCAGCAAGTTTAAGCTACTTCTGTAGAGCAACTAGTTTCACAAAGCAGAAACTGCTTCATTGCTTGGATCGTATGCAGTCTGTACACCAACACTGACAGCACTGATCATTTCCAAAGAAAGCAGATATACTCTTTCATAATTTTTCTCCAAGAAACAGAAAGCTGCTTTAATGTGAAAAGTACAGCCTGCTTTTCAGACTCATCTAAACACTAAAATCAAAACGTTTTGCTGTATTTACTTAACCTTCTTTACCTCTGAGTATTTCCAAGCTTTGAATGATTTATTCATCCTCTTCTGTACACACAGGTTACCAGATCCTTTTCTCCAAAGCCTCAATGTATTCAGCTCACTCTGATGAATAATTTGAGTACAGTCAGGACTACTTCGTGGTGGTTACTCTTCGTAATTAAAAAAAAAAAAAACAACCTGCAGAGACCCCACTACTGAAAACAGAAGTGACAAAACCCTTTTCTCTACCATAATCTTCTGTATCCATAAAAACAGTAATCATTCCCATGACTCACCACAAATCCCTCAAAAAGCACTTGATATGAATAGCTGATACTGCAATTATACATCTTTAAGCCCTATCAAACCTCCTCCCTACGATTCTCCTTCTTAAAAGGGTTTCAATACATCACAGCTTCTGCACAGCTCCATGCTCAGCTGACATACATAGAAGTGATGGCATTTCCTTCATACCTTCACCAATCTCATGTCCCTTGTCTGCTCACTCACACATAAGGAATGGAATTGTTAATAATGCCCATAACTAACTCAGTAATGCTCACCAGGTTGAGGCAATCTTCTTCAGAGAGAAAAAAGATATCCTGGAATGTCACTTAGTATTTCAGCAGACTGTTCTCTGCACTTCTTATGTGCTGCCCATGCTCGTGAAATCACTTCTATAATGCCAGGACAGCTAAGGTTTCTGCACAGGACAGATGTGCTTCAAATGAGCACCAATTTAACAGATGTGTTCTAACTGCTGACTTTCACCTCAGTTCTCTTTTTTGTTTCTTGAATCCTGCCTCCATAGGAAAAACAATCAAGATACAATTTTATTACTAAAGCTGTGAAGACACAAGAATGTCTATGTAAGGTATTTTTCACTGTAAGATACTTTATATTGGTAGCATAACCACAATCACAAAAGTAAGAGCAACACATTTTCCTTTAGCCTGGAGATGCAGTTGGTTATCACAAATAAAAAAGGCAAAGAGTAAAGCAAACAAAGATGAAACACACTTGAAGTACTGAAAAAGACACAACTTCATGATCCGAAATGTCTTTGCACACTTTCAATCTGAATTTAGAGGATTCTTTTATTTTATTGAAAGACTGCTTGAAACAATTGTTTTTTCCGCTCTTCTTGGTGATTTTAATTCATTTTCATAGTTCACAAAATAAAGAGGTAGGTACACTACAACAAAGGACTTGTGAAGACCACATAATGTTGTAACAGCAAACAGCATTATACCAGTAATGTTCCTGCATGTCAATTAAAAAAAGGTGACTTACTGACGTGCATAATAAATTCATGTCTGCTTTGACAGAAAAAAGTGACTTTCTTTTTCATCAGAGTAGAAAAAGTGGTACTTGCATACTTGGTTAGCACTTATGATTTTTATTATTGTGTACATCTCTGGATGACTCTGGTTTGGACATTTATTTAAAAAGGAAGAAATGAGCAAGCACCATGCACTTGACACACCAAGGAGGTCTTATGTTTGACCTCAGCCTGAAATACAGAATAAAACCTCTGTTCAAGAACACTGCTTTTTCATTAGTTGAGCTTGCACTTCCAAAGGCAACCACAAGAATCCCGAATCAGATAGGATTTAAGAGTCAAAAATAAAGGAATTGAAAGATCAGGCAATCCTGCTATGGCTAGAATCCGACTCCACAGTTCTGAGAAACAGCATCACTCATTCTGCTTCAAGTCGAGGTAAGACAGGAAGAATAAGATTTCCAAATGCAGAGTCTTGAGTTATGAAGTATCCTGAGGAATGTGCATGCGCATGCTGGAAGAAGAAAAATATTTTTTAAAACACAATTCCCTGTAGCTGTGATACAATTCAAGACTATAATTTCTGCAGCACTATGCAGTATTTCTCCCAGTCTGCTCTTATGCTCTGATATCCCAATTTAATAACACCATTTTAAATCAGACATAATTGAGAGGGTCCCATCAACTGCATTAACTTGGCCATTCTCTGCTGCTCTCTTCTCTTGAAATCCCACAAAGATAAGGAGAATGGTAGAAGAACTCCTGACCACTCTTCTCACACTTGCACTCCCATCAATAACCAACTTACAAGCCTAGGTACATGGTTGATGTCACATGTGACTGTATACCAGAAGGGTGCATCAGTAGCATCACACAACCTGAGATGCACGTACAAATGCCATACAATCAGACACTTCTGGGACATCAGCATTCTGCTCAAATGATGTACATATGCTTGCTCACAGGAAGGGGACATCTGCTGCCTATGGCTCTAGACAGCCTTTGTACAATCCTATACAGCCCTTTCTGATTAAAGAACTGGGCAAGCTGTGGCTTTTAACAGTTAGAAGTACAACACATAAGATACAGAAACAAGGTTGTTAGTTTTGCATCTCGAATTTTTTTCCCTGTGCTCTCTGCCAAGTCATGCTGGAACAGCAAGAAAACAAGTGGCCGTGCAGCGGCTTTCTTGCTCAATTTCCGATTTCAACACTGAAATCAACCTCACCCAATATGAGCAAGATAGCCTGTAAATGTAAAACTAAGCTTCCCAAGTCTTCTGGTTGTATCGCTCAGAACTGCAGGATATTTACTTGGCACTTCCTCAGATTCAAACAAGGAAATCTGTACCACTTGTACTCTCCCTACGGTTCAAGAGACATTCCTAAACCTGATGAAACTGACAGATATAGCATAATCACAGACATTTTGTACATGTTACAATCCCCCAATCATACTGAGACAAAAGACAGAACTTCAGAACAGAAGACAATACTTCAGTTGTGACAAATGCGTGAAACCTAGCTGCTATAGATTTCTTCCTTCTCCCTAGAAGGACTGCTCTCTGAAGAGATGCATGTCTGAAACAGAGCTGAACTGAATGGAACCTTTCTGTATTAGCTTACCTGCAGTGCAGCCTTCTGCTGAGCTGCAATGTGCTGTTGCTCAGCATGGTCACGGAAATCCTTGTTTAGAGGTGATCGTGCAAGTGCAATGCTGCAAAAAAAAAAAAATAAAAAAATATCCACAGATCAAACTACCATCGCTTAGAATTTACTTGACTCACGGCTTGACTTGAACTTTTATTTGGAAAAGCTATTTGTTAACTTAAGTAAGACGGGGAAAAAATAGAGTGATCACAGCTGTACTATTTGACGTAGCAAAACCAACTGATGACAAACTAAACCTGGAAGGCTCATAGTCCTGAAGCCTGTTGTGGATTTTGCCTGGTGGTGAAGTCCCATTGAAGTCAATGGAACAAGTGGGATATAATCATCAGCAGTTTTCAGAACTTCAGCCCTGCGTTTTCACCATTTCTCAGTCACTCCATGACTGTCCCAAATCATTTTTATGAACAGAAGCACTAACAGGTGCTCTGCAATCCTCGGCATAAGAATCAGTTCTTAGACAGCACATTCACTGCTTGTAATAATAAAAAAAAAAAGCTTTCTATTAACATAACCAAAACAATGATCCCCTAACAACAGCTTAGGGTACGCAAAATTGATTTTGCTTACGTCAGTGCAGCTTATATTAGGTTTCAAATTAAAGTTTATAAGCAGGCTTATTTTGCTCTTGTATTTTGAGACTAATTCAACTTGCTAAGCAAACATAAGAAATTAAAAGCAGATGTTTTCCCTTACTCTATATATTAAAATGCACAGTCATCCTCCAGATAAACATCAGTGAAGATTGCCATTAGAGCTGTAATGCAAGGCAGCTGATAAATCTCTCTCAAACTGGCTCTAGATACTGGTGCTCAAAGTCCTGCTCCGCTCACTCAGAAACAGAAGTATGAAGAACAACAAGGGATCCAAGGAACTCATAAACTGATTTTTCCTAGCAGCAGTGATGTCAACAGCTGATTTACTGCGTAGTATTTCATGAGCATGGTTGCTTTTGAAAAAGATCCAAGTATAAGATCAGCTAAAGTAGTATAATGTAAGCCAGGTAGAAATCATTTAAACATATTTCACAACAAAAAATGAAGATAAGCATCACTGCTGGAGAAAAGTAGTACTCATTTTATTTAAAAGATAATATTTTCACTTATATTGAAAGTGTTTCTGTTGCATTCAATTCTGTCTCCTCTAACTTTTTAGTATGATTTTCGTCTTAAGGTTTCGTCATAAGCTGACATTTTTCAATATATTTTCTGAATGGAGAGAGGATTCCCTTGTGCTAAGGGTAGAAACGAGTTGCCTCATTCACACTTATACAGGCTGTGTTGGCTATAATACTTGTTTGCATACACCAAGCTTTTTTCTACCAAACTTGCAGAAATTCCATGGTCTTATTTTGGCTGACTCCATGGTTCAGAGCCCATAGCATAACATTCCATCCACAGAGTTGTAAGTGGCTCAAAAACCACGCATCAGTCAGACCACCATGCCAAAGTAGAGTGTATCTGCTGCTCTGTACCCTTTGAAAATAGCAGGCTCTAATTCCACTGACTGGCATAATTCTTATCTTATTAAATAAAAAATAAACCAAACAAGCACTCCTGCAACTTGTTGGACCTGCTGTGAAGCGTGGAAGTATTTCTGCCTGAAAGTTTGTACACAATGGTGTGACTATTTCTATTTTCCTCCCAATTCAATAGCTGCATTTAAATCATACCTGTGTATTGAGTTACAGAACAGATCTAGCTGAGGTGATTTCAAATATTACGCACACAGCAAGGAAGAATTAAAGGTGATCTAGAATCTCCTTCAAGAAAGTGTCAGACAGCACTCAGTCTGTATTCAGAGTATCTAACTCTTGCACAGATACTGTATGTAACACTGTGTCTAGAATATGGTGTTGCATGTGCTTCATTCGGGCCACAAAGCACAACATTCTCCATTTCTTCATGTAAGCTGGTGAGAGATCTTCCAGCTACCGATTCAAGACAAAAATCCATACTTTCTCTTCCTTAAATAGGAGATATCTCGACAAAAGCTTTTAAACTCAATTTAGATCATTACACCTAATGCATAGAACCATCCTTACAACACAGCGTCTTTTTCAAAAAGATTGGTAGTAGTATGAACTGACTTTGTCTTACATGAAGGGTTAACTCACTCTTAGAACTGTTCTCTAGACAGTACCTTGAAGCTTATAGCATGTACCTGCATTCCCTGGAGCATTTTAGCTTTTATTAATATTAATTAATGTTAAATGCTTTCTAGGTACTTATTTCCTAATTATTCTTTAAGATAGACTTTAGTTGAGCAAGCATATATGTTTCTCTCCCTCTCAAATGGAAATTCAGTAAGCCAAAATTCACTTCTGGTAAACAACTTTTAATATTAATGTGGTCCCAGTGTGCGAAGTGTCTGACTGATTACTGAGGATGGCTAGCAAACACTACTTGGTAACAGTTTAAGTAAGTTTACAGCTTGCTCTGTAATTTCTTTACCCCCCACCCTTTGATTTAACAAGTGATATCCAAACAGGTCTAAGAACAGAAAATACCTGGCTCCAGGGTGATTTGTGGAAGACTGGTTTTGCATAAGTAATTTTCTCTTCTCCTTGTCTAGTTCTGCCAGGATTGCAACCCTATTTTTATTCTGGAAACCTGGTGAGAATGACAGAAAAATATTAGAAAGATTTACTTGATTTACGATTCTGTGATTTCTGTGGGCCAATTCTAACTTTGTGGAATTAAAAATTGCTGTGTAATATGACATTATGATGAACACACTAATCTTCAAAGCTTTGCTCCCATCCAAAACAGTATAACTAAGAAGGTTTAATTTTCTTCTTCTCTTTTCACAACCTGAAATAGCTTCCTTACGCTATCATACCTACAAATACATTTTAAAATAAAGGTTTCTATCTCAAGTTAGGCCCTACCTCTTTTGAAGCCACTTCTGGAGCTACAGCTATGGTACATGATCAGATAACCTCCCTTTCAAAGGAAAGGTAAACTTAGCAGATTCTACATTTGAAATACAGTCAAGGAAAGTATGATAATGGTGTGATCTACTTCCAAGGCCTAATTTTCCATGGTAATAACCTCAAACTGTAGTATAATTTTACATATGTAATAAGTAAGGATGAGACCAACAATAAGCCTGCATATGTGCTTGTACATAAAGTGACACACAGAAATTCTATCTGAAAACCAGAGAAGCAACAGTAATGAGCACAAGATGTTGAAAGACAGCAGGATGTGTGCTCTGATAGATACACAGGCTGTGAGATCCTGCCAACAAGTTATGATTCAACATTTCTCAGTTGCAGCTAGCTCAGATCTTCTCATGAATTCTGGAAACAATACAATAACTAAACAGGAACTGAAGTACTTCTAAGTGAGCACAAGCTAAGGTCATCAAGTCTGTACATACATTCTACACAGTTTTAATCTTTTTGCCTGAGAACTTGGCATGACACCCAGTACCCTTCTGCCAGTGCTAGCTACCTTCAAATGCATAAATCTGAGCGTGTGCTTGGAATTCAGACAATATGGTGACTCAGGCAAGAAAAAGGAGATTATTTTTTAATACATTACTGTCACTAAAAAATAAGAACTAAATGTACTTACATTTATCATGAAGCAGATGCTATGATTCAGAAAGCTTTAAGACACTTGTAAGAATAAAAGTTTAGTTGCTGTTTTTGGACTAGGATCAGAAACCAAGCAAGACTATGATCTTTCCTTTTAGCGCAACTCTTGCTACAGTATGGTACATTTATGGAGAGATTCAAAGGCAACTTGAATTACTATTTTTTTCTTTCCTCCTCAGAGAGTTTTATTTATTTACTTTCAGTAACAGTTTGCTCCAGAACTCAGTCATTATCCATCTGCCATCCACTGTACTGAAAAAATTATTTAAGAGAATTTGTCAGTGATAAACAGAAAAAAATCCTACTTGGGAAAATGGAGGAAGACATCCAACACATACAAGTTATTTCCTCAGCTGAGTACATGAACATCCTACCTACTAAGTATTCTTAATTTGTTCTTAAAGCAAAATTAAACCTGCTTATTCAAAAGTTAACAACTGAGAGAGTGGAGCATGAGAAATCCATTTTAGTGGGGAAAAACTAGCATCCTTACAAAATTATTCATAAATCTGACAGTCTGTAAGAGATTTCCCTTCAGATTTTCCCTGCCCAGGCCCCTAGAGCACTTCAATAAATGACCAATCTGTAATAGCTGCATAAGTTAACAATTTGAATTGTAAGGAAAGTAATATTCCATCTGTAGTTTTTTTTCCTGCCCTTCTGCTTTCTGGTACTAAACATGTTAACATGCAAAAAAAAAAAAAGCCATCCTCTCTTATGACACATTGATGAGAACTGATTTTCAAACAGAATCACAGAATGACCAGGGTTGGAAGGGACCTCAAGGATCATGAATCTCCAACACCCCTGCCACATGCAGGGCCACCAACCTCCCCATTTAATGGGGAGGGCCCAGGGCCCCATCCAATCTGACCCTGAACACCTCTAGGGAAGGGGCATCCACAACCTCTCTGGGCAGCCTGTTCCAGCACCTCACCACTCTCTCTGTAAAGAACTTCCCCCTGACATCCAACCTAAATCTTCCCTCCCTCAACTTAAAACCATTTCCCCTTGTCCTGCTGTTATCAACCTTTTCAAAGAGTTGATTCCCCTCCTGTTTGTAGGCTCCCTTTAGGTATTGAAAGGCTGCAATGAGGTCACCCTGCAGCCTTCTTTTCTCCAGGCTGAACAAGCCCAGTTCCCTCAGCCTGTCTTTGTAGGGGAGGTGCTCCAGTCCCCTGATTCTTGGCTCTCCTCTGGACCCCCTGTCCTTCTTGTACTGGGGTCTCCAGACCTGGACACAGTACTCCAGATGGGGCAAGAGGAAAGTAGAGGGGGACAATCACCTCCCTGTCCCTGCTGGCCACCCCTCTTCTGATGGAGCCCAGGATACCATTTGCTTTCTGAGCTGCAAGGGCACACTGCTGGCTCATGTTAAGCTTTTCATCTATCAAAACCCCCAGGTCCTTCTCTGCAGGGCTGCTCTCAAGGACTGCTCCTTCCTGTCTGTATGGATGCCTGGAATTCCTCTGGCCCAAGTGCAAAACCTTGCACTTTGCCATGTTGAACCTCATCAATTGTCATTGATAAAGATGTTAAAAAGCACCAGTCCCAAGACAGACCCCTGGGGGGACGCTCGTTACTGGCCTCCACCTGGACACAGAGCCATTTATCACCACCTTCTGTCTGCGGCCTTTCAACCAATTCCTTATCCATCAAGTGGTCCACCCATCAAATCCACATCCCTCCAAACACAGCAATTATTACTAGAGGTTTAAGTTCAGACTTTCCTTATAACTGGATGTGCACAGCTACTGAGCAGTTCAGGAGTATTCTCTGTTTTGCAAACTCAGGAGTCCATACAAAAATTACCAACTTGTTTATAGCAGCTAAACAGATTAATGGTGGTGTTGTATGTTGAACTGAGAACCTGAATTCTCAGTGCTGAGGTCCTAGATTAAAGATATTATAAAGTTCAAACCTGTTCCATCTGTATTTCTTACAACAAGCATTTTTGTAAGTGCTCTGTGTAGAAGTTACAAGTTTACTATCACCACCCTGTGCTGCACACAAAAGGCAGAAGATGACAGAAGGTCAAAACCTCGCTGAGTTATAGCAGTATGTGTAAGAGCTCACAGCAACCTTGTCCTTCTGACCCGATCCCAAACATTTAAGCCTACCTCCCCATGTCTTTCTCCTCCCTATCTGTTCTACAAGCTCACTCTGCATAACAAAAAAAGCAGCACTGCCTTTATCTATTTCAAATTTTTCGCTCTTTTCCCTGATCTGTTGGTCACCTCAATTACACAGTACATAGATTTCTTTTTGGATATGCATTATTATTTATCCAATCATAAAGGCACAAAAGAGCCTTCAGATTCTGCATTTAGGAGAGACTTTATGAAAAGTAGACATTCAGCTTCATAACCATTAAGTTCCATGTAGTACTGACACTGCACACTGTGTGCTCAATTCAGAAAGCATTTATCTGCATTTTCTTCCTTTCCTAAATGGTATCCTATGTGAAGAAAAGCAGCAACCTCTTAAAAAAAAAGTGAAATCCAAGGAGAACCTAACCACCTAATGCCTAGGAAAAAAGATGGAGTTCCTGTACTTTGATTTTCTCATCTCCCTGCAGATGGTGGCATAACAAAACATCATCTATCATCATCCATCATTATATTGTATAGTAATACTTTCAGTAACAATTTACATTCTGATATGCTTTCATATAAATTGTATAACTGTGAAACAAACAACATACTAGCAATTCAGTACATTAACTTAACAAAAGATACATTAGTATTTTGTCTGTCTCTCTTGTCAACAGCTGCATGCATCAGTGAATGTAAGCCACTGATTGCTTTATGGCTGCAAATTGGCCCAGGGAAGAGATCTGCAACAGCCCTTGAGCACTGTGCTTGTACCCAGATCAGACACAAATGTAGGGCAGAGCAGTTTGTAGATGATATAATTCAATGTAAAATGCCATAATCTTCCTCTTTAAGAGGGAGTCTGCAAAACAGAACACTCAATCCACCTGCTCAGACTGTGTAATGGCAATGCGTACCTGGACAGAAAGAAACTACCTTATTTTAGTCAAGCAGCAAGTAAAACTTGTCTTTTGGATCGACACATTTCTTCGGCATTTATTTTGAATTTTGACTGCACAGAGAAAAGGAAAAGCAACTAAAAGATAAGAGACTGGT
The DNA here is from genome assembly GCF_987193195.1 of Phasianus colchicus. Taxonomy (NCBI): domain Eukaryota; kingdom Metazoa; phylum Chordata; class Aves; order Galliformes; family Phasianidae; genus Phasianus; species Phasianus colchicus. The sequence goes on along the minus strand of NC_143476.1, from coordinate 36,102,582 downwards.
AGCCCTTCTGTGCTTTCAGTTTCTGTGCTTCAGCATTGACTGTACCCAGCTCCGTAGGACTGCCTTCTTGGTAAGGGTACTGACACAGTACTAGGAAACTGAATTCAGTTCTCATAATCAATAAGCAAAGAAGGATATATTCGAAGCTTCTTTCTCCTTAACTTTTCCACAGATTAGAGAAGCTTCATTAAGATTTCCAGAAGGCACCTCTAGAGGGCGATTTAAGCCCCTCCTTCAATTGTCTGAAATAATACTCCTCTCCCTAGCCCAAGTACCTCAGCCCTAGAATGGATGGAGGACGGAAGGTTCCCATGTCTTTAATGAAGCAGTGCTGATGTGTCATCATGCAAAGAAACTCCCCCATGGCACTCTATGGGGAGTGCAACTACAATTTTATTTGGCTTCTCCTTCTAGGCTACCCCGCTACCTGCCCCTGGCTGCTCTCTTGCTCCCACTAGGACCTGGTGCAGACTTCTGGTCTGCTTCTGGCCCCTGAGCACAGGGGCTGAAGTCCTGCTCAGTGCTGATGGCCGTGTATGCCTGCAGCATGCGTCAGGAATACTTCATGCTTCACAGTCACCTAGGGCTCCAGAGGTCACCTGGGGCCACCTCATGCTAACCACGCAATATGCCTTTTCCAGGAGCTTGCTCACATTTTGCCACTTCCAGCCCCACCTTCCTTCCCTGTTTTGCCCTTTCTACACATTAAACGCGTAGCCTGGGAGATGCCCTGCCCGGAGTCCTCCTGTTAGGAGCCTACCTTGTCCCGAGGGATTCGCTGCCATCCTTCAGCTCCGGACCAGTTTCACTCAGTTCAAACGTTAACCTCACTGATACCTGCAAATCAGGCCCTGCGCAGGTAAGAACATCTCCTTTCAAAGTTTGAATCTAAAGCACCACCACTGTTTACAACCAGTTAAGAATAAATGTCAGTGGCAGCAAATGGCAGCAACGCCCCAACCCCTCAGCTTCCCCCCCTCCCCCCCCCCAAGAACCAACTCTCGCACTCCTCTTTCCCTCTCCCCCCAGACCCACCGACTCGCACCCCCTCCCCCCGCTCACGGGAAGGCGCTCTCCTCAAGCCCTTCCTCCCCCCCCCGTTACTCCTCTGGAATGGGCCCTCCCGTCCCGTTTCGAGCCGTCCCGTCCCGTCCCGTCCCATCCCGCCCGTACACCGTACCCACCTGCCGCAGGGCTCCCGCTCCCCGCCCCGCTCAGCCCCGTCCCGGAGGACCCCCAGCCATCCCGTCCCACCCGCCCCTCCTCGCGCGGCTCCGCTCGCTCTGCACCGCCGCGACCAATCAGCTCGCGGCACACGCTGGCCCGCGCGTGACGCCACATGCCACGCGACGAAGCACTCCCTGCACGGCGCTTAGCTTTATCCTTCCGGGTGGCGCAGAAAAACGTCACGAATCACGGTTTGACGGACGTGCCAAGATGGCCAATCGGATCCAAAGGGAGGGGGCGGGCCCGCCCTCGCCTCGCCTCGCTCTGTGTGCGCCGCTGGTTTCTACGCGACGGGGCCGGCCTCGTGGCCGCGGGCCTGCTGGGCAAGGCGCGGGCGGAGGGTTCAGCTTCGGGCCTTTGCGTCCGTCACAGACAAGTGAAATCAGTTATTAAAACTGTAACAAACACATAACGCAAACATGCCCCAGCACCGAGCTGTGACTGGTCGAAAAGGCAGTCATGCAGCCGTGCCGTAGCGTTATATGCAGGGCTTTAATTCAGGCAGTAAACTTTCATGGAATAAAGAACTTCCGTGTGTGTGTGTGCTGTTTCAATGCTCGGTACTGAAATAAGCCTCTGGCACAGTGTGAGGGTGGTGGGCTGGCAGTGATGCCCGCACCCTGCAGGCCACTTGGATTCATGTGCTTCACCAAGCCCTACGAATTCCGAGCTGCCCGCCAGCATCCAGGCTTAAAGTGGAACAAGGGCTTGTTAAAGCTGGAGTTGTTTTACTTAAGATGGAATTACTCATATTGGTAAGAATGTAGGGAGAGTGGCTGCCAAATGCCATGCTATTCCATTATCTTGGACAACCAAATGCATACTTTGTTGTTGAAGGGAGCTGCCTTTTTTTTTTTTTTTTTTTTTTTTTTATTCAAACTTCTGCTGCAGACAGAGCAGATTATGTGGAAATAATAATTTGGGGGAATACACAATGTCTGCAATGTCCATCTGACTGAAAACATATATTTTTCATGCAAGTTTTCCTGTATTCCTATTATTCATACATGTTCTGGGGTGGGGAATGTTCCAAGTATGCTGCTGTTTATGCTTTTGTGCTTACTTTCAAAACCTCTCTAAGAGTGATTAAAACTGGGCAAATTTATGCCTGGAGACTCGTGACTTCCAGATGTAGGATTTGGTTACCCAGACTGATTGCCTGGTGAAACCTGTCTTTGTGTGTTTGTGTGTGTTGTTGAAAACCCCAACCAGCACTCCAGCAACCAGCAAATAGCTGCCAATCACAGGGAGCTTTCTGTTTGCTTAGGGACTACTAACGTCGTGTTAATACTGCTGAAGGTAAACATTGCTGTTTTATGCACACATGGGCATTATTTCCAAATCCTTTTGTCTAAACAGCTGACTGAGCTCCTTCCCTCTGATTTTTTTTTTTTTCTTGATTTATTTAAATAATTTCTCATCGTCTCTTGAGATTTATCATATGTTCTGTTTTTTAACCTTTTTAATTATATTGTCTTGATCTGTGGTCCACTTCATCTGCAGGCTTTGTATACTGTCCTTAACTGATGAGAAGCACTGTGAGTAAAGAACAATGCAGAGCCCAAGATGATGATCCAAAGCTGAGGAATTTCACTTCATGTTCATGCCAGGACGAAGGTGCAAGTGATTCTGGAAAGTTGCAGTTAGAGTCAAACAGGCTGAGCTCGTTAACACAGCAAATGCTGGTGACAAGATTTAAGATGGCTGTTGGCTGGGAGCAGGGAGAGAGGGTAGAAAAAGGGAAGATAGTAAGGCAAAGATGTGGAGTCATCAGCAAGGAAACTCAGTTGCAGAAAGGCTGAGACAGTCCTATAGAAGTATGATGAAAATTAATGACAATCTTAGCTTCAAGCATCTGTCTGGAGACGTGGTGCTTTCTCAAGTCAAATGATTGGCTTTGAAAGAAGTTTCATATCAGCAAATTAATTTCCTCTGTGGGCTACAGAAATAGGAATACAGGTAACCCTTGAAAGGAATGAAGTCTAATCTCTAGTACATCAGAGTACTTTCATTTTCCCTGAAATTCTTCCTTTGTGTTCACCATAATCAAATAAAGTTTATAAAATGTAGCTCTTATATAGCAGCTATCAGATGAGGTAAGCTCAAAGCTGAGGTAAATAAATGATTTACCCATTTTTTTTTTTTGGCTTAAAAATGGTCTGTGCAGCATATTGGCTTGGCTTGAGCCAAGATCTTCCACATGGCTGTTCTTTCTTCCAACTGGCAATGCTATTCATACAGATCCATTCTAAATACCACCTTTTATTTCTTATCTTTATTGTGGATGTCACACACACATGCAGACCATAAATTTCAAAAAGTTGTGAATAGTTTTTAATCATTTTATGTGATGTTTGCTTCTTTTTTTTTTTTTTTTTTTTAATAGTGGCCTTGAGATACTGTTGCTGTAGCTGGAATCCTCAATGGTTGAACATTTTTCATTTGGTTGCTGGTTAGCAGACTTCTATTGTATATCACAAGTACACTATCTTTCCACTGTCCTGTTTATTGCTTCCCCATCAAACTTGACAGCTTTGAAGCCTTTTGATGCAGCAAAGCATACCCATTAGTTTAAATATGTCCATGAATACCACTGTTGACTAGAAGTGATCACAACTGTATGCAGTTAAACATGTGCATAAGATTTAAATGGCTTGGGTGCAAAAGCCTGCTCTGTTCACTCTCTGCGATGAAAGACATGAGCTGAAATAACAGAGGGAGGAAAGGAGTTTGTTTGTTTGTTTGTTTTGCTTTGTTTTTGTCTTTCCAAAAATATAGCTGAATTTTAATTTCTGAACATCTACTAGAATGGTGTCTTTAAACTAAGAAGAAAGATTTGAGTTAGATATTAGGAGGAAGTTTTTCACACAGATGGTAACACACTGGAACAGGTTGCCCAAGGAGGTTGTGAATCCCTGGAGGCATTTAAGGCCAGGCTGGATATAGCTCTGGGCAGCCTGGTCTGGTGGTTGGAGACCCTGCACATAGCGGGGGTTGAAACTAGGTGATCATTATGGTCCTTTTCAACCCAGGCCATCCTATGATTCTATGATTCTGTGATGGGAAAAGATGTGAATATTGAGGACTGGGCTCTCAATTGCCAGATAAGCCTGAATGTCTGATGCGTGTGACCTCTGGTCTACCCTGGTGTTTGTACTGTGGAGTGTGCTATGCAGAAGAATCCCATCATTTAGGTTTTAAATAGTATACTTGATGGAAAGCAGGTGGATTTTCAATGTCTGGTCTGGTAAATAAATTCAACCTGAAGATAGCCACTTGCTAGTCATTTTAAACCAAGTTGGTATCTTATGTTTCATTATCTGACCAGGACAATGAAGATGCATTAGAAAAATAATGTTATGAAAGAGCTGAAGGAGTCCTTTTCAGACTCACTCTGAGCACTTAAGAAATCACTGCCATTATAAAAACATCCTAAGTGGTATTATTGAGCACTTGGCAATCCAGATCAGAACAGCTGTAACCCACTGGTGCTGCTTATCCTTAAATTTGTAAATAGCTTCTCCTACAGGTCATTTTCCATTATTGGTGAGGAGCTGCTCCAATCTTTGCCATGCATGAAAGTACTTTACAACCAAATTGTTTTGCTGCCAGATAGCATATTTGCTATTAAATGTAACATCTGTCAACTAATTTTAAGATTAGAATTGTTTTAAAGAGAAAAATGTTCTTTTTTTGGAGGACTTAGAAAGACAATACAGAAAGAACCTGCTTCTCAGAATTCACTACCAAGCTGTTTCCATTCCAGAAGCCGTAGGTATATCTAGTACACAGTGTAAGTCAATAGCACTGTATAGCGTCTGTTCGAAATTCCCTTTCTTACTTGTGCTGACCTAGCTGCCACCATCAGTAAAAAAAAACAGGAGATCTAACACGCACAGAATGCTCTCCATTTGGTGCCAAAGATTCTTAACAGTAATGTACCTCAACCCTGGATGAGAAGATACAGCTGAAGTCCAAAAGTGGTAAAACTACTTCCTAAATTAACCCTGCCATAATGGAGGTACAAAAGCATTCCTGTGTAGCCTTGCTGTATCCCTAGCAGACTAGCAGGAATGAAAAGGCAACTCTTAGGTCTTTCACCTCTCAATTTAACTTGGTAAAAATCTTAAAAGATAGCCTGCAAGTTTTTTATTTCAGTGATATGGAGTAGAACTATTCAGAAACAAACAAACGAACAAACAAAATCACAACAAACACACATGAAACTGGTGACTTTTGTCTTGAATTTTTTTTGAGATTCTTGATCCCCAAATCCATGTGTCTTCTTTCCTCATTAGCATTATAGACATGCCTATTGTGTTTTTTTTTCTTTTTTTTCTTTTTTTTCTTTTTCTTTTCTTTTATTTCTTTTTTCTTTTTTTTTCTTTTTTTTTCTTTCTTTTTTTTTTTCTTTCTTTCTTTCTTTTTTTTTTTTTTTCCAACTGAAATGATGTAAACATAAGAAATAGTTAAGATTTTGCTAGGAGAACATACCATCTTTTTCTGATTAATATGTGTTATGAGTTGGGCAGTGAATTTCAATCTCTCTTTATCCACTCACTGATTTTGATTCTCAATTTGTATTTTAATTCTGTTGGCTGAATGTTTCAACATGCTGATTGTTTTTAGCTCACAGAATATTTAACAAAAAGACTACCAATAAGCACATCAAGGAATATACTGCAGTCATAAAAGAACACCATTACATTTAGTGGCATGGAGAAGGAAATGGAGATTGGAACATTATCATCTTTTTCATCAGTCATAACTTAGCAGAATTGAAACATTTGTTTACTTCAGTGCTGCTACTACTAAGAAAAGAGATACTTTCTTTCCTCAGCTTTTGGCTGTACATTCTTGTGCCTGCCGTTGGAGCCAGATAACCCACATGCTGATGCATTTAGAGGTTTTCTATTTGTGTGTGGAAGAATTTTTCCTACAGGAAGTCATCTACATGACATACTTTTTTTCTCCTCTCCTCTCCTCTCCTCTCCTCTCCTCTCCTCTCCTCTCCTCTCCTCTCCTCTCCTCTCCTCTCCTCTCCTCTCCTCTCCTCTCCTCTCCTCTCCTCTCCTCTCCTCTCCTCTCCTCTCCTCTCCTCTCCTCTCCTCTCCTCTCCTCTCCTCTCCTCTCCTCTCCTCTCCTCTCCCCTCTCCTCCCTTCCTCTCCCCTTCCCTCACTGAAATCAGAGGGAGGTAGACATCTGTCTCTCAGTCTTACCTTTACTCCTTTTCTTACTCTGACCTGTTTTGATTCACAAAATCCATGCAATTACCAGAAATTAGTTGTTGTGAACATTCATAGAATCACAGAACCATTTGAATTGGAAGAGACCCTTAAAGGCCACTGTCACAGGGTCATCTGGATTTATCTGTGTCTGTGACAGAGACAGCAATCCCACAGGCACAACGATGCAAAAGGGGAGGAGAGGGGGGAGTGTAGACGGTTTACAAGCTGGTTCAGCCCAGTTCTGTGACTAACAGGGCAGGGGACCCTTTTCCCCTTTTTCTGGGAAAGGGGAGAGGGAAAGGGGGAAGGGTAAGAAGATGGGAGATGGGCCTACAAGTAGAATAGCAGCAGTGATCTGAGGAGGAACGTTAGTTTACTAAATATGGTATTGGAATGCAAGATAAAACACTATAGTACAATATATAATTGGAATTGAGGCTAATAAATCAAATAAGATGAGAGAGAGTGTCTGAAACCAAAGGCCTTACTCTGAACTGGAGGCAAAATGGCCTGGGAGCACACCCACACACTGCCAGGCAGTGAGAGAGAGCGAGTCCTGTGACTTGCAGGTCTTATCTTCCCCTCTGAATACAAAGTCCTCTGAGATGTGTAGTTCTTCTCTTCTGAGAACCAGGTATTCAGAAAGTTGTCAGTCCACAGAACTGGAGTATTAACTCTTTAATTCCCCTAGCTTTACATGATGTTATAATGTGGAATACCAATAGCAAAAATCATAAAACCATGACATGCTCCAACAGGTCTGTGTCTCTCCTGTATTGAGGACTCCACATCTGGATGCAGTACTCCAGGTGAGGTCATACTGGCTCATATCCAGCTTGTCATCAACCAGTACTCCCAAATCCTTTTCAGCAGTCCTTGTACTTGGGGGCTGCCATGACCCAGATGCTAGACCTTGCATGTGGATTTGTTGAACTTCATGAATTTCTCTGGGCCAACAGCTTCAGCCTTTCTAAGTCTCTCTGGATGGTGTACCATCTCATCGGGCATGTTCACCACAGCACACAGCTTGGTGTCATTCATAAACTTGCTGACGGTGCACTTGATTCCACTGTTGATGTCACTGATAAAGATATTAAAGAGCATCAGTCCCAGTACTGACCCCTGAGGGATACCACTTGTCACTGATCTCCATCCAGACACTTGAATCATTGACCACACTCTGTGAACAATCTTGCAAACAGTTCCTTATCCATCAAACAGTCCACCCATCAAATCCATATCTTTCCAACGTGGAGAGAAGGATGCTGTGGAAGATGATGTCAAAGGCCTTACTGAAGTCCAGATAGATGACATCAGTGGCTCTTGTCTGTTGACACAGTTACTCCATCACACAAGGTCACTAGATTGGTCAGGAAGGACTTGTCCTTGGGGAAGCATGCTGGTTGTCCCGTCTTCCATGTGCCTCAGCATAGCTTCCAGAAGGATCTGCTCTATAATATTCCTTGGCACAGAGGTGAGACTGATGGGTTGGTAGTTTCCTTGGATAATCCTTTCTACCCTTTTTTAAAGTGAGAGTGATACTGCCTTTTTTTCCAGTCACCAGGGACTTCACCTGACCACAAATGACCTAGGAAAGAGACCTACTCAGCAGTTACTTGTCTTGATTTTATAGTACACTGTGTGGCATTAGAATTTTGAAATTTAAACACAAATATCATAGCGAGAATTTGAGACTATCACCACATTAATCATCAGGTTTCTATATTTTCCTGGATAAAAATTTCTTCTGTTAATGTCTTCTGACCTTTTTACAGCCAGACTTCAGCTTACTGGACACAAATTTTGCATTCTGCATATAGTGGTCCAGTTTGAAAGTGTTTCTAAGTAGCTTGGATCAGATGAAAATACTAAGGATGACTTGTTTCGGCTCCAGGCAGAAACCATCCAGGGCAACGCAGAAAAATGTGATTAGTAAACAAAGAGGCACATTGCCTGGCCATACAGTATTCACAGGGAGCTAAACCAATAAATAAATAACTAGAGCTTGGAACTTCATCCTTGTATACAGGAAAATCACTTTAGAAACTAGACATATGACCTCCATAGCAACAAACATTATCTGAATCACAGAATCACTGTGGCTGGAAGGGACCCTGGGTGGTCTCTGGTCCAGTCTCCTGCTCAAAGCATGGTCAGGCATGAGATCAGGCCAAATTGCTCAGGGCTCTGCCCAGTCAAATCTAGAAAATGTCTAAGGATAGAGACTGCACAATTTTTTCTGGCAACCTGTTCTGCTGCTTAGAGCTTAGTCTGCATTGGGAAAAAGTTCTTGATATCAATCAAGGATTTCCAGTTTCAGTTCATGCCCTGTATCTCCTGCCCAGCTGCTCTGCACTGCTGCGTGGAGCCCAACTCCATCTCCTCCTTTATATGGGCACTGAGGGCTGCAATCAAGTGCCCCAGAAGCACTCTCTGCCCTAGTCTGAGAATCTCAGCCTTCAGACCATAGAATATCCTGAGTTGGAAAAGATCATCCTCAAGGATCATCAAATCCCAATCCTGGCTCCACATAGGTCACCCAAAATCCAGTCCCTATGTCTGAGAGCATAGTCCAAATGCTTGAGTTCCAGCAGCCTGGGGGCTGCCATGTCACCCAAAGGAGAAGGGTTTGAGCTGGAAATGTGTTTGGATGAGGATGCTTAAAGGAAAGGTTGGAAGAGCATGTAGTGCTCTTTGAGACAGAGGCATGCATGAAGGGGAACTGTCTCCTGGGCAGTGCAGTGCATATACAAACCTGCCCACAGGCTCATTGTTGTAGTTGTCACATCAGATGTGGATTTTCTAGAAGAAAGATGGACTGTATATATTAAAGCTACCTAGTTTATACCGCTTCCTTTTCCTGATAGATAAACAGGTTGTTGTTTCTTAAGTGCAACTAACAGGGCATGCTTCACAGCCTCCTTCTTATAGGAACCTGAAACGTGGTTGAGTCTTTGGAGTGTTAACACAATTCAAAAATTCCATATTACGTAGCTGTTGATTTGCTCTTGCTGTATGCTGTGATAAATGAGTGCACCCTCAATAAGTTTGCAGACACTGTGTTGGCAGGAAGTGTCAATCTGCCTAGGGGTAGGAAGGCTTTATGGAGGGATCTGGATAGGCTGGATCACTGGGCTGAAGCCAGTGGGATGAAGTTCAACAAGACCAAGTATCTAATCCCATACTCAGTACAACAACCCTAAGCAATGCTACACACCTGGGGCAGAGTGGCTAGAAGGCTGTGTGGAAGAAATGGGCCTGGGGATGTTGGTCGATGCTCAGTTGAACATGAAGCAGCAGTGTGCCCAGGTGGCCAAGAAGGCTTGTATGAAAAATAGTGAAGCCAGCAGCAGCACAGAGGTGATCATTTCTCTGTACTCAGCACTGCAGTGTTTGCTTTTGATCCCCTTGCTTCAAGAAAGGTATTAAGGCCATGGGGTGTTTTCAGAGGACAGTGAAGCTGTCAGAGGACTGGAACACAAGTCTTATGGAGAGCAGCTGAGGGAGCTAGGATTGCTTAGTCTGAGGAGGGTCAGAACAGACTTCATTGCCCTCTACAACTGCCTGAAAGGAAGTGGCTTGGTCTTTTCTCCTGAGTAACAGTGATAGGGTTGAGAGGCAATGGCCTATAGTTGCACCAGAGAAGAGTTGACTTGAACATTAGGAAAAATTTTTTTCCAAAAGAGTGAGAATGGTCTGGAATAGGCTGCCTAGGGATGTGGTGGAGTCACTTGGAGGTGTTCAAGAAGTGTGTAGATGTGGCACTGGGGTACATGGTTTAGTGGGGAGATATTGGTGGGGATGTGTAACAGTTGGACTAGATGATCTCAGAGGTCTTATCCAACATAAATGATATTGTGATTCTACCAAGTATTGTTTGTTTTTATTGTGAAAGCCCACAGTGCTGCATTCTCACCCGTGTCCTGCTGCGCTGCTCAAGTTGCCACCTGTAGGCTTCCTCGCCCACCTCCAGGCAGCGGGCTGCGCTCCATCAGACGTTAAACACAGGTGAACCTTCACAGCACCAGAGTTATGACTGGTCACGTATCTGTATGCGTATTTTTGTATTAGCGCTCAACAACACAACACAGACACGTTTTTTTCGCAGTCTGAACCACGGTTAGGTCAGCACTACGACCCCAAGGCTCCCGAGCACGCGGCCGCCGCACGCCCGCTCCCCGCCTTCGGGGCGGCCGGGCTGCCTTCCGCTGGCGGGGCGGGGCGGCAGGTGGCGCGGCGGGGCCCGGGGGGCGGGCGCTGCTCCCGCTCCTCCTCCTCCGTCCTCTTTCCGCTCCTCCTCCGCCGCCGCCTCGTAGTGCGGTGGCGGCGGGCAGTCTCCGGTCGCGGCCCCGCAGCTCCCCGTCGAGGCCTGCGGTTGCCGGGCGGCCACGGCGCGATGTCGGGCGGCGCGGCGGGCATTCCTAAGCCTCTCCCGTCCTCCGGGCCCAAATCGCTGCGGGAGATGCCGCATCCTCTGGCCACCTCCAGCAGCGAGGAGATGGGGCCGGCGCTCACCCCCAGCCCCGACCTGCTGCTGCCCCGCAGCGTCGCCGACAAGGTACGGCTCCGCGGAGGGGAGCGCCGGGGGGGCCCGAGCGGAGGGGGAAGGGCTGCGCCTCTGCCTCCCCGCAGCCCCTTCTCGGCTGCGTCCCGGCTCCCCGCGGGGGAGCGAAGCCGGAGAGCCGCTGCCCTGGCTGGCAGGCGGGTGCCGGGGCAGGGCTGTGCCCTCGCGGGGCTGGGGCGGTGTCGGTCCTTCGCCGTGGGGCTGCTCTGTGCTCCATAGCAGAGCCCCCGCCCGCTTCTTCACGGCAGTTGTGTGCAAGGATGCTGTCGCGTGAGTACCTCAGCCTGCTTTCCCTTTGCTTCCCAGTCTGTGGCGTGTGTCAGGAAGGGCTCTGTGAAGCGTGCTGCCCGGCTGCGGGTGCTGGGTGTGATGGTGGGTGAGTCTGCCTCTGCTGGTGCTCATCTGCTAACTGCTCTCAAAGACAGAGTGTGTCTGTGAGAAGAGTTCCTGGAAAGCAGCAAGGTAGGATTTCCTGGGAACAGGCTGCAACTTCTTTGCTTTAAGCACTTCTGCTTAAAGCACCTTCCTACAAGGTGTCACGGACCTGCTGGTCTCCCAGAGATGTGAGTGCTTCCACTGTGTGAAATGAGACTTGTGGCAGTTGGCATTGACAGCTCCTTTTATGGATCTTCTGGCCTCCCTGGAACACAGCAGAGGTCCTGCAGCCACTTGGTTGACAGTGCCCATTCAGCCTCATTCTTGGTCTGTATTGCAGAGACTTGAGTGTTCAGAGTGCAAGCATGCTTCTCTGTGGTTGTTGCTGAAAGGTCTCTGAGAAGTGTACCACCATCTCTGATAGCTGATCACAAACTGAGGCTGGAGAGGTATTTCTGCTCCCCCCGGCCAACTTCCTGCTCATCAGGAAGGTTTTTACATTTTTTCCCCCAGCAGCACCATCTTCTAGTAGCTTTGTGTAATATTGCATGTTCTGGGTGCTTGGAAGCATGGGCGTGCTATAAAGGGAAGAGCAAAAAGGGGATGAGGTCTGCACTTGACCTGGGAATGGCACCAGGGTAATGAGCTTCGTGGAGTAAAAGGATTTCCAGTAGGAAGAGAGCAGCATTCTTTTTTTTCTTTCTAGCTGAATTAGCAGAAAAAAGCCAAGCGCCTGATCCTTCTGATGGAAGGGATCCAACTGATCTACTGTCTGTAAGCTGTCCCTTCTTCCACTTAATACCCAAAGTGCTGGCAAGAAAAAAGATGAGTTGACTTCTTTGCCACTTCAGGAAGAACTCCAGTGAGCAAACAAGTGTTCATGTGTTTAAGGCAATAATGAACTTCAGCTGTCTGCATTTTGTGAGTAGTCTGTAGAGTGACTGGGGTAAGTAGAGGTAAATAGAGACTTCTGTGTGGTTGCAGTATCTCTAGTGCTGAATTGCTGGTGGTGGGTCATTGATGTTTCAAAAGGCTAGGATAGCTCTCTTGTCTACTTCATGGAAATAACCGCAGTAGTTGAATAAAAGAGAGGGGTCCATATTGAAGTCCAACTCAAAATCTTTTCACCCACTCTTTATTGTTGCTAGGATAGGAGCTACCCTCTTGGCCTTTCTGTGGATCTTCTGGGGGAGTGGTGGAGTCTGGCACTGCAGGACATGAGTGGGTTGGTCTCTTTGCTGAAGTGGCTCTGAGTCAGTAAGCTTCTGTAAGAAACACCCCTGTCTGTGAAAGCCCTGCTGAAATAGCCCTGTCTGTAGAAGGGTTGCGCAGCTGCTGACCATCACCGTGAACTGCATAACTTGCTTTTTCTGGGTTCTTTTTATCTCCTCTGAGCAAATACTTCCTAAACGTTGCTGTGAGATAAAGGTCTCCTGCCCTGAGACTGGAATCCTGTCAGGAAAATGCGGGAGTAAAGGAATTTGTCTGCCTTTAAAGTAGTGCTTCAGTTTCCACCGCCACAGATGTGCAGCCTGAAGTGGTTGAATCTGTGCCATCGCAGCTTTGCATTCTTTAAAGCATGGTTTCCTTGCCTTTTTGGAGTGGATGAGTGAGAACACTACTTTATCCTGAGTCAGAGAAACTCAGAGGACAGGAATATTACCTGCATGTGTCCTGCTGTTTTTTGATTCGAACTTGGCAATGGTCTGGTAGCTTAGACCTTGTCTGAGTTTGAAGTCTCATAAAATTTTACCTTTCTTTTAAGAACATTGGCTACTGATATTGAATCAGTTGGTCATGGGAAAGGGAAGGAAATCCTTATGTGTCATTTTTCTGCTTCCAGCTTCTCTGGTTTGGAGCAGAGGACTTCTGTGAATCTTATGAAGAGTGCTTCAGAATACTTACTGTCTGAAATAATGTCTTCATCTTGCAGGGAAAAAAAAAGCTGTTTTAAGAGCCTGTAACTTCTTAAACGAGGTGGGCATATCTGGCTAAATACTAAGCATTTATAGCGATTTGGCAACAAAAATAAAACACTTGAGCTGGAGGCTCTTATCTCTGAAGTATTCTGAATTGGCTAGATCTTTCTATAAAGCATTCTGTTCCTCAGGATAAACAGTGCTTCATGCAATTAGACAATGTCTGACCTCCAACAGCTTTTTCAGACTTTCTTCCCATACCCTTGGCAGCCTCCAAACAAGGACACTGCTGAACCTAGGCAGTGCTGACCCCCTGATGTCAGCTGAGAGGGGAACATGCAGGAGGAAGCAATCCCTCAAAATATGTGGTGATGTCCTGAGCAGTCTTAGAGCAAGCTTTTGAAAGGCCTGCACACCTGCTAACTGAGGTGCGCTTTTCCAAGTAGATTCTCTGATGAGGAAGGTAACGCCAATGGGGAAGTGTCAGTGTGGATTTATCTTTTTTTTTTTTTTTTTGGAGGAAAGAAAAGAAAGGGAAGTTCTGCTTGCATGTGGCTATGTGACTATTTCACCATTTTGTCACTTTCAGTAGTGAATCTACTGTACAGTCTAGAAAAAACACTGACACTCAGGATAAAAGGCAGCATTAAGAACTTGCTGGGTTTAGAGCAGAGGTGAGAAGTATGTGATATGCTGCTGTGTAATTGTACCCAAGTTACTGTAGAATTATTATAAGACATGGGATCTAGCCCTGCTGGGATTACGCTGCTTTAATAGGCTGTTGTTAAATATTGGAAGTGCTAGGCTGTTCAGAGTTAGAAATAAAGTATTCTGTTTGGCTTACTCCTGATATCCTCTAGTGTTGTTGTCTTTGCCATTGCTTTAGTCTAGTGTCATGAGAGCAACTTCCTAATGGTGGTATTGGCTGTTTCTTCTATGGTCTGCATTGAGACCAGCAACTGCTGCGCAAGGTCCTGACTGCCAGGGCTGAGTTCTTGTCTACTGCTCCAAAAGCTCTAGTGTTCTACCTGTGCTAGTGTCACAGTCCACTTGGATCTATCAAATTTACAAGATATTCTGTACATTAAACTTTATTTTATAAGCTCATTTGGAGAGAAAACAAGCAGTGTCTTGGTCTGCTTCATATAGACTAGTATTATCTCTTAATTCACGTGTTCTTTAACTGGTAGCTTATGACTTTCAGTTTCCTCACCTTTGAGAGAAATAGTTCCCTGACTGACAGCTCTCAACCTTCCTCCTCTGTCACGATTCAGGCATAGCATCACAGTAGGAAGCTTCTGGTCCAGCTTCTGATGGATCCACTACAAAAACGTTCTGGGAGAGTTGCTGTATGTGGAAGTTTTGTTCTTTGCCATTTCCAAAGGTTAGTGAATTCTGAAGATACTGCTGGCAGTCAGTATGCAAGAATTGTGGCTGCAGGAGATAGTGAGTTGCAGATGATAATGGCTTCTATCTTTTCCTGTCCATTCTCTCTTGCATACTTGCATACCTGCTTTAATTGAATGGTGCTGCACCCTGCATGCATCAGGCCTCATTGTGAGTTGTGTTAGCTAAAATCTGAGCGGGACTTCAGTGGGCATTCACTTGTCCTCTTTCGGAACCCTTGATTCTCTTCATTGTGCTCTGTGGCCCATAACCTGTGTAGCTTTTATTATTCAAGATATGTGTGAATTCTGGTTGCTTCTATTAATACTAGGCAGATGAACTGAGCTTCAAGGCTGTTTTGCAGGGAGTGTTGTATCAGGCAGTTTGCATGTGGATTACCAGATTTGCAATGCATAGCTAGAAATTTGCTAATGCATGGAGGAGGCTGTTAGAACTCCAAATGTCTGTGTGCGCTAACTGGAAACTATTGCTTGCATGTGACCCTTTGCTCATCTGATTCCAGCTACCACCCTGGTGAATGCTTAGGCCTGTATTAGCACCTGATTGAGTATAAATACTTGGTGCAGTTGCTGGAGTGCTTTTACTTAGCACTCATATTCTGGAAGGGAGCCTGGCAACTTCCCAGCAAAAAATATACTGAGAGTCTGGAGCTCTGCTTCCAGCTTCCTTGGTTGCTAGTTTAATTATTGCTCTTCATCCACCCACAAATGAAACCAGTCTGCAGTATAATCTGAAAGCTTAAAATATATCTGCTTAAGCTTCTACAAACTTCTTTCTTTTCTGTCTAAATGAGAACTCTTAGACAAGTACCATGTACTTTTCTTAAAGTAGGCCTGAGGTAAATTCTCAGTCTTTGAAGAGGCTGAGACTAGTAAAAAAAGTCAGGAACGGAAACCGGTGAACTCATGAAACTATGTCAGTGTGGATGAATCAAGCCTGGTTCCAATCTGCGGGAATATGAGATCATATAGTAACTGGGAAAGTGAGGTTTCCAATATTATCTTCTTCCCAGAGTTTAAGGTAAAGTCAACTGGCCTTTGGGTCCCTTGATCAGCCTTCCTGGAGAAACGATGATGTCTTAGTTATTTCCCTTTCTCCTGTTCCTCAGTATTCAGGAACTTCCCTTGATCACCATCGTAAAGATAAGATAATCCAAACTGACATTAGTGACATTGGCCAGCTCCCTTAGCACATATGAGTCTTTTTAATTTTAGCCCATGGGTTTGTATCTGTCCAGTCTGTTGAATTGTTTCCTAAGCTGATCCTCCCTGTCTGACTATAAGCTTTCCCTCTGGCCTTAGAGGGCCACAGGTTCCTGTCAGTGAAGGCTGAAGTGGAGATAGCCCTGATGGTATTGGCCTTTTCTGATCCTTTGTTGTCAGGTCCTCTGCCACATTTTAGCATCAGGACTGCATTTTCCTTTCATTTTGTTTTGCTGCTGGTTTTACTCTTAAAAACCTTAATTATTGTTGGTCTCCTTGTCTGCCAGATCTGGCTCTATCTCATTAATCCTGTCTCTTTGTTCCTTCTGGGTCATCTATCCCTGCTGCTACCTCTCATACTTTTTATATTAGAATTCAGTCAGGAAAGGCCTCCAGCTGCCTTTGGTCCATTTCCTGCTTATTTGGTTGGCCACATCTGAGGGTGGGGAGGTGTTCTATGGAAATCAACTAGCTGTCCTGGATGTCTCTTATCTCCTAAGGCTGTATCAGTTTTTTCCAGCAGATTTCTAAAGAGGTCAAAGTCTGCTCTCTGGAAGTGTGAGGTTGTGGTCTGGCTGTGTTTTGCTCCATCATCTCAGCATCACTTAACAATCATTGCACTGAGTGGAAAGGTAATGCTACATAGTAGATGAGAATATCAAGTGCTGTTGGCATTATTAAATTCTTGGACCATGTTTCTTAAACCAGGAAGCTTTTAGAAACAAGCACCTGTCTGCCATATGCTTGTCTTATCTATATCTCACATTCAAGGAATAGCTGTTTAAAGGAATTGCTGTGTCTTCTGTTGCACTGTGTGCACACATCTGGTAGGTCATTTCTTATCACCTCATTAAAAGACCCAACTCAAACCTCGCATGGCTTTCAACTTGACATCAGTGCTCTGCCTGTAGTAAAGCTGCTGAGTCTGATTTCACATCTCTCTTAATGATATTACCTGGAACTGCTTCCTCAACCCGCTCCATCTCATAAACTGACATCTCTTCGCTAGGCTAATACCATGTTACGTCACTGAAAGGACAGAGTTCCTGGCTCCCTTCTGCTTGCAGACAGCCCAGAGTATAATGGTGGATAAACAGATTCGTTAAGGTTGGAAAAAACCTCTGTGATCATCTAGTCCAACTGTCCACCTACTGTCAGTATTTCCTCACTAAACCATGTCCCCCGGTGTCACATCCCAAGGGATGGTGACCCCTCTGCCTCCCTGGCAGCCTATTCCAGTTCCTGACCACCCTCTTGCAGAGAAATTTTTCCGAATATCCATCTAGACCCTCCTTTGGTGCAACTTGAAACCATTCCCTCTCATCCTATCACTGTAGTCTGGGAGGATGAACTGACATCCACCTCAACACAACCTCCTTTCAGGCAGTTGCGAAGGACAGTAGGATCTCCTCTGAGCCTCCTCTACTCCAGACCAAGCAATTCCAGCTTTCTTAGCTGCTCTCCAGTCTCCTGGTAGCTTTGTTGCCCTTCATCTGAATGTCTCCAGGGCTTGATGTCTTTCTCCTAGTGAGGAGCCCAAAACTGAATGCGGTACTCAAGGTGTTTTCCTCACCAGTGCTGAGTGCAGAGGGATGATCACCTCCATGCTGCTGCTGGCTTCACTGTTTCTGGTACAAGCCAGGATGCCATTGGCCTTCTTGGCCACCTGGGCACACTGTTGGCTCATGGTCAGTGCTCAGCTGAACAGTACCGCCAGGTATTGTTTCTTCCACGCAGCCTTCTAGCCAGTCTGTCCCAGGTGTGTAGCATTGCTTGGGGTTGTTGTGCTCAAAGTACAGGATCAAACACTTGGTCTTGTTGGACTTCATCTCATTGGCTTCAGCCCAGAGATCCAACTTGCCCATGTCGCTCTGTAGGGCATTCCTACTTTCAGACAGACTTACACTTCCTGCCAGTTTGGTGTCATCTGCAATCTTACTGAAGCTTCATTCAATTACAGAATCACAGAATGTCAGGGATTGGAAGGGACCTTGAAAGATCATCTAGTGCAATCCCCCTGTTGGAGTAGGAACACCTAGATTAGATCACACAGGAACATAACCAGGTGGGAGTTGAATGTCTCCAGGGAAGGAGACCTCATGACCTATCTGGGCATCCTGATCCTGTGTTCTGTTACCCTCTTATTTATGTGGAACCTCCTGTGTTCCAGCTTGCACCCATTGCCTCATGTCCTATCATTAAGAAAGATGGGCCCCAGAACTGACCCTTGGAGAATGCTTCTTGTGACTGGGTGCTAGCTGGATTGAACTCCATTCACCACCATGCTCAGGAGCCAGCCATCCAGCCAGTTTTTTACTCGAAAAAGAGTAGTTGTCCAAGCCATGGGCTGTCAGCTTCTTCAGGTGAATACTGTGGGAGACAGTGTCAAAGGCTTTTCTGAAGTCTAGGTAGACTACATCAATAGCCTTTCCCTCATCCACCAGGCAGGTTACCCGGTCATAGAAGGAAATGCGTTTTGTCATGCAGGACCTGCCTTTCATGAGCTCATGCTGGCTGGGCCTTATTCCCTGTTTGACTTCCGCATGCAGCTTGATTTCACTTAAGATAATCTCTTCCATAACTTTCTCTGGCACTGAGGTCGAGGTAACAGCCTGGAAGTTCTCTGAATCCCTCTTTATGGCCTTTCTTATGGATGGGAGTCACGCTGGCAAGCCTCCAGTCCTCTGGTTCATCTCCAGTTGATTAGGAACACTGATAGATGGTGGAAAATGGCTTGGCAGTCACCTCCTCTGGTTCACCCCTGAGTAGATCCCATCTGGCCCCATGGTCTTGTGACAATCCAAGTGGGGTTGGAGTTCTCTGTCTCCACCTGAATTGTGGGGGTTTTATTCTTCTACTCATTCCAAACTTCCACATTGGGTTGTAAAGTACCCTGGTGTAGTTGCTTACAGTTAGTTGCCTTCCTTATAGAAATTGGAATTTATTGATAAGTGTGCTTTCATAATACTTTACTGTGTAGATTGTAAAACTTAGTATGATGATCTTTTTGTGATACACAACTTCTTGGTGCAAGCCAGGATGCCATTGGCCTTCTTGGCCAATGTGTTTCTTTGGAATTAACAGTTCTCATCTCTTCTGACCAAGGTGAAGGATAGCTGACAGTTAATTGGACAAACACTTGCATTAACTTAACTATCTCAGTACTGTTATTTTTTTGATCTTGCCATCTGGTAAAAATGAGCATAGCTCCTAACGTACAACTGAATTACTACTTTGTGGGTCTTATTATGACAGAGAAGGTGATGTTTTAATGGAGAAGATGATATACTTCGAGCTTTAATTCAGTGTTGCACAGCTTTCATAATAATTTCTAAAAGATTACTTTTATGGTGGTTTAATGACAAAGAGCACTGAAAACAGTCAGATGTTGAAAACATGCATACAGGAACTTGGTTCTTAACTTCAGCTGTATTTTAGAAGGGTGAGTCTTGGCAATGATTTGTTTTTGGCCATTGTGGAAAAAGTTATGCTTGGTGGTTGGAAAGAATCTTTTGGTCTGCTTCTGCTGGAACCTCTCAGACCTACAGAGCTGCTAAATGCTCTGTGGGCTCCCTAATGGTAAGCAGGGCAGAGTACACAGGATGAGTAGGTTCAAAGGGTCTTTTCTTTTTCCAACTGTTAGGGCACATCATTCTCTGCAGGTGCCACAGGTTTTGATAAACCTCAGGCAGCATTATTTCAGCAACTAATGACCTGAGGGACAAAGGATGAATTCCAAATGCCTTCCCATTGACACTTGGATGTGGGAGACATCAGTGCCAGGATTAACCTGCAAGCTATTGTCCTGGTTTCTTCTAGCATTGCAGACTACCTTTCTGGTATCTCAGATACATCATGTAGCTGCTGCAGTAGCCACTCGCATCCTTAACTGTGTGGAGAGGCTGGTCTCTCTAAATAGGTCAGGAAATGAGACAGGAGCTTTTACAGTGCAGTGAGGTGTAACTTAGTATTTGCTAAATGAAAACCTACTTACTGTCTCAAGGCCAGTTTAGGTGCTGCAACTTGTGTGTGCTCTCAGTCTGCAGAGCGCAATGTAGCAGTTAAAAAATGGTGCTTGATCTTGCATGTTTCTCTGGAGCAACATCACTAAAACGTGTTCTCTGCAAACCTTGACCATGATATTCAATGCTGAGCTATTCTGACTCTGAAAGCTGTGGCTAGTTCAACAGCCTGAGCCAGATTTGCAGTGAAGCTCACAGACCAAGCTATCCTGTGTACAGTGAAGTGAGTCAGAAAACAAACAAAAAAAGCAAAAACCCAACACCATGGAAAAAAAACTGGACAAAAAGACCCTCTCAACCAAAACAAACAAAAAAACACCTTGAAGGTGGTGGCAGCTGCAACCCCAAGGTGAAAGTCTGCTAGTAAATTCTTGAAAAACAAGGAAATCTGTTTTTCTTACTGTAACTAAGGGCAGTAGCTAACAGCAAGTTAGGTACTAGTGGCACTGCAATGACAAACTGAGGATGAAAAACAAATGCAGTGAGTTTCAGCTTTTTAATTAATTTAGTTCCTAGTGCTGGACCAACCTACAAAACAGTTTTTGGGACCTGTTTTATTTCTTATATGGGGGCAGGGGAGCAGGAGGAGATGTTGTCTTCTGCTGTGGGTGATGTTGTAATGCCCAAACTGTTGATTTTTCTGCTGATTATTCCAGAGAAAGTATCTGTCTGAATAAGCATATAGGGAACATGAGTTAGCAGATCTAGTTAGGACCACATCCAGAGCTTCTGCAGTGTTTCTCTAGCGAGGCAGTAAGCAGTAGGCAAGAAACTATTCTGGAAAGTGGTAGTTTCTCTGTAGATTCTGAAGATGGACTGCTGTTTGATTCAGGCTTGTGTTCTTATGTATCTTAAGCTGAAGAGAGCTGCAGTAGTATAGAGAAGCATCTCAAAAATGTTTAGTACTCCACCTGCCATGAAAAAAAACAAACTAAATGTAAATAACTTGCTCAATGGATTTACTTGCTTCTAGATGTTGCCCTAAAATTAAGGAGTGTGTGGGCATTCTTGTGAGGAGAATTGGCTTGCCTAGAAAAGAATAGTTGAAGTGGTCTGTCATGCTGTTAGTGACTTCTAAGCCCAATTCTCATTCTTTGTTCTGGACAAGAGCAGTACTGAAGCTTGAAAAATCAAGGGGAAACCATGCTAACAGTGCTTATCTGATGAAAGTAGCTAGTAGCCTCTTAACACCGAAACATTAGCAAGAGGTAGAGCTTCTCTGTGGTATGGACTGATAAAGCTGGAAGCATGTTCCCCATGCCTACATGGGGAAGTGTTGCTGTACAGCGCTTTAGTGGAACTAATTGCATCCTTCTGAAGAGCATCCTAGGCTCCTAAAAACATGCATTAAACCTTGTCTGCACAGTTGGCCTCCCTTTTATAATAACTTTGAATGATATGAGGTAGCATGAAAGGAATATGTTGCAGTGTAGGTCTTGCTCAATGGCAGAGGCCTCTCCCCCTTGGTGCTGCGGATGGTGTTTGCAACAGCAATTTCCTGCTAACTCAGTGATGAAAGTATGAACACGTTTTTGAATGGTGATTGCTCAAGGCAATGCCTAAACCCATGCTTATCTGGGTAGGATTGGCACTTTCACTGTTGCCTTTTAAATACTCCTTCAAGGCTGATTGGATGTGAAAGTTCTGTGTGCTGGCCGGTACAGAGCTGTGTTTTGGATTGTTACCAAGACTATCCCTGGAAGGTTTTTAATCAATACCACTTATTGTCAGTGATCATCGTGGCCTCTTGAGGATTTGTACGCTGGCTTTCATTTTGCTGACCAGTATGCTCCTGGATCAGTGTACTTTAGCTCTTGCAGTCCTTTGTGGTAACTGTCTGTATGTGCTACAGTGCCTGTCATGAGCCTAGGGCCATAAAAATAAAGGGTGTCTCTATAGACAAATTAGATCACAGATCTCATGCCTTGTTTCTTCCCTCTTACTGGACTCTAGATAAGTTGGTTTTTTTTTTTTGTATTGTGAGGAAATACGTGTACTCGCCTTTCTTGAAGTGGAGAATGAAATAGTGTTAACTGTGGCTTTTTTTTTGTTGTTTCCATCAGATACGCACTTTGTTTATTTCTCCTCTTTGGAGCAAATCCCATTCTGATGGAAAACATACTATTAATCAGCAAATGTAATTGAGGACTGTCCCTTAAACTGCACCTGCAAACTATCTCTGAACTCCTCCAAGAGCACTCTCCTCCAACTCTTCCAGAGCTTGAGATTAAAATGTGAGACGAATAGACAGTCTGATTTGCTTTCATGAAACTCTGTTGACACTGTCTGGGGGAATGCTAAAAATGCAACGTATCTGAAGTGGTGAGCATGAGAAATTGGTGTCATAATGCGAAGTGGAAGTGTATTTGTGCTTGTTTAAACACAGCAGTTGCCAGAATAGCTGCTTTCCAGCCTTCTCTTATCTTCTCTTCCCATTTTTTCTTTCTCCTTTCCCCAGAAATACAGAACAAAGGCCTTTGTGTCTATTCAGATTTTAAAAATGTTACTGTTTGCTCTTAGGAGCATCTCATGCAAATCAGTACTGTGGATACCAAGGTAAAGGTTAAATCTACGACCCACCTAAATATGCTTCTACTAGAGTATGAATGGGGAAGAAGTAGTATCAGGTATATCTGAAAAGTTGTCTCTAGAAGAAAGCAGTTTAGTTAGAACAGTTTGTTAAGCTTGTCCAGTCTTTAATCAATCTGCCTTCTTGGAGTGTGAATGACTCCTATAGTAGTCATATATATAGTATATGCTGAATTCACATATATAGTATATGCTGACATATATATAGTCATATGCTGAATTCAGATTTTTCCTGCTCAAAGTCTGAATCCTTGCTGCTGCTCTGCTCTTTAGAGGGTGATAGCTAAGGTTCCGAAAACAAAGCTTGAAACAAAACGCTGGGCATGTTAGACATGTTAATTATCAAGGTGCTTTTTAGCATGTTTAAATGGTTTGTGGTCTTTCTGTGTGCATAGCTACAGAATCCCTTTCACAGTAATTCAAGTCTTGTAAATGAGCAATATTCTTAAAAAAAATACCTTGCAGAAGGACATTGAACTTTACACAGCTAGGGAACAGTAATTAAGTTTTGATTCAAAAGGACTTTCTGAATGTTTCTGAAAACATGAACCTTCTGCAGTTTGTGGGAATCTGTGCTCCAAGGGCACTGCTGCCCTTCCCTTTTGCTGAGGACCAGAAGAAAGAAACCATGCAAGTTTGCTCTGCTGAAGGATGCAAATCCAAGCCTACTCAGACATTAAACTCACTTGTTCTGTCAGGTCACAGGCACTTCTACTACGTTCTACAACTTTGACGTATCTATGAATTAATCTTGCTGGGTAGTAGCCAGATTGGCTTTCCACTCAGAAAGCTAAATAAAGTTTTCTGCAAGGACTCTGCTTTGTGAACTGATGTAGAAGCTAACCTGGAATCTGTCTTTCAAGAGGACAGTTCATCCTGTGTATGTGTTAAAATATCTTTTTTGCATACTATGGTAACTTGCCACAGTAAGGGGTTTTGTAGGGTGAGGCAAGCATCTTGTAACTCCTTTCTTTTCTGTTCAAAGTGTGCGGAGAAGTGTGCTTCCTGTTAGTGAGAGTTAATAAGTCAAAAGTGTGTGTTATCCCTTTCCATTTTACTGAAGTAATGTCTATTCAGAATAACAACCTGCATAATCCAAGTGTTTGGTCCCTAAGGCCTTTTTGTTTTTGTTCACAAGTAGTGCAGCTTATTAGTATATTAAAAGATTAGTCTTAACTGCTGTAAAAACATTTCTGAGATGCTACTCTTTATCCTAATTTTTAAAGTATAACTGGAACTACTTTCAACTTTTGTGTGACAATGCATAGCTTTCTGTTCAGATTAGGAAAAGGGGCTACTCTCTTATGGAGTCTGTGAGGAGATAGGCAGATAGCCAGACTGTGTGAGCAGATGGTCTGGTCTGGTACATGACATCTTCCTATGGCTGCTTGCACAGAAAGAGTGGAAATAAGGCATATTGTTGCCAAGTCCCTGGTGACCCTTGCAACATAAGTAGGAGGTGGGTTGTTGCTCTTACTGAAAGCACTGTTTGCAGGAAACACTTCTGTGCCCACATTTTTGCTCTGGTTAGCCCAACTGAGATGATTTATGGGAAAACAAACCACAAAATGAAATAATCCATCCTATAAAGCTCAGCTGTTAGCGTGAGGGAAGAGGTAGAAATCACACGACCTGCATGAAAATGCTTGGGACCTGTCTATGTCAGTTTGTAGCACCTCTGAAATGCATTTGTTCTAGTGTTTCCCTGTTCAGCCAAATAGGCTGTAATGCAAAAACAAAGTCCTCTAAGAGTGATACCTTTGTTAGCAGGATTGTTTCCAGGTTTTAGGTAATACCAAACTGCATGCCATTAAGACCAGCTGCTGTATCTGAAATTTGTGTGTTTTTAGGAGTACTGAGGAGTCTGAGGTTTCTAGGCAGTATAGACCTACGGAGCAGAAATATTATTTTGAGTGATGAGTTACAGAATAAAATCATCAGGGTTCACGGCTTGGCAACTTGCTGCACTGTAACACCTACTTAAAATTTCCCAAGAGCAAACTGATACGGTGTTTATCTAGCCGGACCTCAGAAGTAGCTTGTTGGTTGGATGGACAGAATACCAGTAATACTGCTGGAAATGCTGGAAGTGAGGCTTGGATGTGGTGCATGCTCCATTAGGGCTTTCTGCCCAACAAGCTTGCTGCATAATATCTTCCAGAGCTAGAAGGTGAAAGATCAGTGCCTGTGATTTTTCAGTGCTGGTGCTGTCGCTCCTCTACTGATACGTTTCCAGGTGATAGCAAGAAGGCTTGCTTCTTACTAGAGCTTAGTCTGTATTACTCTTAAAGTAGTCTCAACCTTGCAATCTGATTCTAGATTATTAATATAGTGGGAAATTCAGACTACTTCTGAAAGTGCAAGCTAGTTTCCGGTGAGTGTGCCCCTACACAGCGCTCTCTTTTCCCTTTATGGAGAGGGATGTCAGGAGTTGATGTCTCTGTGCCCACTTCCCCTTTCCCAGAATCACAGGTCCAGCCTCAGAGGGTGGTTCTTGCAGCTTTTGTCAAACTACAATTTAAAACCATTCTGTTTGTGGATCGATGTAGAATTTATATATAATTTTCTCCTGGGAATTTGTAAGGCTTTGGAGTTTCAGTTAACTGTGTGGGTGTTTTGTTTCTTTTATCTTGCTGAGAAAGACTGCTCTTTCTTCTTCCCTTTCTCATTGTGTCCAGAGCATTTGTTCTTCCTTGCAGTCTGTTTCCTCGCTTTGATTACTTTCAGTGGGTTATGCAAGGAAACAAAGGGGACATATGGTAAACAAAGATACTAGTGCCTGGAAAGCAATTAAACTGAGCAGGGGGGAAGCAAATAACCTTTTCTTCCATTGACTTTCATCTGAATTTATGTATTTGTCTGCAGCTGGTATTGGATAATAGTCTTGTGTGGGTGCTTGGTGAGATCCTTCGGTGGGGTACTGTGCTGTTAGTGACATGATCTGGATAAATTGGAGAATGGAAATATGTATTCTCTTCCCACACAGAGCTGACCTGTGCAGACCAGTGGTAGAGAACTCCAGAAACCAAAGCTACCTTCTC
The DNA here is from genome assembly GCF_987193195.1 of Phasianus colchicus. Taxonomy (NCBI): domain Eukaryota; kingdom Metazoa; phylum Chordata; class Aves; order Galliformes; family Phasianidae; genus Phasianus; species Phasianus colchicus. The sequence continues at coordinate 36,077,007 of NC_143476.1, read as the reverse complement.
TCAGAACTCTCTGGGATGAGATAAGTCATGCTGTGAGCAAGTCTGTGAGAGCCAAGTTAATAGAAGCTTTTATAGTGTTTTTGAATACTTATATTTAAACTATTTTAGTTTTCCAGTCACCAGCAGCAATTCTGCTAAGACTTAATGTTAAGTACTGGAGGTATGAAAATAAGACAGTTTCAGAACCCAGCTGTAATCGCTGCATGGAATCATTGTTTCCTTGCCATCACTGTGTCTGTGGTTGTGCCTCTCTGAGAAATGGAAGGCAACAAAATGCCTTGAAGCACAAGGAAAGTATGGTAGTTCAAATGTTAGAAACAAAACAGCAAGGCTCTACTAGCAGTACAGGCCTGGGTGTAAAATAACTGATTTTGGCAGGATTAATTGAAGATACGTGTACTTAACTTTGCCTCTAAACAGCAATATTTCCATACAGGCTCCAGATGTCCCTTACGTCATTTAATACCTGTTGAGAACAAAGTACTTGCAATATCAGGTAGCTTCAGGCTAATCCTTTTCAGAGGTGAGGTTATCTGTGCTTGGACAACTTTTGGGGCAGTTTTCTCAGCACCCGACTTGATGGCTGCTGATGGGTCTTGCCTGTCACAAATGGGGAAACAACTCCTAGCCCAGGAACTGAGAGCTTTGAACTCTGTGTGTGAAAGGGGAAGGGGATAAAAGCAGGAGTGCTTGAGATGAGCCTGGGGAAACAATGCCTGCCGGGGGGGGGGAGGGGGGATGAAGCAGATGGCTCAGCTGAAGTGCATCTTCACCAATACAAGGAGCTTGGGCAACAAACACTAGAATCATATCATAGAATCTTAGAATGGCAGAATCTTAGAATGGCTTGGGTTAAAAAGAACCACAATGATCATCTAATTTCAACCTCCCTGCTATGTGCAAAGTTTCCAACCACCAGACCAGGCTGTCCAGAGCCACATCCAACCTGGCCTTGAATGCCTCCAGGGACGGGGCAGGCACAACCTCCTTGGGCAACCTGTTCCAGTGTGTCACCACCTCCTTTGTGGAAAAACTTCCTCCTAATATCTAACCTAAACCTACCCATCTTAGTTTAAAACTATTCCCCCTCTTCCTGTCACTATCCACCCTTTTAAACAGTCATACTCCCTCCTGTTTATTTGTTCCCTTCAAGTATTGGAAGGCCACAATGTGGTCTCCCTGGATCCTTCTCTTCTCCAGAAGAAGAGTAGCTGGAAGCCATTATAATGTGGGTAAACTATGACTTAGTTGCCATTACTGAAACATGGTGGGATCACTCTCATGACTGGAGTGCTGCAATGGATGCCTATAAACTTCAGAAAGGCAGGGAAGGAGGGGTGGTGGCCTGGCTCTTTGCTAGAGTGCGTTTTAGCGTTGTAGTGCTCAGGACTGGGAATGATAAAGTTGAGTCTCTGTGGGTGAAGGTCAGGAGGAAGGCCAACAAAGTGGACATCCTGGTGAGAGTCTGTTACAGACCACCTAACCAGATAAAGAGATGGATGACATGTTCTGCGAGCAGCTGGCAGAAACTGAGTGATTGCCATCCCTTGTTCTTAAGGGCAACTTCTTTAATCTATGCTAGAAATACTATACAGCACAGAGGAACCAGTCTAGGAGGTTTCCAGGGTGTATGGAAAACAACTTCCTGATGCAGCTGGTAAGGGAGCTCAGCTGCTACTCCATCTGGACTGTCACAAGTCCATGAGGCCAGATGAGACCCACCTGAGGGTGCTGGCAGAGATGATTGCCAAGCCATTTTCCACCACCCATCAGTGGTACTGGTAAACCAAACAGAGGCTTGTCAGTGTGCCCCCTATCTACAAGAAGGGTCATAAGGGGATCTGGCAAACTGCAGGTCTGTCAGGCTGACCTTGGTGCCAGGATCACCTTAAGTGAACTCATGCAATGTGTGCAGAACAACCTGGGGATCAGGTCCTGCCAGCATAGGTTAATGAAAGGACAGTCCTGCTTGACCAACATAATCTCCTTCTATGACCAGGTAACACGCCTGGTGGATGAGGGAAAGGCTGTTGATGTAGTCTATCTACCTAGACTTCAGCAAAACCTTTGACACTGTCTCCCATAGTATTCTCCTGTGAAAGCTGACAGCCTGTGGCTTGGTATACTCTTTGCTGAGGAAAGAACTGGCTGAATGGCCAGGCCCAGAGAGTGATGGTGAATGGAATGAAATCCAGCTGGTGACCCATCATGAGTGATATTCTACAGTGGTTGACGTTAGGGCCCATCCAGCTTAATATCTTTGTTGATTCCCTGAATGAGGGAATTAAGTGTACCCTCAGTAAGACTGGAGATGACACCAAGCTGGGAGGAAGTTCAACATGACCAAGTGTCTGATCCTGGCACTTTGGGCACAACAACCCCGTGCAGTGCTGCAAGCTTGGGGCAGAGTGGCTGGAAGGCTTTGCAGAGGAAAAGAATGTGAGTGTGTTGGTTGACGCTTGCTGAACATGAGCCAGCGCTGTGCCCAGGTGGGCAAGAAGGCTGGTGGCATCCTGGCTTGTATCAGAAATAGTGTAGCCAGCAGGAGCAGTGATGTGACTGTTCCTCTGTACTCATCTCTATTTAAGTACTGTGTTCATATTTGGGGCCCCTGCTACAAACACTGAGGCGTTGGGGCATGTTTAGAGAAGTCCATCAAAGCTGATGAGGGGACTGGAGCACAAGAATTATGAGGAGTGACTGAGGGAACTGGCTTGGAGCAAACTTACTGCCCTCTGCAACTGCCTGAAAGGAGGTTGTGTTGAGATGGGGGTCAACCTGTTCTTCCAGGTAACTAGTGATAGGATGAGAGGGAATGATGTCAAGTTACACGGGGGGAGGTTCAGGTTGGGCATTAGGATAAACTTCTCCGAAAGACTGGTCAGGCACTGGAATGGGCTGCCCAGGGAGGTAGTGGAATCTCTGGTGGTGTTCAAGAAATGTGGAGATGTGATACTAAGGAACATTGTTTACTTGGCTGAATTGGTGGTAAGTGAACAACCAGACTAGGTGATCTTAGAGATCTCTTCTAACCTTTTATGACTCAAACCTAGTGGAACTACCTCTTTCATTTTCTTTGTGGACATCTGCTTCAGTAATTTTACTATCAAGGTAAGCTACTTACATGCTAATGCAGGATAGGTGAAAACTAATGTTGAATTTTTTAGAAGCTGGGATTTTGAGTAGCTCCCCGGCAGAAGAATACATGATCTTCACTTGAAAATAAACCAAAACCTACAAAACTTTAAACCCTTTTTTTAGCCTTCTAGGATTGCATCCTAGATGCATTCTCCCTCTGGTGTCTACTATTCCAGAGGGGGGATGCTGCCTTCCAGAGGAATGAATACCAGGCTCTTGAGGTTTTATTTCATGTGGATCCAGGCTGCTAGAGTCTTGGAAAGTGTTCTGAGGACATGAAGGAGGGAGAAAATGAGATCAACTGGAAACTAACCTACTCATTCTGCATTTCATGTGCTGGCTTCAAGTTTATAAAATTCAGCTGAAATTTAGTTTCTTGAAAGATTTAGGATATAGTTCTGGGCAGGCTAACAAGTCATAGTGTTTGGGCTGCGTAATCCAACAGAAGAATGTGAAGCTGCTTCCTTACCAAACAGCAACCTGTATAGTTGGCAGGGCTCATGGATCTAGAGCAGACAACTAGCTCCTGTTTGTGCTGCATGCCAGGAAATCAAATCCTTGCTTCTAGAGTTATCTCGTGCATCCAAAAGTCTGGGTATTTTGATGAGTTCTGTAAACTCCACAAGAGTCTGTGAAGAGTCTGATTATCAGTAGGTAGTTGTAGAACTGTGCACAAAAGACTTAACCAGTAGTCACAGGCCTGGAGGTCTGAATGCTGATTTATTTCTGCCTTAAGTTGTAATCCAGGCTTTACTAGACATACACCTGATTTGCTTCTGAAGGGGACAGTGGTCTGAGGAGGTGAGGAATTTTTCTTATTTACAGTAGAAGAAGATTTGAAATCTGAGGAAATCTTCTGAGATAATTCCTGGAGCTCGAAGAGTCTGTTGACAGAACCTGTCGTTCATTCCATTTACCTGGTCACCAGAAGCTGTCTCTTCTCATCACTGTTGTAGTTCTGCTCTGATTCGTGGCAGGATGAGTTTACTTTATCAGGTGCTGCATGAAAAAGGCTCTTTTTCTATAAAGAACTTTGTAAGCAGTAGATACCTCTAGAACTTGGACTGTCCTGATCTCATAATGCAGCTAGGTTATTAAAACAATAGCTACATTGTCATGCCAAAGATGAAACTGATGCATGAGTCCCTGGCACTGAAGCGAGACTCTTTTGTTATGTGAAACATTTAATATTGGCAGTATTTTAAATGCTCTTGGGTATGATAATTGTGCTGACAGGAAGTGCAGATGGATGCAGATTTCTTTTCCTGCCAAGCTTTGCAGGACTGACTCCTCTTTCTGTGGTAAAAGTAGGCTAGAACAGATGATGCAGTCTTGCTTCCACAACTGCAAAAAATCCCGCAAATCTTGTGGAAGAACGCCATTGCCAGTTAACATGATGCAGAAGTGCTCTGTCTGTGGATTGCAGGCTGAGACAACTCGGGTTGGAGGGCTATCTGCTGTGACACTTGAAAGCCTACCTCTTTCTAGGAACGGTTAAGATTTCAATAAAGGGATCTAGCCTGCCCCTAAACAAAAACTCCAGCAGTTCCCTATCTTGTGCAGCTGGCTTGGAGGCTCCACCCATTGCTAAGGACAAACAGTTGGCTTCTCACTTGACCTTCAGCTGCTGAAACCTAGCTAAACAGCAGTGCATGATGCCAGCCCTGACTGACTGGGGTTTTGCCATCAGAAGTGAAGCTGTATAGCATAGTAGTATTTTATATATATATGCTTCTTCTGTCCTTCCCCCGGACACAGCTGCAGCCCTCCAGCTCCTAATCAGAGGTGGTGTAGAAATTATGCTTAATCTAGATAGGAGCATTTCATCCAGGACCAAAATTGGGTGAAACTATTCACAGCCTTTGTTTTAAGACCTGAGACATTTCACAAAGCCTATTACTTCAAGAACATACTCAAGTAGACTAGAGTGGATTCCAGCCTTCACAGACCTTTGTCCTGCTTAAAAAATGCAAGGTGTGTTAATATGGTTATTATAGACTTCCAACATAACTAGTGAAAAAAATTGACTTTGTGCCTGTGGCCATGTGTTTGACCTTTAGGCCTTCTTCCAGTTGTTTTAACGACTTCATGTAGAATTGTTGTAAGTTAAAGAACACAGTGAGATCTCTTAAGTTGCCTTTTGGAGGGTTTTTTTTTACAGGCTTTCAAGAATCTCCTGTTTGATCAGGTTTAAACTATTTCCACAGTTAATTCATTTCCATACTGGTAGTTTAGAACTTGCTGCAGTTCTGGCACAACTTATCATACATTAATGCGTATTGCATATGGGCAATCAAGAGCTGCCTGTTCTTTTTGGGAGTAAGAACAGACTTGTCTACAGCTGCTGCAGTGTCTCAGGGATTTCATTGCTTTTTACTGTGCTCAGCCAAATTTGCCTGTCTAGCTGAACTGCAGAATTTCTGTAGCCATCTCTTGCTTCTCATCTTACCCTGACATTTGCTTTTTCTGTTTTCCTGATTCTAGCAGAACTTTTTTCTTCCAAGTTGTTGTGGCACTGCATCTTCCTGTTATACAGGCTCCTTCTATATTCAGTCTGAGCCAGATGCTTCTTGTGTGGTTCAGGATAGCTACCTCATATATGAGCTGACAAACTGTGCCATGTTCATCCTGCTCCTTTGCCCTCTTAAAAGAGCATCTTAATGTCTGCCTTCTCCTTCATTTCTGAGTTAATTCTACAATGTTTCATGTATTGACAGCCTCTTCTGAGCATTACCTGAGAGAATGTATCTAATGTCTGTTTGTAGGCAATAATTTAGATCTCCCTTTCCCCAGAATGTCTAGGCTAAAGTACATAACTACGTAAGCAATTCTCAAAGTGGGGAATGGTAAAAGCACTGTTCTGTGGAATTGTGGCGGTCAGAGGGTTTGTCTCTAAAATCCTAGTGTTCTCATGGTGGGTTTGTAACAAAGGCTGGTAGCAACTTAGCATCAATTTTAGCCATTGTCAAAGGCGGACCTTCGTAAGATACCTGTTCCTGTGTCTCTCACCTGAGAGAGAATTTTGAAAGGAAGACTTTTGAGGATGAGGACTACCCTTGTTCAGCTGGAACATAAACCACAACTGTGTGAGGAATACTGATAAGTAAATGGGATCTTACGCAGAAATAATTCCTTAGCTAAAATTACATGTTTCATTTAGCCACATAAAGACTAAATGAAGCTAAAATGGGGCTAAGCAGTAGTTCTTCAACTAAACACTACTAATTGTGGTGCTGCTCTAACTGTAGTGATATTTTACCAAGTCTAGCATCCATGGGAACATTTGTCCTTGCAAGGGAAACATTCTATGTATAACATCCTGTGCTACTACTTAAAAACAACAAGATCTGCAGCAATCAATCTTCTCTGTAAATAAGAGCCTTGAGTATTTAGCATTTTCTTTTTTTTTTTTTTTAAACTATAGTCAAATGTTCCTATACAACCTGTTACACATGGCCAGCTAGCTGTACTATGCAAACAGGGCAGAGATGCATAGAATAATTGATTTATACCAAATTCTAAGTCTTGAAGATGTAGGGATATACAAAGTTCGATCTATAACCCCTGTTTTCTGCTGTCGGATGAGTTTTAAGAAATTATAGATATCCTGAATCCTTGTGTGACACATCCTAAAATGGCTGCTTGCTGGTTCTTTTAACCTCTTTTTCCCCTATGCACTGGATGATAAATCTTGGAATTGGGAGGATGGGGATAAGGACGTCCAAGCAAAGCACAGTGTATCTATGTGCCTTAAGACTCTGGAAGAGAGATGCACATCTAGTGAACTAGATGGGAAGTTACTGATATGAGTTTGCCCTCCTGACTATTATGAGAGTCTCTATTATTTCTCAGAGGGGAAAACTGACTCACATCAGTCAACTTAAGTGTTGCTGCTTCGTCCAAAGCCTGTCTTTACAACTAGATCTCCTAATTTGCCTACTTGCTTCATTTTCAGAGTCTATGTTGGTTCAACAATATCTCTGATTTCTCATGGAAGTAGACTGGTTTGCTCAGTATTAAGGGGAAGTAGGGTGGTAATATGCTTTCTTTTCAATTTATGGAACAATTTAGCATTTCTTGAACTTAATATTCAAGCTGCAAACTTGGAGGATTGCCAGGGTGTCCTGGAAGGGGCTGATCCTTGAAGCTGCTGAAAGAAATTGTGTGATAATGGCTGGAAAGACTTATCAGTGAAGCTTGTCAGAGGCATCTTGAAGAACACTGCTTTATGGTGAATCTCTTCATGTATCTAAAACTTTGTTGTTTTTTTTTTTTTTCAAAACAGGATCTCAGTCTACCCAATGGCACACCAGTTGACACTTCTAGCCCAGCCTCTTCCTCATCTCTTCTCAACAGACTGCAGCTGGATGATGACTTGGATGGGGAAGCAAAAGACTTGTTTGTTACCGTTGATGATCCCAAAAAACATGTATGCACAATGGAGACTTACATCACATATAGGGTTACAACAAAGGTACTAAGCAATATACTCCTCTACTGCTTTTTCCCGTGGAAAGTTTTGTTGTTTGTTTCGTTTTTGAAGGCAATGCTCTGGATGTTTATGCCTTGTGTTCTATCTCTTTATCATAAGGACTAGAACTTATTGTCTTTCAGTGCACTGTAATAAATGTGTTCATGGTGTGACTTCTTTTACCAGAACTGTTACTACTTCAGTATGTGAAGTAATATAAAGCTATTAATGTGTCAGCTTAGATCTTGTCTCTTGTTGTTAAACAGAACTGTTTGTAAACTTGAAAAGCCAGTTTCTTTAGCTTGAAAAATTTTCATACAACACCCATTTGATTTGAATTACCTGTGCTTGAGGGGAATGAGCCTTCTTGCTAATTCACTGGTAGTCTTCACTCATTTTGTCAATTGCGCTCTGGAATTCTTTAAACTTATTACTTAAATGTCCATCACGCTTCCTCGGCCATCTGCTTATCTAAATCCAGTATTGTAATTTTCATCCTTGAATGTAAATTAGCTTCCTTGCAGTTGTTGATTGTTAGAACTAAGTAGTGTTAGAATGCTGCTGTTTCCTGAAGTATGCAAGTTTTTTCAAAGCAGTTTAGGCCAGTTATTAATGTGACCTCATTAGAATAGTGGGAAAAGCAAACTGAAAAGCCTGTTGCGTTCTCAGCTGGAACTTTAATTTCTGTTAACTAGATGTTCTCATTAGCGTCAACTTTGAGTAATATTGACATCTTTGGGTACTTGTAGTTACCTAATGTAAAAAGTGTCCGCTAGCCTCACTGTGATTATACCTTATCCACTTGTCCAGAAAGATTTATGTTACTATGACTTACTTAGATGGCAGTATCTCTCCATACTGGAGAGGGTATTTTTCCCTTGAGATAAGAAAGTCATCACAGGCTGTGTATATCTTGCAAAAAGAAGTCCCACTCAGAAGTTCCACTTTCAGGTTGCACCAGGAAAAATGTGGTCTTGAGAATAGAAGCTACCTCATATTGCAGGTTTAACATAGGCCTGCCATTCTTAGTTGTTTCATCTTAGTCTTGCAAGAAATAATGTATCTTATCCACTAAAAAATTCTAAATATTGAAGAAAATTTGTATGTGGAGTGACTTAGCCTTTGACTTTTATAACATCAGAAGGAATAGGCTGAAGACCTGATTATTCTATCAAGATTACCTGTCTCTGCACAGTGGTATCATTGCTCTTCTGCTTGTAAACTTGTGTTAATACATGATCACAGGGCTGGAGCACCTCCCCTACAAAGACAAGCTAAGGGAGCTGGGCTTGTTCAGCCTGGGGAGAAGACTGAGAGGTGACCTCATTGCAGCCTTTCAGTACCTAAAGAGAGCCTACAAACAGGGGAATCAACTCTTTGAAAGGGTAAATAACTGCAGGACAAGGGGAAATGGTTTTAAGTTGAGGGAGGAAAAATTTAGGTTGGATGTTCTTTACAGAGAGAGTGGTGAGGTGCTCGAAACAGGCTGTCCAGAGACGTTGTGGATGCCCCATCCCTGGAAGTGTTCAAGGCCAGATTGGATGGGGCCCTGGGCAGCCTGGTCTAGTATTAAATGGGGAGGTTGGTGGCCTTGCATGTGGCAGGGGGGTTGGAACTTGGTGATCCTTGAGGTCCCTTCCAACCCTGGCCATTGTATGATTCTACAAGGATTTCTTTCTTAATCATGAAAGCATAGGATGGCTTGGATTGAAAAGGACCTTAAAGCCCATCCAGTTTTTGCCCCTTGCTGTAGGCAGGGTTGCTGACCACTAGATGAGGCTGCCCAGGGCCGATCCAACCTGACTTCGAATGACTTTGGGAATGGGGCATCCACAGCTTCCTTGGACAGCCTGTGCCAATGTCTCATTACCCTGAGTAAGAAATTTCTTCCTAATGTTTAACCTAAATCTCTGTTCTTCTGGTGTAAAACCATTCCCCCTTGTCCTATTACAATTGGTTGGTCTCCTTCCTATTTATAAGCACGCTTTAAGTACTGTAAGGCTGCAGTGAGGTCTCCCCAGAACCTTCTCCAGGCTGAACAAGCCCACCTCTCTCCTTTCTTCATAGGAAATGTACTCCAACCCACTGATCATCCTTGTGGCTCTCTCTTCAAAAGCTTCACTTAAACCAGAATCTAGAAGGTGGATAAGGTATTTTCCTTAGAACAGATGTGTTAACTCAATGTCGCCTTTTTTTCTTAATCTAAAAAACCTGTACAGATTTCATATCTACCTACATTTCTGTTGATACTTGCTTTATTCTGCATCTCACTGCAGCACATAATGCTACTGTATTGTACCATTACAATACTGTTTTGAAACAGTGCATTATTTATCTTCATCAATCACTTCACCTATTTGAATTTATTACTTATTCTTGTAAACTTCTGGCTAACCCCTTGGGTCAACAATCTAGTCTACTATTGTTTGAAAAAATCTGATTGGAAGTTTAACAGTATTAATGGCTTGACTCATTCTTACTGTACAAACAAGTCGTCTTTGATGCCAAGATAATTGCCTTGTCAGCCACTGTAGCTGAAAGCAGTAATTAAACATGGCAAAAGCTGCATAGGAATAATCCTTAGATGCTATGATCAGGGTAGGTGCTGATGTTTCTACTTTCAGGTAGTAGTTCATAGCTTTACAGCAAGTTTTGTTCCAGTCATCTGAGGGGAATGTAATTATCGTTACTGTAACACATAGTTGAGTCTCTGGCTGGAAACCACTGTAGAGAAAGGGTGTAACCTGACTGAAGTAGTATTTTCCTGTTTGCCTTTTTCTTCTTCTTCTTCTTTTAGGAAAGGTCTTCTATTGCAACAGCAGAAGCAGAGATCTTCCAGTATGCCCCAGACTCCCCATGTACTGACTTCTTTGTCTGCAGGTAGTAGTCGTTGGGGAAGGGTCCAGAAAGTTTAGTCTAACAGACTTGCAGTGAAGCAGAGCTGAAAGTATGCAGTTTTCTTGGTCTTGCTTGTATCCTTGCTTTCACAGCTTCCTTCTTGGAGTCTAGTAGTGTTCCTCAGCAAATCTTCTGGATTAACACGTTCTACAGCAGCAGATTAAGAATCCTCAAAAGAATGGGGTGAGCAAGTCAGACCTGACTCTGCTGACTGTTTTTCATACCTTGTTTTCTTCTTGATAACTGGAATTTTCTGAGAAGGGGAAATGAGTGAAACCAAAAGAGAATATTGGTGAAGCTTGTGCTGGAACTTAAATGGCCTTTGCTGTAATGATTGAAGTGCTCCAGATGTTCTTGATGACATCTCTGTGCTCTTCAGGTAAACTGATGTGTACTCAAGAGGGATTTTATCTAAAAGATGTTTCTTCTGAGGCAGGAAGGGGTAAAATTAACCTTATGCTATGTAGTCATCTGTCTTAAGGGAAACGTAGGAATATTTCTAACTTTGCATTTATTGTACTTTCTAGAAGGGCAGGGCATTCTTCTGTGCCTTCTTCCATGGAAATCTGAACAGCTGTATGCTATTCCTCATTGTCCTCAGTTGCTCTGTAGCTCAAATGGAGCTGCCTTCAAACCAGCAAATGCTGAAGTAGAAGCCTTGTTCTTTTTCCTCTCCTTCTGCCCTTGCTTTCAGTGCATGCTTTGAGTAGACAAGTACACAGAATAGCTCGATCCCTACAGGGGTGCAGATGCTCTTTTTCAGATGGGATAAATTGTATGTGGTGAACAAAACTATTAACACCAACACTGTTGCCTTTCTCACTCCATTCTCTGTTTTTTTAAATATAATTTTTTACTATGGCTTAAATACTATTATGGGGGAAATACATTTAAAATATTTAATAAGTAAAAGACCAGAACTAGAGTGAGGAAAATGATTACTTGTGCCTAGTTGTCACAATTAGTTTTAGGTTTGAATACTAACTCTTTTCAAGAAAGAAGAAACACTAAGATTTGGCATTTGCCTTAATAGTTTGACTTCTAACAAGATGTGAAAGTGTCTCTAAGCCTTCCTGCTTTTTGACAAGTGAAACTGAGCACTGCAATATTCCAGGCTTACTTAGTGGAACTGTGCTGGAATCTTCAGTAAATCTCTAGAAGTGTCTAACCCATTATTTTGGGGAGACTGAGATCTGCCATGTCAGTTTCTCAAATCCCTTTGGGAGAGATGGGTCCTTGAAAAATGAGATTTATTGATCTTAGTAAGAAAGCAGGAGGAATATGTCAAAAACTTAGACTTCACTTCCCATCCCTGGGTGGTGGCAAGACCCTCTTCCATTCTGTGAACAGTCTGGAAAAAATAAGTTGTGCCAAGCTAATGAACTGTTTGATCTAAAATCCAAATTCTTTCAGCATTAGTGAGAAGTGTTTAAACCTTCAAGATTTTAAGGCTTTTATGCTCTGTCCAAATAGTCTTTGAAAAGCTTATTTGCTCTCTAGATTTCACAGCTCATACAGCAAACACTAAAATGCTGATGAATATGATGCGTTTTTATTTGGCTCCTTGTGAAGGACAAGAGCTGAAAAATGGAAAACTTTACAAATCTATTTGTAGCCTAAAGGCAAGAGGACCAGTTTGCTGTAAGTGAATACAAACTGATACTAAGATTTAGATTAGGACTTATCCTCAAATTATGCCTCCCTTCTTCCAGACTAAGTAGAACTAATGGTTTTCTGTAACTGTTAGCAGAACACTGATTAGTAAGGTTCTCAAATCTGGCAGACGGGACACCTCATTTTCATTGTGCTACAGGGTAAGGCACTCAGTTACTCATTCACTGTCTGATCTCTTTTCAGGGGACTTCACCCTATCACAGCCAGTTCACATAAGCTCTCCTATTAAATTGTTACTTTTCATTTCAATTTCAGATGATCTTCTGCAAGGTGAAGTACAGCTTCCCCACTAACAGGACAAAGCAGTCAGCTCTGGCTGATGAGGGCCCTTTACATGTGTATGCGTTCTCTTATTCTAGTGTACCAATGCTCAGTGTCTTACTCCAAGCCATTGTAAATGTTTCATATAAGGCGTCAAAAATCTCATTTGTGCTGAGGCACTCTGCTGTGTTAAAAAGCTGGTGCTGTTCTGATGTGTAGCTGACTAAAATACAAATCCACAGTGGATATCTAAGTCTTGGCAGTCCCTTGTTCACAAATACTTATGCTCCCCTGATGAGCATTCATTGTGTTAGCCTATGTACTTAAATATACTCCTTACCATAGCTACCGAGTCAGAACAGGAATGAGGTGAGCTTGATGTCTTCTGTTCTAGAAAAGAAAGGTACAAAGAAACAGAAAACAAACCATCTCTTAAGGTAGTATCACAGTAGCATACTGTTCAGTGTATGTTAAAGCTGCTGTTGTGCTGGTGGCATGCTAAGGCTGTTGGTTCTTCCTAAAGACATTGCTGGCATAGAACTTGCACAGGATACCTTGTGAGGATTGATAGGCAGATGCGTAGTTGCTGGAGAGTTGGTACCATCCAGAAAGCAAATGAAATAATGAACTGTGTTTAAAGGGTACCCACTTGGTTCTCTCCAAATAATGCTGTATGTGAAAGTTGCCATCAGTCTAGAAGTAAATACAAAATCACTGCTGAAATTCAGCATGGCTTTCAGTGGCTAGAAATAGCAAAACAGCCTAGTCCTGGATTCAGTGCTAGTTGAAAGCTGGGAGAACTGATGAGTTCTCCAAAATGCAAAGTTTTTGATGTCTGGCTGTAGGTGCGATGCTGCAGTACCAACATCCTACTTTCATTTCAAGATGGTCTTGATGTTGTTACAGGTAACTAAATATGACTCTCTAGGTTTCTCTGGGCTGTACTTCTCATTGAGACATCACAGTAAGGACTGTCTACCTTCCAATCAGGGTTATCCGCTAAGTTGTTTGTCAGATTCCCCCAGTACACACTTTGTTTAGTGCTGTTAGACAACTGTAATGCATACTGTGTGAGCAGCCCCATGAAGTTAGGTTTCTATTCTATAGACTTAAAACACTTGCCAGCAGTTTCTCTATATACCTGTCTTCTGCCTCAAACTTGTTATGGCAAATGTAACTCCTTGTTTTAATGAATGGGAGCTTGAATTATTTAACTTAATATACTCATACTGACATTTGGCATACCCTGTGTGAACTTCATATAGACAAACTGGTTTCTTCTCAAAAATCAACAAAACTTTTCCTTCAGCAAACCTAGCAATAGCTTATGCTCTAATCTTATAGCCTTGAAGGAGTTTAACAAGCCTGTGGTTTCTGGAATACAGAGTAGTGGTGAAACATTCCTCACCCGTAGTTAAACTGCTTCACAAGTAAACAAGTCATGAACTATCTTGGCTTTTAATTCTTGCTAAGCAGTCTCATCCTTGGAATAAATATTTCATACATTCTCCTCAAATGTGTGACTGCCAAGAGATTAACATGGTGCACAATATTCTCATCTTCCCAGACTGCCCCCACAAAATTTGAGAACATGTATTGTAATATTGATAAACTCTAAGAACACATCCCAAGTACTCATTTTTCTCATTGCTGACTTTACCTCTACTTAAAAGGCCATTTCTTTCATGCAGCTTGTAACTTCATTTTGGGGATGAAGTTCTAGTGCAAGGCTTGTATGTCCTCATCCTCATCAGTGATGGTTGTGTTGCATTGCTGCTAAATTTTGAGATTGAGGGGTTTTCATGTACACTAAATTTATCCTGATCTTGTTTTCCAGACCACCCGAGCTGAGTTTGATTTGCCAGAATATTCTGTTCGCCGGCGGTACCAAGATTTTGACTGGTTGAGAAACAAGCTGGAAGAGTCTCAGCCAACACATCTCATTCCCGTAGGTAGTAAGCAAAAATCTGCTGGACAGTTGTATATTTGTCTTTAAAGGGTGTAACGCTCCTTTAGCTTGAAATATAGCATTTTATTTAGCCTTTTGCTAGAGGAGTGGGAGGCGCTGCTGAGTTTTGACTGTTTGTGAAGCTTAAACTTCTTTCTTAAGTGCAGCACCTGAGAGGGGAGCTTTGGTAACCTCTTGTAGGAATTAGGCTGATGACAACACTTGTCCACGCATAAGTAGAATGTGCTCAACTTGCTTGCACAATTATTACATCTGCATTTCTGAGTATGAGGCCTTGGAAAAGCTGCACAGATTCTTCAAATCCTAGTGTCAACATTCAGGTTTGCTTTTTGAGCTGGTTTTGAAGAACATTTTTCAAGATCACTTGTGTTATCATTTAAGAACTCAGAGATCTTAGCTGATGGCATGGCAGTTATTTCATATGTTCTGTAGACAGAGGATTAGCTAAACTACAGCACCATTTCTGTCTCTGAAGCTTACAGGCAGTCTGATCACCATTTCGTATGAGTAGACTGATACTGATCTTTAGCAGTCTGTATTTCATTTTGTACAAAATGGTGGAAGAAGTAGGAAGACTTTGAGATCATGCCATCAGCTTTTTTGAACAAGGAAATCCAGGAAGGTCTGTAGTAGATCAATTGTCAGGAAATAACAATGCTCTTAACATACCTTTACTTGCCCATCTGATATGAGAGCAAGTTTGTCTTTGCTCTCTCTCCCTCAGCAAGGACTAGACTGTGAGAAGTATTCAGTTAAGCTGTTCCAGGAACTATTTAAGTTTTTTACTTTTCTAGAACATGCCTCCAATTAGAATAATAGTTCTGTCTTTCAAAGATAAGAAGTACCTCACAAAATTACATTACACCAATGCACGTTGCCAAAAAAAAATCTAGTAAATGTTTGGGGAGAAGAGAGGAAGGAGTGAACTTGTCCAGGATAGGGAGGGTTAATATCAGCTTGCCAGTCCTTTGTCCATTTCTGTTCTCTGAATAGCTGAAAACGTCCAGGTTAGGGTTCCATGAATTTCTAATGGAGGGCTGCCAGTGCTGGCTCAAGGCAGTAACAGCAGTCAGCTCATACTCTAGCAGCAGGAGGTAATTTATAGTGAGAGATTCAAACTGCTTTGCTGTGGCAGAGAATTTGATGCACACTGGACTGCATGTTTTGGTACAAATAGCACAAGTTGCTCTAATACTGAACAGAAAAACCTGCTGTAAAGCAAGGCAGTGTCTTAAGTGTACCTCTTCTAAAACATGTGGAAGCAGATTGCACTGCCTTCTTGTTCTGCCTCCTTGCAAATTCACTGTGGTAACAGTCATGGACTTGCCTCTTAATCTCCTCCATACAGTAGTATGATGGGGAGACTGTCAAATGCTTTATGTATTCGTTGCTTACACGTAGATGGAGAATGGAGGCTAATGGCAATTTCAAGTGTACTGTGACTGCGGTGTATTCTGAAAGGATGTTTCCTAGCCAAACTAGGAATATCTGTATTTATGAACTGAGGTGATGCAGTCCTTGGAGGCCTTCTGTCAGACAAAATGCAGACCTTGGTAAGGCCTAAAATCTTCCTGTAAAGGATGATGTCTTCGTGGTGCAGGGAGTGTTAATTGTGAACACTCAGCAACCCAAGTAAAACTGAAAATGGGTTCTTCTTTCTCTTTGGTTACTATGACCTGAAACTTTCTCTCGACTGTTATTTCAAGCAACTGTTTAAAAAAAAAACAAACAACTATTTCTATAAAGGTAAGCCTAATATGTCCAAGGATCTTGTCTTTGGGTGGTGGTGCTGGGGTACTTTGAGTCATTTCTGATTGCAGTGAACTCTGTTGCCTATGAGCCACATAAGGAAACGTGGTCCGTTAGTTAAAGGAGATAAGTAACACACAATTAATATATTACTTGATGGCTGTGTCTACTGACTATTTCAGATGGATCTCAGAAGGTCTGTGAAATAAAGAACTAGAGCTGTGGCTCATTAGAAGTGCTTACTGTAATTTCTTTTCTCATGCTGCGTTTGTCCCATTATCGGCCTCTACAGGTGGCTGAACTCTGTTCTTGGCAGCTGTTCTCATTTGCAGGTAGTTCTGTGGCATACTGATCTACTGAAATGGGTTGGAGTTACACTGAAAGTGGAATTTAGCTATTAAATTTATCATGTACCTACATGTTCCTGCTTGCTACTTTTCTTTGTAATAGAACTAGTGACAGTAGCTTCACAGTCCTGTACTTTCATAGCGTACTTGATGAGGTTTAAATCTAGACTTTTAGAAGGGGAAAGTAAATAATGCTTTTCTGCTGTCTGAAGTGTGAATGTCGATTTCTGAATGTGAATGAATGCTATAAAAGAAGCAACTTGAATTATAAACAGTATTAAAACAAGAAAATCAGGCCTCCCTGAGGGGCAGGGATCTTCAAGAAAGTTGTCCAGCTCTTCTGTTTCTGGTTTGCTGGGTCTTGCCAAAGGCTAAATGTCCTGCTGGCTGGGCTGTAT
This sequence comes from Phasianus colchicus, assembly GCF_987193195.1. NCBI lineage: Eukaryota > Metazoa > Chordata > Aves > Galliformes > Phasianidae > Phasianus > Phasianus colchicus. Next base: position 36,060,102 of record NC_143476.1, on the reverse strand, counting down.
CGCAAGCACTTTCATCGACTTTGAAATACGTGATTTAATATACCAGAAGCACTGTTGGGTATAATTTAATGTGGATCCTAAAGGCTCAGTGTTTATGTAAAGCCAGGCTGCTTGCAGAAGGAAATCCTATATAAACGAACTGGCTGAATCCAGCCAGCTAAAATCATGTTAAGTGGCAGAAATTCTAACAAAGATTCTGTGGCTCTTGTATGCTCAGACTTCAAGTGGTTATTCTGTTCCTTCTTGGATGCCTTTGTCTGAATGGGAGTTCTGCAAACTAGGTGTCCAGCTTGTCCTTTTCCTCCAGTGTGTTGTGCTGGGGGAGTGATTTTTTTTGTAATGCACTGTTCCAGCTAAAGCATACAAAGCAACAGAGAATAAATTTTTCCTCCCTAACGACTACTGCAAATAAGTATTATTAATCTGAAAAAAATCTAATTAGAGTGTACCTTACACTGATTTAACTAGGATGATTGATATGAATGTTCGGGGTAATGAGACAAACCTTAAATTACACAAACTGGTTATAGGGTGTGATGGTAGCTGGTTTTTGTTTGTTTTTACTATGTGTTTGGAGATACAATCTAAATGTATATATTCTGCATCAGCTAGAGTATGATATAAAAGGTATTTGTGTATGCTTCATTTTCTTTGAATTATTTTCGCCATTGATTTTAGGTTACAAAGAACCCTTAAAGAGGAGATCTGTGAATTTATTGAATAAGACCATCATTGCTAGCATAAGAGTAATCAAATTATCTGTCTGGGCAAACTTTCAAAACAGTAAAGTGCAAAGTGTGATTTTTTTTAACTGACATTAATCTTTTGGGACAGTTTATGCTGTCTTGAATGAAAAAAAGGAAAAATTGTGTTTGTGTGTGAACAGTCATGCTGAAGCTTAAAGAACTAGTCTGTCCGAAGGAATGCTTTGAAGTCTGGAGACCAAGTGTGAAAAGAAGCTAAATACCACAGAGATAGTAGTTCTTGAGGCTGTCTTGAGCTTACATGTTATTTGAACTGCAGAGATAAACTGATGGAGGTGAAATAGAAATAAAATGAAAGAGTGGATATGTTGGCAGACCTTTGTCACCTACACAGGCATGCTCAGGAATGCTGACTGGTAGATGACTGTATGGCAAGTACTTCAGAAAATGTCTGGCCTGGTCTGTTTGAGCATTTGCCATGGCAAACCTGTATTCCTTTGATGGATGTAGTTCTGTCACAAAGGCTAGAGGCTCCAACACTCCTGAATTCTATAGAAAAGCCCTGCCTGGGAGCTCTAAATACAGAATAGAGAGGAGAAGGAGGAAGTAGAGTTGTTAGGTTTTTCAGTCTTCGTTGGACTGAGCCACTCTATGTAAATGTCAGTTCTCAATGTGTGCATCTATATGCATGCATTTTACTGTGGTGAATAGCGTGCAACTTTACTGGCATTTCTTTTAGAAGTGGAGCTTCTTCATGAATGGTGACTGGAGGGAAATGCCCTAGGCTGTCTTGAAAGTACTTAGTGTGTTTAGTACTAAGACACATAGTAATAGACTCTGCTGTCTTCAGCTGAGTCGATAGGGTTAGGCCAGAGCTACTAAAGCATGATGCAGAGTAGGGCTTGCATCTCTTCTTACGTATGGTTCCTACTAGCAGAATTTCACTTCCTGTTGAGAGTGAAGTTCAGTTGTTTAGTATGTTTCCAAGTACAAGTATTTTTTTTTGATCTTTTGAATCTTGTGTGTCTTGTTTGTTTCTCTCAGCCACTTCCTGAGAAATTTGTGGTGAAGGGTGTTGTTGATCGCTTTTCTGAAGAGTTTGTGGAGACCAGGAGGAAAGCATTAGATAAATTCTTGAAGAGAATAACTGATCATCCAGTGCTTTCTTTTAACGAGCATTTCAACGTATTTCTCACAGCCAAGGTAAGCCAGTAACTTCCAAACACATTCACTGACATGGACAGCAGAACAGACACCTTTGCAGTCTCTTTTGAAATAAAAGTAAGGAGTCATTAATAAAACTGTATTTGTGGGGCAGAGCTTGCCCTAAAAGACCAGGGTTGTTTAGGGGACCTTTGATGTTACGTCTGTGTTACAACTGTGCAGGTTCACTTTACTAGAAAAAGAGCAGTCTGCAGATAGAAATTCTTTTCTCCAGACCTGCTTATTTAGGATCCTTGTATAGAGGCCCTTAAAAATATATTCTGAAGTATACTCCTGTGATGCAAGAGAGACTCAGAACAGAAAAAAACTGTAGGCTATGTAAAATCCTCTTTTCAGGGTGGGCAGAAGTAAAAGAGGAAGAAAGATCTCTTGCACAAAAGCTTGCAAATTTGTTTTTTTAATTCTTGTTAGTGCTTTCTATACAGCTTGCACTTTCTGCTTCCAAAGCAAAGGGTGAAGACTCCATTCTTGCTTGTCCTTGATCAATAACTTCATGCCCATCTTTTGCATAAGGCATCTAGAAGTCATGTAATTTTCTTTGTCTGTCTTTTGAACTGCATTTTAAATAAGACCAGGGTGGCCTGCAGTCATGGGTTTGACCTGATAAGTGAGGAGAATTGTAAAAGCATATTTCCCCAAAGTCACATTACATTGCCTCACTCAAATATGAATCTTAATTTGAGCTCACTCTGATGCTCTGCTTGATGGTAATGTGAGACTCAATCTTAAATTCCTTTTTTTTTTTTTCTGCATGTTCACTCGTGGTGAACATTGCATTTTTAGGCTTACTTCAGTGGTAGAATTAGCTCTTGGTAATTAAGCATGTGATAGATTTGCTCTGCTTTGCAGTTGTCAAAGCAAGATGTAAAATGCCTAATTGTTTAGTTATCTTCTGCCATCGTTTCACCTTTGTAAAATGAATAGTGAAGCCTTTATCCTCAGCCATGTATAATATCCTTTGCTTTGACAATATAGAGTGTCCAGGGATGCTGGGAGGAAAGGACATGTGTTTTCTAGTCTGCCTTTAGTGCTAGTATATTATTTATTTAGTAATGAGAAATCACTCTATCAGGACTTCAGAATTCAGTTATTGCAGAATGTCATTAGACCACCTCCTTGCTGAAAAGGGAAACCAACCTTTCTTTGAATTTCCTGTTTGAATTAATAAGATGGTAGAATGCATGAGAGAATGAGTGAATAATTTTGAATTAGTCTTTTTCTTGTTTCTGATGCCTGCGTGCATGTAACACGTCAGACAGTGGGCAAAAGTCAAGGAACTACTTCATTTTGAATGCGAACGTAATTCAAAATAATTGTAGCTGTTAAATGTTAGATTATCTTAATCAGATTTAGTTTAATGTAAGTACCTGAAAAGAATAGCGTAGTACATGTTTTGAAAATGGAATTTTGTATTCTTTTTTTAAAAAACATTTAAACTGTAATCTGATTTTATGCTACCATGTATTGATTCTTGGCCTCTGTAGTTCTGCTCTGAAAATTTTTCTTGCTCATGCTGTTTCAGCTCTTCAGCAAGTCTTTATGTTGAATAGTGACCCCTGCTGGAAAGAGTAAAATGCACAGTGGATGGCATTTTGCCCAATTAAAACTATGTTTTCTGATGTGCTGTAAAGGTGAAATCCTCTGAAGATTGTCAGTATACAACCATTAGCTGTGCTAGTTTCCCCAGGCTGTACTTGTTCCTCTGTACAGTCTCCTTTGTCCTGTCTGATTACACAGCTGGTGTGAGGAGGCTGCTGAGCAAATAGACATGCAGTCTGTAGCTCTGTATTAGCCTATCAAAGCCAACTAATGGATGTGCGTAGTGCTGGTGTTATAGGCTGTGTCTTAGAAGTTTGTTGTGGTAGACAGATAAGTTCCTCTGCTGCTCTCATTTTTCTTTCTCAACAAAAGTGGGGGAACAAAATATTTTGAGTTGAAATAGGCAGGGAGATAACTCACCAGTTACTGTTGAAGGCAGAACAGACTCAATCTAAGTGAGACTAATGTAATGTATCATCTACTGATTAAAGACTAGAGCAGTAAGAACTAAAAGCAAACTAAGAACACCTTCCAATCCTTCCACCCTTTTCTACCTGAGCAGTACAGGGCAATGGGGGCTGCAGTCAGTCCATAATGCACCATCTCTACCACTTCCTACTGCTTGTGGGTCCCTCCCATGGATGCAGTCCTTTCCAAATGGATACTGCGTGGGCTTCCCATAGGCTGCAGCTCCCTGAGCACTTCTCCAATATTGCTCTATACCACAGGGCCCATCCTTCAGGCATTGTTCTACATAGGTCCCCATTGGCAGCAGCATCTCTCCCAGGCCTCCTGCTTTGCTCTTGGCTGCTCTCATTGAGCTGCAGCTCTTGCCCAGGGTGCTTTTGCCTCCCCCAGGCTGCATTCCCTGCTGCAGCGGGGATTTCTCTGTGGTTGCACTGCAGCCTTCTCCACCAGTGACCTCTCCTGGACTGCAGGGAGCTACTGCTCCATGTCTGAAGCACCTCCTGCATTGACCTTGGGGCCTGTGAGGTTGCTTCTCTCACATTGCTCACTTCTCTCTCCATGCTGCTGTTGTGCAGCACTTTTTTCCTACCTTAAATTTTCTGTCCCAGAGCAAACCCAGCATCACTCATGGCTCAGGTCTGGCAGTGGTGGGTCCTTTTTGTAGCAGCTGGGACTGCCTTTGACCTGACATGGGGCAGCCACTGTGCTCTACTCAGAGTCTACTTTTGCAGATCTGTGTTAGCAAAACCTTGCCATTTACAGTTTAATGAATGATTGTCAAGAAGTCTTGGTGGAAATAGATCTACTCATGTCACTGTGCCCCTGGTTGCAGTGCAGGAACATGGGAAAGTCCAGCCACACACCGTGATGGGGGCACTTACTACTCACAGTATACTTCATGCCATTCTCCTGGATGGTATATATCTTTCTAGAAGTAGTCTTGAAGCTATGCTAGGCTGTCTGACTTGTACAAGACAAGGTTTTGTGTCCAAGGCTATGTGTTGCATGTGATCTTTTGCCTTTGTAATGTTTGATCTTGACTGGGAAGTATCTTTTGCTGTATTCGTCTTCCAACACACAAATATTGTTTGTTCTTACATGCCAGGATCTTAATGCATACAAAAAGCAAGGAATGGCATTGCTGTCAAAGATGGGGGAGTCAGTCAAATATGTCACAGGAGGTTACAAATTAAGAAGTCGTCCACTGGAGTTTGCAGCCATTGGAGAGTATCTAGACACGTTCTCTCTGAAACTTGGTACCATTGACAGGATAGCACAACGGATTATCAAGGAACAGTTGGGTAAGGACTAACGTGTTCAACTTCAATACTTCTGGCTGGGAGCTCTATCTTTTTCTGATTGATAGCATAACTAACATACCTGAACAATTATAACGTAATAAGCTACACAGAGCATAAATTCAAATGCATCTTACAGGTTTAAAACAGCCTAACAGTGTATTTTGTCTTATCTCAAATCTGAATGTTTTTAAAGTTATTCTTGTTACGTTAACCTATTTTCTTACTGATTGTTATTTCTCAGAGAACTTTTGGGAAGAAGAAAACCTGTAGATTTTAGCTGGAAGAGTACAAGTGGAATTCTGAAGACAGTAACCTTAATCGATCTGTCTTGATGAAACAACTGAGTTTTACATGTATAAGATATGACTTTGTCTACTCTACAGAAGTAAATATTTATGTACACTGAAGTTTTCGGGAAAAGTTAGCTGCGCCGGTGTAATGTGGACCAGTCACCTCCATGCAGCTGTGGAGTTCTGATTATTAAGTTGCTAATACAACATTAGATTGCTATGAGAGTTAATGTTTGTCAAGCTTGGTTATAGTTTCTTCTTTTTTAGCATAAGTGTTTGCAGATACTTTAGCCTAATTCTTTCTCTGTTTTCATTTTCTTTTCCCTTTTGCCTCTGCAGAATACTTGGTGGAATTACGAGAGTATGGACCTATTTATTCAACCTGGGGTGGGCTGGAGGTTGAGCTATCGGAACCACTGGAAGGGGTGTCTGCATGCATTGGGAACTGCTGTACAGCTCTTGAAGAACTCAGTGAAGATATGACAGATGACTTCCTGCCAGTGCTTAGGGAATATATGCTGTACTCGGAGTCAATGAAGGTAAAGGGAGCCAAGTGACTGAAGACAGTGGTACTTTATATTCATGGAGTGATGTCAGTGAGCTAATTCTCTCTCAGAGTGAGAATGCTTGATGGTTGAGAAAAGAAAGAAATAAATGATTTAATTAGGTTAATGTTTTTGTAATTAAATAAAAAAAAAGAAAAGTAATATTTAGTAGCATGAATACTCGCATGGGTAACAGTATCAGCTCTGCTATAAAGCCACCTAACATAGAGTGCACACATGATGTTGAAAATCTGCTCCTTTATTGTACTATCAGTTGACTTCCTGTAGGAGACATCTTGTAGCTGTCTAGAATCTTCTCTTTGAATTGTTACAAAGTCAAGTAAAAACTTGGCCACTAGTTTGTTGTCTGACACTGCAGAGAATATCACATGCAGTTTCAGTCACTTTATGCGGCAGTGTTGTATGCCTCCTTTTAGATCGAGGTGTTGAAATGACAAATAAGACCTCCCCTCTCATCTCTGTACATTAAGCAGAATGTATCTGACCAGCTGTTAAGTTCTGTTTACTAAATAACTGCTTAAAGATGTTGCTTTCTGACAATCTGTCTTGATGTCTTGAAAAACTTGATATCTTAAGCACTTATGTGTAAGTAGTAAGTTTTAAAAGCTTTAAATACATTGTGGTATTTTTTTCTCTTCAGGTGAACATTGGTTGTAAATCTTATTGCATGGCAGAAGGTTTACTGAAACAGACAACTCTAGTTTTGGCTGCTAGAGCTTCTCACCACACACCCATGGAACAGTGTGCATTACTAACACCCTTTATAGAGCATTAACAAATAAATACCTTCGATGACTTTCTTTTGGATCAGCCATTATGAGAGCATGATATACCCTCCTATAACAGCTTGCTGGAAACCTAGTCTGAGCAGGGTAGTCCTCCCTCTTAGTCTTTCTGTAGCTCTGAAACTGAGAACTGGAAATAGTTATTTAGATTTCTCTTCTTGGTTTCAAGTGGCTTAAGCAAAGGATTCTTGTACAAGGCTTTGCACTCATTTTCTGAAGCTATCATTTGTTTTCATACTCATATTGTAACCATGTATTAGCAAGATCCAGTGTAAGCTAGGTGCATTTCCTTTGCAATACCAGAATGCTTGGAGATGAGGCTAGAATCTGGGATGTTCAGGTTCTTTCTGCAGGAGGCTGTGTGTGTATGTGTATTTAAACAAGACATGAAGTTAGCAGAAAAAAACCTCTTACTCCAGAACATCTTCCTTTTCATGATACAGATTCCATGGCATCTGAAGAATCAGACTGATTTTTAGGTGGTGTTTTGCACAAATGTAGAGAGAGAGATGGGAAAGCTTTACTTTAAGTTTAGGAGCGCTCAGATGATGACAAAGATACTGAATGCATTCTCCAAGCTAACAGTCTAGCTGCAGTACTTTTTTTTCAATCTTTTTGCTGCAAGTCTTTAATGCTGCTCTTTGTGATAAGTGTTCTCGAGCTTCCTGAAGTACCTCTTCAGTTGAAGAAACCCTTGCTTTGTATCTTAATTTCTGTGATGTGACTTGACTTTCAAGTGTCCTAAAGGATTCTCTCCTTCTGTCAGTTTTTCTCGAAGTGGCTGAACTTGTTCATTGTATTGGTGCTTTGGAAGTAGTTGGATATAGAAGCTGTATTTGCAAAATAGGAATTCAATAAGGATTATGTTGCTTAGTGTCAAGCTTGGTCACTCCATTACTTTTATCACATCTGAAAATCAAGAATAAAAACTGTTACTAGGTAAGGCAGTCTGCTCTTTGTTTCCATCTCTCCCGGATACCAAAATTGAAATCTGCCAGGCCACACTAAGCAGAGTTTTCTTATTCTAAAATGTAAATCTCTTAGTATTGACGTGGGAGTCAGCTACAGCACTGTGTTGCCAAACTTGATGAAACTGAGTAAGTAACTGAAAATGAGGCTTCTCATGGAGGGCAAGAAGCTTTCTCTTGAAAGAACTGTCCTCTTTATGAGCAGTGCTATTCATCGTCTGCTTTGAAGCCTGCTGTGAAATGTCTGTGTGGACAGCTTTTGGACAAGATACTTGAGGAAAGGTAGATCTTTTGGGTTCTAGGAATTTTGTGCAACCTTGACAGCTTTTTCCATTGCAAGTTGCACTCTAGCTATGTAGCTTAGAAACCTGGTTTGTGGAGCTGTCTTGAGCTGGGTGAATGCTTCTTAGTGGAATAACTGCCAGGTTCACTTCAACTTTTGTTTTTTTAGCAATGAGTGCTTCCTTTTTCTTCTTAAGGAGCACTGTTTTTACCTTGTGGGGCCAGCCTGAGGGAACTACACCTACAGAGGCAAAGACCAGAAAGCCTGGTTGAAATACCCACGAGCTCGTTCCAGGGAAGCCACATATCTTGTCTCTGTATTTGTTTGAAAGACTTGCGGAAGTGGATAGAGGCTGGGATTGTGGGCTTGAATTTAAAATGTGTGGTGGAGGCTAGGAGTGACCTTGACTAAAACACAGTCCACACATGAGATAGTGTCTGGAATTCTGGCACATATGTGTGGTAACGTTTTTCTGTAGTATGCTGGTGTTCAATGGAGGTATGTGCAGAGGACGAAGTCAGTTCTAAATAACTTAGTGCTGATGCTAAAATCATATATAAACTCTGTATGCTTAATGGTGTCTGAAAGGCCTACCAGATGATGTGGTTCCCAGTGTGTGCTTGGATGCTAATACATTTTAAAAGTAAGCAGCATAATAACAGTCTCTTCAAAGGCATGCAGTAAATGGTGAGTTGTAGTTGTAATAAGAAGGTATATGCAGTGCAAGTGGCATAACATCACAACCTGAGGAAAGAGGCTGGTGGCAAACTTCTGAAGCTCTTTCAAACATGTAGGTCAATGTGGAATGTTTAAACCAAATATAAATTGAAGAAAGACCTATGTCACTGAAAGCAGGCTAAGTCTTATTTGTTGTACAGCAACCAGTGGTTTTGTTCTTTACGACTGAAGTGGGGTGTGTGACTTGTGTGGTGTTTTTTCTATTTTTTGGTATTTCTGTCTCACTGAGGCCCTAACAATCAAGTGTTGCATAGGTAGTGGGGTTACTTAGTACAAAGCTCTTCTGAGAATCTGCTTAAGTATAATGCATTAATTGGCAGCTGTGAAGAGATTGCCTTGGGCTGCTTGAGTGAATACATCCTCTCACATATGGGACAAATAAAAGGGAGGGCAGTATTTCTCTCATTGCTTTCAGGTCAACCATTAATGGATAGTTAAAGCTGTACTCAGAAGCATGTTGCTAATGGTCCATAGTGGGCACTTAAGGAAGAATAAAATACTTACCCTTTGAATCTACTCTGTTGGTACCTGTTAATCATTGGCTAATGCACGCTCAGACCCTTTGTACTATACTAGATCCATGTTCATGGGGGCTGAATGCAATTGCTTGAAGTGGTTATTTTTCTAAGAAAATCTCAGTTGATTTGGACTTACAGGACACTATGAAGTGGTCAGGTTTTTGTTGCACTGATAACCTCAAGGACTTGAGTACTGTTTCACGTAAGTGCTTAGATTGTGAAATGCATGGGTATGTCATGGTTTTTCCAAGCAAGCATGACTGATAAAACAGCATATGTGCTGTTCTGTCCCTTTCTTGTGGTGTGTGGTTTTTGTTTTGTTTTTTTTTTTTTACCTAAGCCAGCAGTAAATTTGTGAATGGAGAGCTTTTTCAGGTATCATGGACTGAGGCTTAAAAGAGTAATAATTGCAACGTCTCCTGCCTCTAGCTGCAATAGTTTTTCCTTCACTCAGAATGAAGTTCTTCAGAATAACTGCAGTGGTGGCCTTAGGAAGGAGGAGGGAGAAGGTGATGATTAGTAGGTATAAGGCTTGTGCATTTTGGCCATATATTAAGAATATGACCTCATTGCAGCCTTTCAGTACATAAAGGGAGCCTACAAAGAGGAGGGGAATCAACTCTTTGAAAGGGTGAGTGACAGCAGGACAAGGGGAAATGGTTTTAAGCTGAGGGAAGGGAGATATAGGTTGGATGTCAGGGGGAAATTCTTTACGGAGAGAGTGGTGAAGTGCTGGAACAGGCTGCCCAGGGAGGTTGTGGATGCCCCGTCCCTGGAGGTGTTCAAAGCCAGATTGGATGGGGCCCTGGGCAGTCTGGTCTAGCATTAGGTGGAATGGTGGTGGCCCTGCATGTGGCAGGGGGGTTGGAGATTCATGATCCTTGAGGTCTCTTCCAACCCTGGCAATTCTGTGATTCTGTGATTCTGTGAATATAGACTACTAAAAAGTTGTAACATATAATAAGACTAATTTCTATTTGTTGTTTTTATATTGTAAACTTATAACACGACTGTAGCAAAGAACTTGGCTTGTAGACATAGTAAAATATAAGAATAGACTCTTTTGTTCTCAGTTCTGGGAAGTCTGTGTCTGTAAAATGTTTACAAAATGAAAGTCACATGGGTAGTTCTGTTCTTTCACATAAAATGTTCTTTTCATAAGGTTAATTCTTTTATTATTAAACACAGCAAAACAAAACACCCAAAGTGCATCCTTGTATGAAAGTTGAGGTTTTTATCTGACCCTCTAATTGCTGGAAAAAAAAAATAATTTAAAAGCTACTTTCTAAATATTGTAAAGCAGGACAACGTACAAAAAGGCAAACTTAGGACTGAGTTATCACTTCAGCTGTAACACTACAGTTTCTTACAGATGGAAGGGGAATAAGCAAGAACATTCTTCTCACAATTGTCTTTTCTCTTGCCCACAGAATGTGTTGAAGAAGAGAGACCAAGTTCAAGCAGAGTATGAAGCAAAACTGGAAGCAGTAGCCTTGAAAAAAGAAGACCGTCCAAAGGTTGGCACTTCAAATTACTCCAGAATCAACCTGCATTTCCACTGCTTTCTAATAACAGTAAAGAAATAGAGCTTGCTTTTTCTGGGTCTGCAATATAAACACTTTGGGGAGAGCAAGAGTTTAGTGGCAAGCTGGTGCAAAATGAAGACCTAGGTACAAACACATTTAACCTTGTCTAGCAATGTCTCTTATTACTGATTTCCCACCTTTTAGAGAAGGGTGGCTTTGACCTGTGTTGGAGCATCTAGTTGGACTATTCAGTAGCTATGGCTTTAAATGATGGTAACTAAGCGGCTTCTGGTAATTTTGGTCTATGGTTGCTGAATCAAGTTCCTAGACTGACATCACTGAGCTATACCATATGACTCCTGTTTTGCTCCTTTCACTAGGGAGATCTTCCCTTGTGATGCTGAACTTAGGCAGAAGGGGTCACTGGGTGACAGGTTTTGACTGGGTTTCATGTACTTGGCACTGATGAAGCCCCATCTGCTGTGTTTAGCTTCGGGCAACTCAGTACAGAAAGGAGATGCTGGAGCAGGTCCAAAGAAAGGCAACAAGGCTGGATGAAGGGCTTGGAGAATATGGCCTATGATGAGAGACTAAAGGAACTGGGGCTGTTTAGTCTGGGGAAAAGGAGGCTGAGGAGAGATTTTATTGCTCTCTTCCAGTATCTGAAAGGTGCTTACAGCAAGTGCGGGATTGGTCTCTTCTCACTGGTGACAGATGACAGGATGAGGGCAGATGGCCTCAAGGGTAAGTGTAGGTTGGATGTCAGGAGAAACTTCTTTACAGAAAGAGTTGTCAAGTACTGGAATAGGCTCCCCAGGGAGGTGGTTGAGTCACCATCCCTGGATGTGTTTAAAAACACATGTGTATTTGGATGTGGTGCTCAGGGACATGATTTAGCAGAGGGTTGTTAGAGATAGGGTAGTACGGTTAGGTTGTGGTTGGACTCCATGATCCTTAAGGTCTTTTCCAGCCTGAGTGATTCTGAGATTCTGTGATTTCAAACTTGTGTGCTTATGCTGCCACCTGCTTTCTGCATGAAGAGTAGTGCAAGAGGTGTATCTTATATCAGAGTTACTTCGACCAACAATGAAAACAGGTTTTGTCTCCTCTTTCTGCATGGGTTTTTTGGCTCTCCTCCATCTTTCTGTTAACAACTGAAGAATGAATTCTAATATTACAGGTACTGTATTAACAATCTTAAAGGAGGTTCAAGTCTTTAATCTAATTTTGAAACTGAAGGGTACAGATTGTGGAAAAGCAACCCTTTTTTTGCAATCCTCAACTTGTATCTGTCATAGACACATAAAAGTGATAGCAGGATGGCTTGAGTATCTTGTGGTCTTCTATTCTGATCTTCTATCTGCCCTACTGCTGATTCGTGTGTGTATTACTGTTACTTCCTAAGTGTAGCTTTGTATTTGTGGGTATTCTAACCTGTTATGTGGATGGAACTAAATGTAGCACATCCAGTAAGCCATTTGAGGATATCAAGTGTTGATTTCTGTCATGATCCTGGTATAGCAAAGCTGCTGAATTTTGCTAATCTCTCACTTACTAAAAGGTTCTTGAAGCTCACTTCTTGCTAGGATTATTGTGTAAAGTGCAACATTTAAATAGCAGTCTTCAAGAATTTCTTTGAATTCTTACATTTCCTCTCCAGAGTATCATATTCATATCTTTTGGTAACTCCTTGTACCTTTTTTCTTAATGTAAGACTTTTACAGTGTACAAAAGGGGAAGCTGAAAAAAAAAAAAAAATAGGATTCCTTGTGTGTTCATAAAATACTAGCACACAACTTCTAGATTCTTTCCAGCCTGAGTGGAATGTCCTTATCTATAAGAACTGATAAGTTAGAGCAGTTGGTAGCAATGCATCTTATGTTTAGTGAGTTATCCTGGCTATAACTTCCTAGAAACTATTAGCAGACAGAATACTAACAAGTTAGCTTATGCAGTAGATGTCATAATGGCATTTATGTTCCTTTCAGTATGGTTGGTTGGCTGGTTGGCAGAAGTTACCTTTAAACAAATGAACTAAACCAAAAAAAAAAAAAAACAAAAAAAACCCCACAAAACAAACCCAAGCAAAGCTAGTTTTTTTGTCATTGCTTGTTAACTTTTTCCAGTGGAGGGCATTCTGGGACTCACAGTATGCATAATTAGACTGTCTTCACAGAACTTCAGTGATGTCATTATGTGGTTCTCAAATCAACTTAAAACTCCATGGACTGTAAATACAGAAGACTTTTAGGGCTGCTATGAATGTCTGTCAGGAAATATTGCTCAGAATGAAGAAATTTCCAGCAAAAGCACTGTGTAACTTCTTCTGTATGTGTGGTGTTTAACATTAGAGTAACAGTGCAGTCTTCAGCTTTTCTGTTACAGTGGGGAAGTGCTGCTTGCTTTGGCATGTTTTTACAGTAATTCAACTAAGGAAGTGTCTGTGCTTCATTATCTTTTACTGAGGTGAAATACACTTCTAATAACCTAGGTCTGTCTGTCTCAAGGATTTGTAGTATGGTCTGTGGGAACAATGAATATGGCAGCACTGACTTTAAAGTGAAAAGTGATTGTGTGTGTTTGAAGGGGGATTATGGTGAAACTTACAACAGTGTGTGTTTCCAAAGAGTAGGAAGAGTAAAAATACCATATACATACACTTACGCTCCTGAATAAGACCAGTGGGTATGTGGATGCTTCAAGAAGCCTGTGGAAACCTAATTGGAGCTCATAATCCATTTTCTGATCACTGGATTGTTACTGTAGCTCTCTCTATATACAGTCCTTTCAACCTGATGAAGAACTGTCTATGGGAAAGAATGCTTTCTTTTAAATCTTAAGTGTGGTTTTGGATCTTGGCAGAAGCAAGAAGCTATTGACCATTTAGAAACTGAATTGATTTGGGTAGTGTTATATGGTTTTGCTTCCAGAATAAATGATTCTTTCTCTTGATAGCTATGCCTTTCCTGCTAAAGTAACAGCATTATTAAAAATGATGTGAGACACGTTTGCTTCAGGAGGAGCATCCCCTAAGCCTTCCAGCCAACTATCTTGCAAGTTCTTGTTCTGAAGCCTGTGAGAGATCTTTGTCATGAGTTTTAGCAGACTGGATTCTGTGGCCAGAAGCATAGTGGTCAGAGAAGGTGAGAGAGCTATGTAGCTACTGGCCATAGAGTTGCTTGTAATATAAATCCAGTTGTGTGAATGAAGGGTTACTCAAAGCCTGTGAGCATCAAAGAGGTGCTTCCTTGTGTCTCACAGAGCTATACTGGAGCCTAGATGTAGGGCTTTCTCTGACTATTAGCCTATGGACTACTTAACTGAGTTGTGGAGAACAACAAGGATCAGTATGTTTCTGCTTAGATATGTGCCTTGCCAACTCCAAGGTAGTTGTAAACTACCCACAAAGAACAGAAATAAAATAAAAGGAATTTCCTGAAGACTTCTGCAGATAATCTTTTTTCTACCCTTTGTACAATTCACAGCTTCCAGAGAGGAAATCCACTCATGTTGGAGCCAGTGCTCAGGAGTTTCCTCTTCTGATGTCTTGGGCTTATTGTGCATATGTTACTGCCTGTATAGACCACAAATCACAAGAAGAAGGAAGAGAATGATGTTCATGATTTTTCTGCTTGAAGCACTATTTGTGAATTGTTCCTGTGGTTGTGTGGCAGTATATGGCACTTTGATCTAAATCATAAGCAAAAAATGCCAGTTTTTGTCCTAGCTTGCTTCTGTCTTGGGGTGATGAGTAGTCGTGTAATCTTTTTCAGTCTCCTTGTAGACCTGCAATAGGCTATCTTTCAGCATTTCTCACATTGCTTATGCATGACGGCATGTCCATTGTTGGGCCAAATGAACTTACTTGGCCCACGAGTTAATGCCTTTTAATTCCTTTTGTCTTATGATCAATGCTTTGCATTTACTTTTTTTTTTTTTTTTTTTTTTTAGGTAGCCTGTAAGGTTAAAGCTAGAGGCCTAGAAATTTTTTTTTGCAGACAGAGTTGATCACTACTGTTTATTGCGGTCAAAATATAACACCAAAACATGTTGTTCAGCCCTTTGGGCAGACCTGGATGTTTGTTGTTTCACTGGTGAAAATTGCGAAATGTCTGGTGCAGCTGAAAATAGGGTGAAGGAGAGAAAGCTTGCTGTGGAGCTGTGGTCAGTCTGATCAGTTTGAGAACTAGGAACTGAACCTAGGCACTCAGCACTTATGCATGTTGCCTTTCCTCTTCATGCTTCTAGGAAGCTCTTCCATTCTATGCCACATATGGAGATGATAGCATGCCCATCACTTGAAATAGAAAAGAACAAATTAGAAAGTCCTGTCTCCTCCCTAATATATTAATGGCTCTTCTTCCTGCAGCCATAGCTGAGTTCATTCATTCTTTCCTCTGTAGCTTTGGCTTAGTGGAATACAAGCTTATTTAGCATCTAGCGCTCTGAACAACAATATCAATCTTGATTTTTTTAAATTATTTTTATTTTTTTCTGCAGGTACCCACAGATGTTGAGAAATGTCAAGACCGAGTAGAATGTTTTAATGCTGATCTGAAAGCAGATATGGAGAGATGGCAGAACAACAAGCGGCAAGACTTTAGGCAGCTACTCATGGGAATGGCAGATAAAAACATCCAGTACTACGAGAAGGTATGTGACATTGTTGTAGCACTGGCAGGAGTAAAGGTAGTTAATTGTTCTCCAAGATGGTGGTTATTCTTCAAGAAATGTTTGTGCCATTTTACAGTAAAGAACTTGAAGATCTTAATTCTTTAGTGCTATGGAAGCTGCTCTTTGTCAGCGGCTTTGTGTAGCCTGTTGAGTCGTTGGCCATGCTCAAGTGATCTACATGAGACTAGCTGTCACTTACAAGGCATTCTTTTAACAGCACTTTGAACTGGATGCTTGTCTATCTTGGATTCTTGAATTGAACGAATTGCTGTGATGGAGTAGTAGTTTTCTTTCTACTGGTAGTGGTGAAGGAAGTCCAAAAACATGTGTTGTGTATGCCCCATCCCTGAAGGCCTTCAGGGCCAGATTGGATGGGGCCCTGAGCAGCCTGGTCTGGTGGACGATATCCCTGCCCACAGCGTGGGTATTGAAAACCTAAGTGAATTTCAAGGTCCCCTTTCAACTTAAGCCATTCTGTGAAGTAACCAATCATTCACATGCAGTGTGGAGAAATCCCTGAGTTGTAGTGGGATACACTGTGTCTGCAGTATGTACCTTGTCTGGATAGATTTTTCAAATAGCATTGAGAGAATGCTGCTATTATAGTGGCTGCTGTGTCCAAACTAGTCCTCTCCCACAGTTACATCATAAACATGAACTTGGACAAGAAGAAGTTTAACTGCCTACCTGCAGACTGTGTCCTTCAGTTTAGAAGAATCTAGCTGATATTTGAAAATCGTAGGGATTCTGATGCATTCTTAATAGCCTGTCCCAGCAGATGACTTTGGAAAGCTTTAATTTGATTTCTTTGTTTGAAAACAACAGCTATTCTTCCTGAATGCTTTCTTACATTATTAAAGAAGACCAACAAGTATAAAGAACCCTGCTAGCCTTTCTGAACTTGTATTCTGTTAGTCTGGGAGGAGCGTTCAAGAATTACAAGAGCTGATAAACAATTCATTTTTTTAATCTTTCTTTCTTTCTTCAGTGCCTTACAGCATGGGAGTCAATTATACCACTATTGCAAGACAAGACAGAGACCAAATAAGAAGTACCTTCATGGACAGTCTAGCACTTCTGTGCTCAGTACCACTAGACATACTGGAACTCCATGAAGGTCTCTTTTTTTTGTCAACTGAGATGCCAGCTGTGCTCAGGCTGGAACAGACCCTCTGAAGACTATTTGACTTTTTTCCTCATTTTCTGTTTAAACTGGGGTATGTTTCATCTTTTTGAGTTATCTTGAATGGTTCCTTCTCTATCCTATGGAGTGACATGGGGCTTATAGTGAAAGTGCATGGGGATCTTGATAAAACTTACCTCTTTAGCCTGGAAGGAACTGATGAGTAGAACACTAAAAAGATGAAAATAAAACTCTACTGCAAGGTGCCAAAATGACATCTTTATTACTGTTCTGTTTTATTTGCTAAAAATATAGTTATTTCCTAACCAACCCCCCCCCCCTTTTTTTTTGGTGGAGAGGGGAAGACTGGAAGTGAATGTCTTCTGTTTTGCTACCACCTGTATGCTCCCACTAAAATGCCTTCTGGAGAGTTTCCTGTGTGGGAGTTGGGCTGGTCCTAGGCAGAGCATACTGACACTACCTACATATAGCCTGTGATACAAGCATGAACTGTGTTTTTTCGTGAGTGTAGCATGCTGTTGGTTCATACTAAATATCTTTGTTTACCTTGGTGATTATGAAGTAATGTCAGTTGGCTGAAGTGTACTTGTGACCGAGTTGGGGATCAAAATCATCCCAGGTGTCCATGGGGAACGGTGGAAGCAGGTGTGAGGTTTTCGGTGTATTTTTTCTAAAGCTCACTCTGAAATGTGCATGGTAGAATTCTCTTGATCCATGCTTTGTTTTCTGTTTGTTGGGCTTTTTTTTCCTCATCTAGAGCCTCTTCATTAATAATCAGTTAAGGTGCCTGCTGTGGTAAAAGTAGAATTCTCTCCTTATTTTTGTTTGTTTTGCAGTTGCAACTAAAAAGCCAAAAAGTGTAGAATGCTTGATCATACCAAGCATCATTGTGTGTGTGTGAAACTTGCCTTAAACAAGACAGTGAGGCTTAATAGGTACAAATAGTGTCCATGCCTATCTCTACTGAACCTTACGGCAAGTGTTTTAGGACCTCTTCTGGTACAAATCTATTTTTAGTAGTTTCTTTTGGCCTTTAGCAATTTAGCTGCTTCTGCAAGTCCCTTCTCTTTTCTCCTGCAGTCCAGCCTCAAGTAAATGCCTGTTTGGTGTTGATAGCCCTTAGTACAAGGGATAGTGCCATGATGAGTATCAGAGTCATGGTTTAACAGCATGTGGATAAACCCTCTTTTTCCATTCAAAGTGAGAAGTATTGGGGTTAATATCAGTGAAGTTCTGGGATTTGGGGAAAAAAAAAAACATTGAGTGCTTACTGCTAAGCTTGAGTGATTACTTGGTCTCTGGCAACATTCTAGCAAAGAATCTGAAGGATAACTGGGTTTATGCAACTTCAGATTGGTACCTG
This sequence comes from Phasianus colchicus, assembly GCF_987193195.1. NCBI lineage: Eukaryota > Metazoa > Chordata > Aves > Galliformes > Phasianidae > Phasianus > Phasianus colchicus. The sequence continues at coordinate 36,042,011 of NC_143476.1, read as the reverse complement.
ACAGGAGAACACAGATTTGGACTCCTAAGCACCAAATATATCTGACCCCCACCCCTGCAGTGGCTATTGTGGTCTGTATAGCAAGAGTCAAGATAGTAGCTGTCAGGCTAATGAAATTATACTTCCAGATGCAAAAGTCAAGTTTTTAAGACACATTAAGTTGTTTAAATGGGTTTTCCTTTTTTGACTTAACTTGCATTGGCAGTTCTGTGGTACTAAACAAGCTGCTTTCTGGTTTAAGCTCACAGTTTATCAACATACACTTAAGTGGATTAACATCTTGAGGTTGTTGTTGGGTTTGGGACAACTAACAATGCCTGCTGTGCAAAGGCAGTACTTGAAGAGATGGTCTTGATGCAGTAACCTAGTGTCTTCCTTTGTCTTTCCCCTCTAAAATAAGCACCTCTTAAGTGCATAAACTTTGTACAGTTTGACCTTTGGGGTTACAGTCAATTCCTGTCTTCACTATTTCCCACAAACATATTATCATGCTTTTTTGAGCTGGTGCCTGTGTGGTAAATGAAGATTTTTAGTTCTCTATGAAACATCACTGGAAGTCAAGCAAAGCAAAATTGGAAATAATACTTAGACGTTCTTTCTTCCACCTTATCAGGAATGTGCAGGATGAGTGGAAAGGATGTTGTTTTGCTGCGTTAAGTTCTGTCTGATACCTTATAACACTGGCATCCTCTTCCCAATCAGTGTTTTGCCAGACTGAGATGGGACTTGGTTCTGGGGTATTTAATGATGGACATCACAGCCATTCGTAAGTGCAAGAGGCAGTGCGGAGTTACAAGTCAAGTCTGAATAACTTACTGCTGGAGTGGTTAAGATCAGCTTAAATTTTTGTTAACTGTTGCCACTGCTTGGTTTCTAAACAACAACATAGTCAAACCATATTTTGATTTCAGATAAATCCCATTCTGATTGAGCTGTTAAAACGTGGGTGTGCCTTTCCTATATAGAGTGTGTGGCTCTGTAGCACCTACAGGCTAATTTGGGGGAAAGGCTGTAACTTCAGGTTGTGATCCTGGATTTCTGTGGTACCAGGATTTTTTTTATTATCTGGAAAATGAAAACCTCTGACCCTGCAGGGGAAGTGAAACTTAATGTTTATAAGAAAACCTCCTCTGCATGAGTTGATGCAGTGTAAGAAGAGTGCGTTGTGGACCTCATAGCTCCTGTGGACTACTCCAGAGACTCTATGAAAGAAAGAGCTGTTATTGTAAACCACTGGATAGCTGTGGGAAAAGCTGTGATGTTTGGGGAAACAGTGCAAGCAGGGAGAACACCAAAATAGCAAGAAACTCTTTAAAGATGTAGTTTACTTATTTCACTGCTGTCAGTGAGGGGTTGAGATCTGAACTGTAAAACTGGCATGGCCTGTAATCCTTTATATGATGGATATCTCTCTCTTAGGAGGACCCAAAACCTAATAGTGGAAAAAGTGAGATGCCGGGAAAGGGCTGGAGGAGGGCAGGTGCTTAGTCTTTGAGTACTTCCTGAGTGTTCAGGCACTTATGGTCACCTTCTGTGCTTGCACTGAAGTGGTGTCAAAAGTGGCTGCACCTTTCCAGTGAGCCAATATAAGTTGAGCCCTTCTCAACAGCTCTTAGGTCAGCCTAGCTTCCTTCATAATCTGCAACCAGACCAAGACCTGTCTTAGAGGATGTAAAATTCACTGCTGTCCTGATTATTCCTACATAACCTCTAGAATGTTTGTTCCTTCTCTCAACTGGCACCAGCACAATAAAGCAAGCACTGAGATATTGTTTTTTGTACTCGGTAAGGAGCCATGCATTGTTCATACATGTTTTTATCAGGTACTGACTCTTGCAATAAACAATTGTTGAAACATCTCATGGCTTTTTCAGGTATCCATTGAAAAACAAAATGTTAAGTGTTAGCTGTTCAGTCATAAATATTATCAAAGAATAAACTGTGGATTCTTCAGAGTGTCTGCTTGGATTTTTGTTGCACTTGTGCTAAGACTGCAGTGGTCTAAGTCATAGGAAGAAACTTCAGAGAATCATAAAATGGTGGAGTTGGGAAAAACTTAAGTCCACGGAGATCTGGATGCCTGCTGTACAGGGGCAGGTTGCCCCACCAGGTCAGGCTGTCCAGGGCCCCATCTAGCCTGGCCTTGAGTGCCTCTAGAGGTGGAGCACCACCAGGCATGGCGCACGTACAGGCTCTCAGGGCAGCCTGTTCCAGTGCCTCACCACCCTCTGAGTAATTTCCTCTGAATGCTAAGTCTTCCCTCTTTCAGCTTAAGACTATTGTCCCTTGTCTTATCACTATTAGACCATGTAAAAAGTCATTCTCCCTCATCTTCATAAACGCATTTCAGGTACTGGAATGCCACAATGAAGTCTTTTCAGAGCCTTCTCTTCTCCGGTCTGAATAAGCCCAGCTCCCTCAGCCTTACCTCATAGCAGAGATGCTCCAGCCCTCTAGTCATCTTTGTGGCCCTTCTCTGCATCCCTTCCAGCAGCTGCAAACTTGCCTTGTGCTTGGGCCCCTAGTGTTGGATGCAGTCCTCTCATCTATTGATGCAGCCCAGAATACTGTTGGCTTGTATCCAGTTTTTCAACCAGGGCTGCCTTGTATTTCTGCTGAAGCTTTTCTAAACTCCTGGAGGATTTCTGTCTTACGTGGATACTCTGGTGGATCATGAGTTGGGAATTGCTTCTGAAGCCTTCATACACACAGTTGCATGAAAATAAAGGAGGAAAATAAAGGTCCTTGTTCTGCTTTCCTTTGTGCACATCTGTCTGTTGCTCCTTAAAATGTGGAGACTCTGGCTAGCAGGGGAAGGCAAGCTAGCTCTGCCCTGGTTCCCCTCCTCTCCTTCGAAGCGTCAGTGATGACGACAAGGAGTGCTAACTTGTTACCTGGACTGCACTACTTCCAACCTGCGTGTAAGTCCATGCACTGAAAACCATTCACTTTGCATCCTGGGGTCACTGTCATACCACAAAAAAAAAAAAAAAAGAAAGAAAGTGATGAAAAGATTAATCTGTGTAAATTTGATAGTGCAAAATACTGAGCAGTGCTCTTGTCTCATATGTTCAACCAACTCTGACAGCTCTTGTTCAGACTCACAGGTTATGAAATGTTGTCTTGACTTATGGTGATGGCATGTTCCTATACTTTCTCATAGATCTCTAAATTGGTATATGTAGGTTGCTCTGAAAGTGATGCTTCCTATTTAATTCTATGGAAACTACAACATATACAAAGAGAACAATAACACTGTTTGATAGAGCAAATTCTCAGCTACAAAATGTTATTTTTCAACACAGTCACCACCACTAGTTATGCATTTTCATCAGCGATAAACAAAAGCCTGCATGCTGTGCTCATAAAAATCTATACCAGCAGAAGTGACATGCTGTCACTACTGCTGAAACACACCACCCACTGCCTCACTGTGCTCACATCCACTGTTTGGCTTACATCAACATTCAGTGAGCAATGATGAATGTCAGTGAATACAATTATTTCCTCACAGAGGAACGCGGTATCACAACCCAGCTTTATCTGCACTTCCACGTCAGGCACAATTTTGTCAGAGTGGCCCTCTGTTGCCATCTGTCACATGGCAACAAAATGCAATGAGATATTGGTGGGAAGGTTCAAGTTAAACTGCCATACCACCAATATCTGCCTCTGACATTATCTGCCATCATCATAAAATAGGAGGCATTATTTTCGGAGCAGCTCTTGTATTTTGTTCATTGTTTACTATTGATGGAGAGAAATGCTTTGAGGTAAAATTGTTTGTAGTTCCCTGTCAGTGTGTACATTTTTTAAATACACTGTTTGTTTACCTCAGTTTGATGGAATGACCCAATAAATGTTTTTAAAGATGACTCCTTTACAAAGAATTCAGTGTTTCATTTTTTGTCACCTTCACCACTGAACTGTGATGTGTGCACTTACTTTACTGTGCAGCCTCTTATTGTACTACAGAAACATTTTTCCTGTAAAAGTTTATTCCATTGCTGATTTAACTGAGTGTCAGCTATCTGTTGCCATGGTTAACCATTATAACCTGAAAGCAAAGCCTGGAGCTGTGGCAAGGCTCTGAGGGCTGGCAATGGTGGGACAGGGATGGCAGCAACTTGCTTAGAATGGGAGAGCTGCTTAGTGAGTAATCAATTTCTGCTTGCCACATTTCTGTCTCAAACTGGAGCTGCCTGCCTTACCTCCTGGCTATTACAGGTGCTGAAGAGCTTTTTAATTGTCTGTACATAGTCTAGGAGCCTGGAAGCCAGTTAATTCTTATTAAGTCAATTAGCATGTGAGTGGAAACGAGTCAAATGCTGATCTTTATAGTGCATGCCAGTCTTCACAAACTTGATTTGGATTTAGCTGATAACATCTCAAGAGAACTGGCACATCACATGGGGTTCCTTTCAGCTGGAACGTGGCCCAGCACGAGGCTGGGCTTACAAGATGCTACCTGGTACTGTCTGCCACAAAACCTGTAGGGTGGTGACCTTCACTCGCCCATTTCTTAACCTGCTACAAAAACATCCTGGTGCTGGGGATGAAATGCCAGTTACTGAGTCATAGGTGTCTTCCCTTAAACTCTGTTAATGCACTACCATGGTAATCTAGAAAAGAGGAGCGTGAACGTGTATTAAGAAATGTTTTATTGTAGGGATTACAAAAAATTTATCTTAATCTTGTTTGGGTTTTTTGTTTGTTTGTTTGTTTGTTTTTACCATGGCATTTCTGTATTTTTCTTCATAACATCAGTTATCTTTACTCTTGTCTGTAGTATGTTAGAAGCTAGTCCCGTCCTGCTGACCACTGTGCACTCCCAGTGTGCTGCTTCTGGACCTCTACCATGTAAGCCAAAGTCACAGAACTGCTCTGGGGTTTCAGACTTGATGGACAAGAAGACAATAATGGAGAACAATGGCTGTTCCACTGCTTTCCTCTTAAACTGGTTGATGTGCTTGGAAACACACCTCTCATTTCTGCCCTGTTCTTGTCCATCTGCACTATTGCTAAGTACCTAGAATGAAAAGATGTTCAGAACACTGATAGTGACCTACAGGCAGTGCACATCAGTCTGCATGATGATGTACTGCAGAAATAACAAGGCAAATTTCTTTGTCCTGGGTGACCTCACTGGCTGAGAGTATGGCATGTGTGGATGAAGACGTAGATGAGTTTCTTGTAATGAAACTAACTGGAGGGGCAAATGCTTGGCAGACCTTCCATTTCCTCAAAGAACTGATCAAGACTAAAAGATGTGTTGGATGGTACAGCTTCTGTCACTTGGTCGGAATCTGAAAAGAACCAGTGCTTGAATGTTGTTTGATGGCCACAATGCTGTAAAGAACAACAAAAACAGAGGTTACTATAGAGCTACCAAGCTACCTTCTCAAGACAACTTTTGACTATTGTTGAGCCTTTAATTTCTTTTTGAAAGAAGCACCTGAGGGATGCTCAAAGTTACTATTTTTGATCACAATGAGCAAGTAATCTGTAATGGATTTAAAATATATATATTTTTTACTTTGCATAGGATTATTCCCTCTCTCTAATTATTCTTGTTTTCACATTATCTAACACTACATTTGTGCAAAGGCTTTGTCCCATGGGATTATTAGCTCAAGCTCTGCCAAATATTTCTCCTATAGCAATTCATGTTACATAAAACAAAAAGGAGGTGGAGAACAGTGGCTAAATCACTTGCAGGTCAGATTCAGTGAACTTTCCCAGTGCTTGTCGTTCCTCTTCCACAGAATTTTTGTTTTTCTTTTTTCAGTGTTTTTTGCAATTTTCTTCTGAAATAATTAAAAAAAAAAAAATAATAAAATTCCTTTTCCAATCAGTATTGTGCACTTAAGACCTAGAATCATGAAGCGAGTAGAAAACATAGTGTGCCTCTCTGGGGAAAGCAATTCCTATTCCTTACCTTAAAGGGAAGAGACTCAGGCAGCCAGCCAGGAAAGACAGAACAAAGCAGAAGCCGCTGTACCAGTTCAGCGTGCTTTGGTAGATCTTGTTGTAGGCTGTGGATGTCACTACTCCCGTGGTGACTAAGGACAGCTGCAGCAGGACAAACACCTTACCTGTAAAACAGAAACATTGTTTGTCATCTGGGAGAAAAAAACCTGCTGTGCCACCTCCCTGCGACATCCAAGTGAATCATCACCACCACTGCACAGAAAAGTGAAGTGGTCATGAATTAACAAGGGCCAGATTGCACGAATTTACATCTGCTGCTGCTCTGGAGCAGGGTTAAATGACTCTTCCGTAAAGCATAGGACAATGCTGCCTGCTTAAACAATCTAGGTTTTGAGGTTGCAATGAAAAATTGCAATCTCAATTACAACTGGAAACAAGTGCTCATTTCCCTATGATATGAAAAGGCAATGTATTCAGGACAAGAGAGATCTTAATCAGCTCCTGCCCCCTGCCAGAAGGCTGGTCCATTGGGCTGAAATGTAACAATACCTAAAATGGAGAGCTGTGTGTAACTGTGTGACATATAGTGAGGAGGAAATTGAGTCCCCTTTGGAACTGCTTGAGGGCAGCCATTTTCACTGAAATGCACTATTCTGTTTCTGTTGTGGTACATGGGGAAAGAGGAGCAGTCTGATCCTCCTGGGATGCACAAACCAGGAGCACATTCAGGGCCTTGTGCCAAGGCTGTGCCTGTGCGGCCTGCTCTTCCTGTGTGGCACCGGTGGCCATTACCTGAAGAAACAATGCAGTAACCAGAGTGGTTTGTGCTCCTAGAAGTTTGGAGTGCTGTGGTCATATGGCAGAAGGGAAAATAATGATTATGTGTGACTATGGACTGTGTTTTGAGGATGCATGAGCAGTCACAAGCCCGAGGTGTGTGTGGGTGCGTGACCACGCCAGTGGTGTCTGAAGCCAGGTCACTGGGGTGAAGATGGTAGCTGCCAATATGGTGTGGTAAAATACATACATTTCAATATTTTCCAATACAATGTTAGCATAAAAATTAGGAATAGCTTCTTCTATTTCCCCGAAACTGTCATTTTCTTATGTAAAAGCTGTCCTTTGTTTGTTAATTCATGTTCTGAAGGAATTGATTGACAAGAAATGTTTGGAGACTTATTTAGAGACTGTAACAAAGAAAAGATGAAAGAAATCCATCAATCCCAAAACTGGAAGAAGCCAAATATAAACTGTGAGTGTCACTGAGCTTCAGCCCTATATGCCCTCTGTTTCCCCTGGAGGACTGTTTTTGAACAGTACCTCAAATGTTATTTTCCCTGCCTTTCAGCTGCACACTGATAGTAATCTCTTGAAATGTGTACTGAAAATTCTGTGGATAAATGATGAAGCAACAGGGGAGGAGAAGCTTGGACATGGCAGGCTTGTTCTGCAAGTTTCTCTGCTCCTCCCTTCCTTTTTGTGGTACCAGCTGTTATTATGCAATGCACAGATTGTAGTGAAAACTTGCCAAACAGAGGGATTTGACAGTTTTTTGATTGGTGGGGTAACTGAAACACTTACCATAGGATGATCCTTCAACATGCTTGGACAACATGGACCTGATGGTTGGTAAGGGGATGAGGGCAAAGAGCATCACTGCTCGAGCTGCAACACAGTGAATATATATGGTTATCATCAGTATCTGCTTCCTGTCTCACAGCATCCATTGCTTTTGAAGACTGCAAGCCTCTGGCATGGGCAGGGCCTTTGCTTCACCTTGTCATGTCCCCTCAGCCTCAGAAAGTGGTTAAAGTCTGCAGAAGAAATGCAGGTCTTTGCTTCATCCAGGTGGCTGCGGATAAGCCACCAACTGCTCCAGCTGGCAGAGGCACTTTGCCTGAGCCAGCCGTGATCTCTTGGATTTGACCTCTGGTTCCAGTGTATACATATAGCACTCTCTTTGTGGCAGTGAGCTGGACAATCCAGGTCTAACCATTGGAGAAAGTACCCTATGCTACCCAGCCTGGGCAGGAACACTGCTTTTTTTCCTGCACACTGCTTCTGGCTTGGCCTGAGTGAAGACTTGTCCACTTCTAGCAAACTAAGGTTTTTCTCCAACACCTTAGTATGCATCTTGTAAACCCATTATCAGCACTCTTTGGTGATGGTACTTAGTACTAGGCAAGCATTTTTAAAATTGTAATTTTATGTCTTTTTTTCCTTTAATTGTCCAGTGGATGAACAAATCTGGTAAAAATTTAGCTCAGTTTTTGTCTTGGTACAGAAATAATATGCCACCATCTTTCCTCTTAGAATAAATTTGTTTAATTTTCAATTTCTCCTTTCTTGTAGAGGCAGACAGAAAAAATTCTTCAGGTCATTTCTCTTGGGTCTTTTTCTCACTTTAAGAAAAAAGATCCCAAAGCTGTGCAAGAAAGCCATACTCTTTCTGTTAGTCAGGTATGAATCACTCACCTCACTGTCATCAGGGATATTTTCTTGGCTTTTGGTTTCCTGCGTTCCTGCAGAAGCTGATTCCCCAAAATAAACTTGCCCCAGCTATTATTCCCTGTCTCTTAGTCATTTATATACAGTGTAAGGTTTATATAGTACATTGCCATAATATTTTATTTGCTAAAGCAGCTCCAGTTTTTCATATAAATTCTCCCATCAGTCATAAAAACCTTAATATAATAAAAATAAATGACATATTAAGGAGATCACTTAGCAGGAAATCTTCCACAATTATCTTCCATTGTAGGCTTAAGTCTTATGCCTTGAGAAACAAGTGCTTCACATTATTAGAACAGTGTTGTCTGACTAGTAGTGGTAGCCTGCAACAGTTCCTGCCCTACCACATTGTGAGCATTTTTCTCCCACTCAGATCTGGACTATGACCAAGTGACAGATTTCAAGTTAACTAGCCTTAAACTGAGCATAGACATGATCATGTGCCTTCTCTGGATATTGATGTATGCTGCACAAGAGAGCTATGGGGGGGGGGGGGGGCACTTGTGGAAGCTCAACTCACCAATGTAGAACAAGAAAGTCCACCGCACAAAGGCCATGATGAGGATGCCAGCACTGAATGATACCACTCCGATCATGATCATGGTGATGTCCTTAAAGTACTTGGAGAACACAAGTACACCCAGAAAGCTGGTGATGAAAATTATGTACCCAGCAGCGTTGCCGTGGCCGATCTCCACGGCATTCCAACTCAAAGGCTCCCTGATCAAGAAGAGTGGAAGTACATTCATTGCACCAACTACGGCAAGATCATAGAGGATTGCTGCCACAAAAAGCATAATGATGATTAATTTTGAGGGTGTTACTGGAGTTTGGCTGCTGCTCTCTGAAGGCTGGGCACTGTTTGCTCCTCCTGTGTGGTCTGGTAGCTGGTTGCCAGCCTCTTCTACACTCTTGGCTTTGTCTGGGCAGGAAGTTGCTGGCTTGGGGACTGTCAGCACAAAAGCACTGTAGAGGAGACAGAAAGCATAGCAGGCAATGCTGCAACTCACCAGCACAGTGCCCTCTCGATAGTGATAGTTGAAGCCAACAAAGAGGTAGCCAGATGCCATGCTTCCCAGAAAGCCCGCAAGGCCATACACCATCTCAATAATGATGAGCCGCAGAGACCTCCTGCTCTCAGGGGAACCCAGAGATCCCAGAGCCATGATGCCTGCCCAGAATGTGGTGAAGCCACCTGTCAGCCCATTGATGGCTGCAGCCCCATACATCACCTCAATTGGCCAGTCCAGCAGGATCAGCAGAAGCAGGAGAGACTTGGAGCCCAAGTAGCCAAGAAGCGAGACGCAGATGGGGATCTTGCGATGCACCTTGTCCCCTAGCTTGGACAAGCCATAGGCTGACACCAGTGGACTGAGACCCAGGACAAGGTTATAGATGATATAAAAATTAGAGACGGCTTTCTGCTGAGCATCTTCCAGTACGTGGGAAGGGGTGGTTGAATTGGTCTGGTTGTAGAAGTTCTTCACCACCAGCAGCAGCGCTGTGTCGTAGAAGGCACTGGCCACCTGGGAGCCTGCGACCACCGGCTCAACCCATGTTCTCATTGCCATTATCTCCATCATGGTGCAGATGGCCACCTCTAATCAGGGAGAGAGGAGGGCTGTTTTCCAAGAGATGTGCTGGAGGAAGTAGCGTTCTCAGAAGTCCTGCTCTGGATACATGCTTGAAGTGGAGCAATGGAGGGAAAATAAAAGGTCTGTCAGTTTGCACAGAATCAGAATTGTGCAAGAGGCAATCCGGCTGGGAGGGTGTTTGCACCTCACCTTGGTACATATGTGTGCATTCGCATGCACATCCCTGTGCTGCTCTGACCTCTGGCTCAGGCAGCTGAGGCTTTTGTATGGAGACGCCCTGCACTCACTGGTTGCTGCTGCTCTTCCTGGTGCAGCTTCAACAAAGATCATATGACCTGGGGGGAATTTCTGTCACCCACTTTAGGAAGTGAAAATGGTCATGTAGTTGCTGCATTTTTTCTTTCTCTTTTGGCATCCTTCACATGCCAGAAGGCTCTCAGGGAAATGATGCTCATGCCTGACGGCAGGGGAAGGAGAAGGCTGAGTGCTTTTCTTGCCAGCTGTTTCATGAATTCCTCTTCACTCAATTTCTTTCCTTTTTATCCACACAAATGTGGTGCTGGCTCCGTGGCTCTCAGCTGCTCCCCTTTGCCCTGTTGCTACATCATGCCTCTGATGTCATTGTTGTTTCAATAAAATAAGCAGGAAATTACACTAAAAGGAAAAAATGAAAAGAGAAAATCTTTATTTTTCACAACTTGCCTCCCAGTCCTTGTGCTGTGTCCTTGGACTTTAAAATATGGGAATTTTCAAAAGGAGGAGGAAATTCCCAACACATTGGCATTGGTGATGGCCACACAGGTGCCATCCATGATTTCCATTCTGTGCGTTGGCATGGAGTCTCAGCTTGCAGCCAGCCATACACTTTACTGCTGCCCGACACTCTGGGTCTGCAGGAAACACTCAGAGGATGCTTGGCAGCTTTAGAAACACTAAGTGAAATGATAATGATCTCATGCTGTGCTGGCTGAGTGATTCATACCAGGCAAAATAGCAGTCTGCTCTGGGAAGATTCACAGTGATGGCTTAAAAAATAAATTAATGATTAATTGCACAAACCATGTTAAAATCCCCATCTGTTGCACTCTGTGTTGATTCAGGTGGCATCGACTCAATGCCTGTGTACTCATGGCTCAAGAGTGGCATTTCTTCACCTTCGTCTACTTGTGCAATACTTTTTGTTTTAGGTTTCTATTTGAGGAAAAAAATCCCATGAACTAACATAGGAAGGAATGGGGAATTGTCTGCTAGAATGATTTGCTACTACCAGAGAATTATAACTTTTTTTTTTTTTTTTTAAACAGATCAAAAAACTTGTAGACAATTGCAGAATTTATTATGATTTGTTCCAAATATTTGATTTATCTTTTATCAGATTTTCTGCAGAAGGTGTTTCTTTAGTTTTTCTTACTTTTCTCCAAACACAGTAATACTCCCAGAGGATGGAAATTCCAGGCTGCCTTACTGAAAGCCCCACAGCAGCAGAATGGGACTGGTTCAGTCAACACATGCAACCAGAGTCATGGACACATTTTGCTATGACCCGGGAGCCCCATCTTTTCTTCCAGACATTACAGGGAAAGGGAAATGCCTTTATCCCATTCTAGCTTTGACACAGGACATTGGTTGTCTTGTCATGCAGAGGAATTCTATGAGCACAGGGCTGGAGAAGCTGCAGATCTGCTCAGTTCTTGAATGAGGGATGATTTCCCTCTGCACTTGGTGGCATGTACAGGCTGCCTGGCTTATTCATCTGGCACTCTTGACATTTAGGTGATACTGTGCTTTGCTCAGTGCTATTCAAGCCCAGAGAGCTAATGAGCTGTGCTAAATACCATTAGTGATCTCATGAATTGCATATATATTTCCAGGATATTCTGAGTGCTCGTTCTCATTAAACGTGTTTTTAGAGCTAGTTCTCATAGAAGGGTATAATTTTATGTCAGCAACTGCAGCACAAGTATAACACAAATTTAACTTAGGCTGTATAACATATCAAACTGAAAAACGCTTTGTGTGAATTCATCTGATCCCACAAAGACTTCAAGATTTCCATTCTCCATAATCAGTTTTTCCCTAGGGCTCAATTCTCATTTTACTGATATTTAAGAGGTAAATTATGTGTCCTCTAGAATTTAATATGTGCAGAATTAGCACAAGGGATCTTTAAGGGCTGTAAGAGCGTGGCTTTTGACATTTAAAAACACGCACCTACAGAATGATTGAGGTTAGCTCCAAGGCAAAAATACATTGCTGTAGACTGCTGAAACCCCATGTTTAAAGGCAACCCACCCTACAGTCCTTGGGCCTAGGGACCCTGAAGCGAGGTCAGCAACAGCTCTTCTTCATGGAGAAAGCCTCTGTGGTGCACTGATGCATAGTACATTGAGGAAGGACCTAGGGTTGTACCCACAGTACGGTGGGAGAGACCCAACAGGGACTCATGGAGGAAGCTGGAAATTGTCATGCTTTCACCCTGTGAAGTTACAGTTCTGCTCATTTTTCTCATTTCAGAGCTGTCTCCTTACCTGGTCAGAGTCTCTCTGGTGGGATTCTTCCCCTGCTGAACTGACAAAACCCAGCACCCTTTACGTGCACTTTTTGTTGAGTCAGCTGCGTTTTAATTTAGCTCAAGGAATTTAGGTGATTTAGTGCTGACACTTAACTGTATTTCTTAACATAAATCCTCTGCATGAAGATAGGAAAAAAGGCTCTTTGTGGTATCCAGTGCTTGCTTAATCAGCTGGACTGCAGAACAAATCCTGCTGTACTTCTTAGATAAGGCCCAAATAATTCTTTTGTGTGTGTGTGTGCACATTCTATTTTTTATTAATATTCACCTCTTCTTTTAAATTGTCAGTCTATATGGGTTTGGCACAAAGCACCTGCAATTTTCAAGAGTGTTCAGGCAGGAATGAACTTAATATAGCTGTTTGAATTGGGAGGGACCTTTAAAGACCACCTAGTCCAACTCCCCTGCAGTGAACAGGGACACCAACAGCTTCATCAGGTGCTCAAAGCCTGGTCCAGCCTGACTTTGAGTTCCTCCACGGATAGGGCATTAACTAGCTCTTTGGGTAACCTGTGCCAGAGCCTTGCCACCTTTATTGTAAAAAACTTTCTTCCTTATATCCAATCTAAATCTCCCCTCCTTCAGTTTGAAACCATTTCCCCTTATCACATCACATCAGACCCCATTAAACAGTCTGTCTCCTTTCACGTAGTCCCCCTTCACATACTCAAAGGCTGCTGCCAGATCTCTCTGGACCCTTCTCTTCTCCAGGACAGCCCCAGTTCTCAGCCTGTCCTTGTAGGAGAGGTGTTCCATCCCTTGAATCATTTCTGTGTCCCTCCTCTGGACACGCTCCAACAGCTCCATGTCTCTTCTGTACTGAGGACTCCACATCTGGGTGCAGTGCTCCAGGTGAGGTCTCTCCAGTGCAGAGAAAAGGGGAAGGATCACCCCCCTCATCCTTCTGGCCACACTGCTTTTGATGAAGCCCAAGATGATGATTGGCTTTCTGGGCTGTGAGGAGACACTGCTGGTTCAAGTCCAGCTTCCCATCCACCACAGCTGAGTAGTGGGATGAAACAAATTATCCCATAATGGCAGCTTAGTCTTTCCTTGTTGAATGAAGTGAGGACGGACAGTTTGGAAAGATGAAATAAGCACAGCAAAAAGATGACTATGAAAAAAAGTTCACCACTGAATGCAGTACAAACAATAATCTGTAAAAACAGTTCAAAATCAAGAACTGCCCTCCTCCCTCACGTTCTCCAAAGATATATTCAGGAATTACTTTGGTTATATAATTTACATGTTTTCTTTCTTTCTTTTTTTCTTTTTTTTATTTTTAAATGTATGTCTATAAATATTTACAGTTGTGGTGAGTAGGTACTGAAAAGCCTACAAATATTCTTTAAAAAAGAAAGAGATGTCTGAGCAAAGACATTCAGAATGACTAAAATCTCACTTGTGTGAGCAAATTGGATTTTGGGTCTATGAGACTGAGGAGTGAAGTGTGGACACAAACTAGAGAAAGTCTTTGTGCAGTGCCGATGAGGAACACTGTGGCAGAATAAAGAAGGAAAAAGAAGCAGCAAGCTTCACTCTCATCCTGGTGCAGTGAGGGAGAAACGAAGAAAAGTACTGCAAGGAAAAGGGGAGCACTAATTATTCTGGGCTGTGAAGGCAAATCTTGGCCTTAAATGTGAAAGAGAAGAGAAAGGTTGGGGAAGAGGTTGGGTGAGAGCACTTGATTCTTGTTGTGACCATGATTTGGATGACTACATTCTAGAAAAAGCAGGTCAAGGAAGAGGGAAAGGGTGGTGAGCGGGGATGCACCAGCTCTATAACAAGGTCCTGGAATGTTATCTGAGCTGCTCAGGTAAGGTGGGGCCTTTCCTGGACCTTTGCTGGGTAGCCCAGCCCTAGCCAGGGGCAATTGCAGGGGACAAGAACCTCTCCAGAGGCACACAGCTCAGTGGGATCCGAGGGGACAGTAGAGAGGAAAAGGTCTGAATCCACCCAGTTTCCAGAGTGAGAGGTGAAGGCAACCAAGAACACTGTGAATGCTTGAAGGCACAGACTCTGTCTTCTGCTGTGATAACAGTTAGTGCTCTGTTAACATTCCTCTTTTGAGGAGAAAAGATAGAAAATTTCTGTCAAGTTTTTTTTTTTCTTTTGCAAACAACCTTGTGTGGAAATCCAACCATTTTCACCCTATGAATCTCAGGTTAGTGCTGCGCATGGACAAGTTCATGTCTCAAAGGCTGGTGAAGGATGGGCTGAGGCTACCACTAAAGGTCCTCCCAGTTTTCATGGTGGGCAAGTTCTAACTGCAGCCATGAAGTCTCTGTGCACTCTGTTGGGCTAGATCCTGAACAAAGAAGTTGGAAAGAAAGGTTGTCTATGGTTTTAGTCACAGTGTGTTTACATTTTCCAGGGAATGGAGAGCTGCAGGTGCTGCAGCACACTGGTGACACTTAGGAGCTCTGCCACCTTCTTCATGTGGCAGCTCTTCCAGCTGAATTTATGCAGCTCAAAATCTAACCAAAACAAATGTCCAAGTCCAAAACTTGAGTAGAAGTTTTCATACTTATTCCTGGACTATAGAACTCCATCTGCTTGGGGCTGGGCAGATCCTTCATGACACTCAGTGAGTACTCCATGAAGGCTGTTGGCAGCTGCCCAGCACAGCCCGAGGTAGTTTCAGGGTGGGAGGCTGTGGAATACTGGCATCACTTGTGTGTCACTGCTTGTCTCACTGCAGTGCGTGAGGACTTCCAGGTGACCTCTCATCATGAGGAGAGATATTCCTGTTTGTTAGCAAGTGCTGCAGGCACACCTAGATAATCACCTACCCTGCAGCCTGGAGGCTGGGTACTTGTTTGAGTCTGGGAGAGTGGAAAGGTCCCTGGGAGCACTGTGGTGTTATGGAGCCTGCCCCACACTGGAGGTACTCTTGCATGATGGTGTATGGCAGGCTACAGGGTACTGCCCCACTGCAGGAGAAGGGTGCGGATGGGGTAATCTGCACTCCTTCCACAGTGCAGGCATGGCAGGAGTCATCCACCAGCAGGGCTGCCCCAGATCAGGTGCTCCAGGGAAAGCACATGTAGATATGTCAAGGTGGATCTCATTGTGTGCTGCCTGGGAGTGAACAGCCTCCTAGGCAGACAACAACAGAGGAGGAGAGTTGCAAACAGGCTTTTTAGATTTGAATTGATGCGGTTCCAGTATGTGTGTGAAAATACATTAATGGGACTAGAATTTGGGAAGAATCTGAGGAAAATTTGAATAATGGGATGGTAGGTAAAATGTACCAAGGATACAATAAAATCTGGGCAGCTTTCCAGCAGTATTTCTGCTGCTAACTTTTCCCAAGCTGCAGTTCTTCAATGTCTACCAAGTATGAACAAATACATACACAATATTAAATTTTAAGCTGTGTGGCAAGAGAGCTGCTGTATTGGCATTTACTGTTCCCTTTTTTTCTCATTTCAGCTCTCTGGGGCACTCAAAGCCTAGTCAAAAAAGACTTTGGATGTTATGGCCTGTTGTGTAACTACTGAACCGCTGGTCAAGAGCAGTGCTGCTGCTACTTGCTGCAAAACTGCTTTTCCTGCTTTTCCTGTTTTCCTGTGAGCTCTCACATCTCCTGCTCTCTGCACAGGAGCAGGGGGAGGCATCCTCC